>NW_011494664.1:1993751-2111757 GCF_000754665.1 Bison bison bison | reverse complement strand
AGCCATCTCATCCTCTGTCGTCCCCTTCTCCTCCTGCCCCCAATCCCTCCCAGCATCAGAGTCTTTTCCAATGAGTCAATTCTTCTCATGAGGTGGCCAAAGTACTGGAGCTTCAGCTTTAGCATCATTCCTTCCAAAGAAATTCCAGGGCTGATCTCCTTCAGAATGGACTGGTTGGATCTCCTTGCAGTCCAAGGGGCTCTCAAGAGTCTTCTCCAGCACCACAGTTCAAAAGCATCAATTCTTCGGCACTGAGCTTTCTTCACAGTTCAACTCTCACATCCATACATGACCACTGGAAAAACCATAGCCTTAACTAGACAAAAATTCTGATTCTGAGCCTGAGTTAAAACCCAAGGCACAGTTATATATTTACCTTATACTTGGATGCCAAAATTCCACCACTTACTAGCTGTATGGCTCTGGGTATGTTACTTAACTCTACAGACTCAATTTCTGTATCTATCAAATGCAGTTAATAATATTATCCAACTCATAAAGTTGTGAGGATTTAAATGAGTTAGCATACATAAAGCAAGATGAACACAATCAATAGTATTATTATTTTAGACAGTTTCATCAAAAAATTTTGGTCAGGATGATTTTTAAAAAACTGAAGTAAAATGACATCAGGATTGTAGGGTGAAGAGAGGATGGTAAGATGCTGTCAACAAAATGATAGTTGTCAGATTGAAAACTGGAAGTTCTAGCATTGGTAGGGGTGGCTGTGATTGTAAGGGTGGTAGACTGTGGAACAATCAGTGGGTTTTACCCATTTTTATTTTTATCTATTTTAATCGTAGAATAATTACTTTATCATGCCGTAAATATAACAGCACGAATCAGTCATTTGTTGGTCTGTTGTTAAGTCATGTTCGACTCTTTGGACGACTGCAATGCACTAGGCTTCCCTGTTCTTCATTATCTCCTAGAGTTTGCTCAAACTCATGTCTGTTGAGTTAGTGATGCCATCCAACCATCTCATCCTCATGATGTATATTTATACATATGTGTATATATCCCCTTCCTCTTGAGCCTCCCTCCCCTCTCCCATTCCACTCTTTTAGGTCTCAACAGTGAAAACTTGAATGGGCTTTAAAATCAAAGACTGCCAGCATAAATCCTGCTAGGAAACTGACTCACAGTGTGAGGCCAGCGATGCTTATCTCCAATTTCCTACCGTCATTTCAATGGCAGATGCTCTTTGATGGTCTATAATAAACATCACCCACCATATCCAGCAAATCCCTCCCTTAAACCTTTAAAAAAAAAAAAGATGGCATATGCTGGCTTTGTGGCTGTAAGGCAGTATACATCAGTGAAATGAAATGTGCCCATTTCTGGCTCACAGCAGAAGCCACAGTTGTCTCTGCTCCTTCAAACCCAGTTGTACACAAGGGGAGGGGCCAAAAGATGCTGTGCAGTCTTAACTAGGCCAAAATGAAGACCAAGTATGATGGACTTGTCGCTGTCACTGACCTAGCACTGACTGATGGAAGAATTCCCTATCAACCTCTAAAGCAAATTTCCGCTGAGACTGTGATGTCACTTGGGATATAGGAACAAAACACCACTCACACGTGTCAAGCATCAGCTGAAGAACAAATCAAAACCATCAGCTATTATTTTTAAAACGTAAAAGAAAAAATTGGAAAGCCAAGTATGTAGGAAACATATTGCACGTGGGCGGGAAGGAGAGTAAAGATTGCTTATGGAAAGAAGCACCGTACCTTAGAGAAGGCACCATCTGGAAACTCCAGTTGAGTATCTGAAGCAGAACTCCAGAGCTGAAAAAAAGAATGAGTAATCATACTGTGTGATGAAGGGATTAAGTAAATGTGTTCCTGACAACAAAACAGGAGAATAAATTAATTTCCTCTTTTCCCTTAAGAAATGATTCAGGAAACAAAGTTTCCACTCTTCTCTCCTGCCCAGCCGTTCAATACAATTAGCAAACCGTGTAAGGGGAGAAAACACATTCTTTCAAAGCAGGTGTCTGGAAAGACCCATCTGTCAAGTGGAAGAACAACTGAGAACTATGCTGGTTACCAAGTGTTAGTAACTTCCTTTCTGTTTTCAGAAGACTGGATATTTTAAACAAAAGCAATTCTTAAAGCCTGTCTCTCCTCAATCTTTCAGAAGATCATAAAGTCATTGATTCTTTGATGGAAGACAACACAGGTCATTGCTGCTAATCTCCTCATTTTGCAAATAAGGTCCCTGTAGCAAAAACATCATAGATTTTTAGTGTCAGAACCAGAACTAGAGTACAGCTTTCTTGCCTTCTATTTAAGGCACAGTTTTTTCTTAGGGCATAAACACAAACTGCTGCTCTAGGTCCTTCTTATCTGATCATAAACTCAGATGGAATGTCACAGATTTCTAAATTCAGATGTAACTAACCATTGCAATTTCTGCTGGTAAATGCAATGGTGAAAGTAAAAGTCACTCAGTCGTGTCTGACTCGTTGTGACCCCATGGACTATACATACAGTTCATGGAATTCTCCAGGCCACAATAATGGAGTGGGTAGCCTTTCCCTTCTCCAGGGCATCTTCCCAACAGAGGGACTGAACCCAGGTTTCCCACATTGCAGGTGGATTCTTTACCAGTTTGAGGCACCAGGGAAGCCCACAAAATGCACTGGTAGCAATGGCCTTCAAAAGATAAGTGATCATAGAAGGCACAGTTATGTACCTGTAGATATTCATCTTATATTTGGTTACCAAGATCCATTCTTCATGTGATCAAATTATTTGACAGATATTTGTTGAGACCCAACTATGTGTGAGTATCATTGTGCTGGTTAGTTGAAATAATCTAATCAAAACCAACGAGAAACATTTTAAATTTTATTCCTAGGAGTAAGATGCCAATCCCCTTGTAAGGAAGCTGACCCCTTAAAGAAGCTTAAAAATAAAAAAGAGGCAGAGGGGAAGAAAAGAGGAAGGAAGGGAGTGGAGGGGAGGGAAAAAGGAAATGCACACTCAGATGAGCACTGTTTTGGGTACAGTGTCGTATCTGAGACCTCTGAACCGCCAGCACACTAAAAATGGTAGATGGCCATGACACTGTAGTGTACGCAAGACTGAACTAATGCAAGATATGAAACTCACTATTAGATTGCCTCGGGGAGACTGATTAGTACTAATTGGCATGGCTTCACCCAAGGAATAATAACAGAATCCTGTGTATTTCACCCTTTTACCAGGGTCCGTGACAAGAACACAACATATATAATTGTAAATTTTTTTAATTGCCCTGAAGGTCTAATAGTCATAAAAGAACAGATTGAGAATAGCTCGAAGCCAGTCTTTGCCTTGATATTGTGCCCGCCTGCATTCTAAAATGGCAATTAAGCTACTGTCCTCCCTGCCCCTCTCCTAGACAAGTCTCTGCCATGACAGAAAAGATAGACTTGAAATAAGATGGAAAAATACCTGCCTTGGATGTGCCTCTAATCAGATCTTCTAGATGCTGCCAGGAAATCATGGTAGTGTTGTGCATAATGCTGTTCTAGAAGAGAGAGCAAGTTGGCTCCCTGTCTGAGGGATCTCCAGGCTGTCAGCCACCTGGAGCCCCCGCCATGCCTTGGCCCTATTAATTCTGACTGTCAGCTTCTGCCTGAGGCCGAGACAGGCTGAAATATACAAGCAAGAGAGTTAATAACAGTCCTTGCATCCAAATGATACAGATAACAGGCTGCAAAGGATGCAGTCAGGTATGAAAAAAAGATCTATCAAATCACTTGATATTTAAAACCTTTGTTAGAAAGTAGTATAAGAGGAAATTCTGTACTTCAGAAATAAAATTTCTGTATATTCAAAATTCCATTAGAATCAATTCTCAGAAAAACCCACCAAGGCTTTCTTCGTTCCAGTGTTGATTTGATCAACAAATTCAGCATTATTAGCTACTATGACCATCAGTGCTATATGAGGGGTGTATGTTGTGGTTTGGACTGAAATCATCCTCAAGGACACAAAACATGGAAGGAGGAAAGGAGGAAGGAAATGAGACATAATAGTAATGAAGTATTCGGGAACAATAATCTGGGCGTAAAGGATTTATTTGGAAGATGATTCCAGGAAGGGGTGGGAGAAAGTGGAACAGCAAGACGGGGTGGGAAATCAAGTAAGATGTGCAGTTTGAGCAGGTGAGCGCTGTGGGTTACAGGGTCAGTGCTACCGCGGACCTTCTGAGAGACTGTATGGGATACGAGTAACCCACTTCAGGGTGAGCAAATGCAGTATTTGTCAACTCCATCTCCTGCTTCTTGAGGGTAGCTCCTGAGATGTTAATTTCCCAACACTCTAACCTACACTGCACAGGGACCAGAGATGCACCAAGGCAGGAGGACACCATCAGGCAGGGAGGTGCAGGAAGCCATAGGTGCATAGGAGAGGCGACTTCTGGGTTAGGTGGAGATGTGTGGCAGAATGCTGGCATCATCTACAGAGTGATGCAAGACAATCTGTGATGGTGGTGCTTGGGGGAAGGATACATTGTCATGGGCAAGAGAAATCAAGGTAGGCTTTCTTTTTTTTAATTAATTAATTAATTTTAATTGGAGGCTAATTACTTTACAGTATTGTAGTGGTTTTTGCCATACATTGACATGAATCATCTGGTTCATTAAGGATGCAAAGGTCTGCACCAGATTAGAAGTAGTGAATCTCTCTTGTCTTCACTGTTTCATTTCTAAAACTGGCATTTTTCACCAACATACCTGAAGGTCCTAAAAAGTTAACACCATTTTTTACTTAAAGCCAATTTTTCTAAATCACAAAGTTCTTCTACAATTATCTCCTTATTTCTCATTCACCTCTCAGCATGGTATCCCTCCCAAAGGAGACTTGTTTACCATCCTGACCATGTTCTCAGGAAGCAAATTTCTTGATCTTTCCTTGATACTGACTTAGGGATGTGCTGGTTTCAGAAGAATTTTTTACACTGTCAGAATCACATATATACTTAGCTGCAAGGAAAATTAATTTAGTAAATTGATGAAAACTTGGTGCCAGGATGCAGGGCACTGCCTAAGTTTGAAGGATGCCCCATCTTTTGTTCTTGAAATAAGCTAGACATCAGAAATGGGGGGAAGCCTCCAGATGAGAGGAATGGGTTTTTAGGGGTAGATATGATATGAGAAGGCAATGGCAACCCACTCCAGTACTCTTGCCTGGAAAATCCCATGGAAGGAGGAGCCTGGTAGGCTGCAGTCCATGGGGTCTCGAAGAGTCAGACACGACTGAGTAACTTCACTTTCACTTTCATGCATTGGAGAAGGAAATGGCAACCCACTCCAGTGTTCTTGCCTGGAGAATCCCAAGGACAGCAGAGCCTGGTGGGCTGCCATCTATGGGGTCGCACAGAGTCAGACATGACTGAAGTGACTTAGCAGTAGCATAATATGATATGACAAAGTATGCTCAGTAAATGCTAATTAAACCAGTCTAACAAGAGAGTGGCATCACGGACTCGATGGACTCGATGGACATGAGTCTGAGTGAACTCTGGGAGTTGGTGATGGACAGGGAGGCCTGGTGTCCTGCGATTCATGAGGTCACAAAGAGTCGGACACAACTGAGTGACTGAACTGAACTCAACTGAACAAGAGAGTAGGGTCCCCACCAAGGAAGAATGCGAGTTAAAGTCACAAAAGGAAGTCACGGAGCCAGACTCTGGAGGGTTCTGAGCATCAGATGAGGCATAAAGAGACACTGAAGTAATGGATGAGGAGACGAGATAACAGAAGCTCTTTGAAGATAAAGGATAATGAAGCAGTTATGAAACAAATGGGAAAGCAAAGGCTGAAGGCAAGAAGACCAATTATGAGGTCATCTACTAACTCAGGCATAAATTTTAAGGGCTAATAAATATGTCACAATTTATAGTCAAATGCACGGAGTTGCACAGGTGTTACAGAAAGGGACCCAGCCGAGAGACGAAGTGAAGGAGAACCACTTTTTCTAATTTATCCAGAGGGGGGCACCTTTTTCTAATGCCAGCTAAGAAACTACATATGCCAGCAGGAAGCTTGTTTTCTTTCTTCTTTCTTTCTTTTTTTTTAGTACTTTATTATTTTTTATTGTCAAGTAACATTTCACTGTAAGAATATAACTGTTTTTTCAGAGAACAAATGTCTTATTCATCCATGTAAACAAAGCTCCCTGCAGAACTGTAGCTGCTTACTAAACATTTTTAAACATTTGTTGGAAGGAAAAGAAGAAGCTTACTTTCAATTAAAACACACACATATGAACCTGTATTCACAGAGAAGTGTTTGCACCAGGTAGGCAGCAGTGGAATGGGAAAAAGATAAATAGGAGAAACAGTTAAACTGGCCTTAATAACAGCTGCTCCATGGCAATATGGTAAAGACACGTAAGTAAGAATATTAAAATATAAGATAGATTACACTATCTCAATCATGGTTTAGTAAACTTCATTTAATTAAAAAAAAGTTATAGGATGGGGGTAACCTGGATTTTAAAATATACTTATTAATAATATTCTGAATCTATTCTTCATCACAGAGTGCCTGATGAACTATGGATGGAGGTTCATGACACTGTACAGGAGAAGAGATCAAGATCATCCCCAAGAAAAACAAAATGCAAAAAAGCAAAGTGGCTGTCTGAGGAGGCCTTACAAATAGCTGTGAAAAGAAGAGAAGTGAAAAGAAAAGGAAAAATATACCCATTTGAATGCAGGGTTCCAAAGAATAGCAAGGAGAGATAAGAAAGCCTTTCTTAGTGATCAGTGCAAAGAAATAGAGGAAAACAACAGAATGGGAAAGACTAGAGATCTCTTCAAGAAAATTAGAGATACCAAGGGAACATTTCATGCAAAGATGAGCTCAATGAAGGACAGAAATGGTATGGACCTAACAGAAGCAGAAGATCTTAAGAAGAGGTAGCAAGAATACACAGAAGAATTGTACAAAAAAGATCTTCATGACCCAGATAATCATGATGGTGTGATCCCTCACCTAGAGCCAGACATCCTAAAATGTGAAGTCAAGTGGGCCATAGGAAGCATCACTACGAACAAAGCTAGTGGATGTGATAGAATTCCAGTTGAGCTATTTCAAATTCTGAAAGCTGATGCTGTGAAAGTACTGCACTCAATATGCCAGCAAATTTGGAAAACTCAGCAGTGGCCACAGGACTGGAAAAGGTCAGTTTTCATTCCAATCCCAAAGAAGGGCAATGCCAAAGAATGTTCAAACTACCGCACAATTGCACTCATCTCACACACTAGTAAAGTAATGCTCAACATTCTCCAAGCCAGGCTTCAACAATACATGAACCTTGAACTTCCAGATGTCCAAGCTAATTTTAGAAAAGGCAGAGGAACCAGAGATCAAATTGCCAACATGCGTTGGATCATGGAAAAGGCAAGAGAGTTCTTAAAAAACATCAAATTCTGCTTTATTGACTATGCCAACACCTTTGACTGTGTGGATCACAATAAACTGTGGAAAATTCTGAAAGAGATGGGAATACCAGACCACTTGACCTGCCTCTTGAGAAACCTGTATGCAGGTCAGAAAGCAACAGTTAGAACTAGACATGGAACAACCAACTGGTTCCAAATAGGAAAAGGAGTATGTCAAGGCTGTATATTGTCATATGCAGAGTACATCATGAGAAACACTGGGCTGGAAGAAGCACAAGCTGGAATCAAGATTGCCAGGAGAAATATCACTAACCTCAGATATGCAGATGACCCTTATGGCAGAAAGTGAAGCAGAACTAAAAAGCCTCTTGATGAAAGTGAAAAAGGAGAGTGAAAAAGTTGAAGTTTCTCAACATTCAGAAAACGAAGATCATGGCATCCGGTCCCATCACTTCATGGCAAATAGATGGGAAAACAGTGGAAACAGTGGCTGACTTTATTTTGGGGGGCTCCAAAATCACTGCAGATGGTGACTGCAGCCATGAAATTAAAAGACGCTTAGTCCTTGGAAGGAAAGTTATCAGGAGGACAAGGGATTGACAGAGGATGAGATGGTTGGATGGCACCACTGACTCAATGGACATGAGTTGGGTAAACTCCAGGAGTTGGTGATGGACAGGGAGGCCTGGCGTGCTGCGGCTCATGGGGTCGCAAAGAGTCGGACACGACTGAGTGACTGAACTGAACTGAATTGTATCTATAAAATTTCTATCATCTCTAACTTGAAGAACTTGTAAACATAAGAAAACATAACTGAACAGAAAACCAAGTGGAGAGATTTTATTCTTTCTTTGGTAATTCAGAAATCCTCAGAAGCTTCCAGGGCCTCAGGTGATTGGTGGGATAATCAAAGATCACCATCTATTACTATGAAAAATGAATTTGGCATTTTATTCTCTCCAGTTATTTTAATGCTCTTCTTTTTTATCATTTTGTTTACAAATGAAGAAATGCATTCAAACACACACATACAAACACACACATACACACACATACACACACACACATACACACACATACAAACACAGAGAACTAAACCTGTAAATATCCCCCTTAGGGCTCTTTATAACATTGCTTTCAAATGTGACCTTTGCAAACAGCTTATTCAACCAAAATTAGATCAGAATGAAATTTGAAGGATGTTTCATCCTTTATTCTTTTAAAGTAGCTGGGAACTAACTCTTTGATATTTATGACCACTCACTGAAAATACATGATTGTTCTACTGGGAAAATAAGGTTGCCTTGAGCAGAGTTGCAGGAAATCTGATTTAAAAATCCAAGTTAATAATCTTCACAATTCTAATAGGGCAATGTTGTAAATTAAACATAAGTTAATAGGTACAGCAAAAGAATCACCTCTGTGGCTTCCAATTAGAAGAAGCATATCCAGGCAGAGAGATGGGGGCTCAGGCCAGAGACAGATACGGGTGGTGGGGCTCATATGAATAAGAAGCTGAATTACAAACTGAAAGAAGAAAAAGGATCATTCTCTTGCTTATTCTGTAAGATCTTTATTATATGATGTATGGTTGCTGTGGAAGGTTTAAGCAATTCTTGAATGAAACTCAAAGTGTTAAGAGCAGCTAGAACATGAGTGTTCAAGACCTATGGACTCACACATCGGCTCTGTCACTTACTGGCTCAGTGATTTGGCCAAGTTACTTACTGTCTCTGAGCCCCCAAGTCTGTTATCTGAAAAATGCGTCTGATAATATCTGACTTGTAGGATATGTGAAAATGCTGAACACAGACTTGCTTGCATAGTAAGTACTTGATTGTTCCATTTCTCTTCCCCTCTCCCTTCTTGCTGCTAAGTCGCTTCAGTCGTGTCCGACTCTGTGCGACCCCATAGACGGCAGCCCACTAGGCTCCTCTGTCTCTGGGATTCTCCAGGCAAGAATACTGGAGTGGGTTGCCATTTACTTCTCCAATGCATGAAAGTGAAAAGTGAAAATGAAGTCTCTCAGTCGTCCCCGACTCTTAGCGACACCAAGGACTGCAGCCTACCAGGCTCCTCCATCCACGGGATTTTCCAGGCAAGAGTACTGGAGTGGGGTGCCATTGCCTTCTCCTCTCCCTTCTTAGAGACACTAATAACCTTGGAGAGTACCAGTGTGTTCTGAAATGTGGACACATTGGACATTCCTCCATGACTAAGAGGTAAATTTTGCCCATCTAGCTCCATTGGTATAGCTCCCTCTTTGCCAACAATAGGAACCTGGTGGCCCCAGGAGGCAGTGTGGCACAGGGCATAGTGTAGAAGACTCTGGACTCTCAGGCCATCCTACCTGGGCTTGAATCCTGACTCCACTGCCACCAGCTGCCTGACCTAGGAAATGTTGCTTAATCCAGAGATCTCCAATCTTTTATGCACCAGGGACTGGTTTATTGGAAGACAATTTTTCCATGGAGTGGGTCAGGAGGATGGTTTCCAGGTGATCCAAATGTGTTAAATTTATTGTGCACTTTATTTCTATTATTATTATATCAGCTCCACCCAGATCATCAGGCATTAGATGCTGGAGGTTGGGGACCCTTGGCTTAATCCTTCTCTGCTTAAGTTTTCTTAGCTGCCAAATGGAAGCTAATAAAAACATTTTCTCTTAGAGTTGTGAGAACTGAATGACCTGATCCAGGAAGGAATTTAAAACAGCTCTTTATACGCAGTTCAGTTCAGTTCAGTCATTCATTTGTGTCCAACTCTTTAGGACCCCATGGACTGCAGCAGGTCTCCCTGTCCATCACCAACTCCTGGAGCTTGCTCAAATTCATGTCCATTGAGTCAGTGATGCCATCCAACCATCTCATCCTCTCTTGTCCCCTTCTCCTCCTGCCTTCAGTCTTTCCCAGTATCAGGGTCTTTTCCAATAAGTCAGTTCTTCACATCAGGTGGCCAAAGTATTGGAGTTTCAGCTTCAGCATTAGTCCTTCCAAGGAATATACAGGACTGATTTCCTTTAGGATGGACTGGTTTGATCTCCCTGCAGTCCAAGGGACTCTCAAGAGTCTTATCCAACACCACAGTTCATAACCATCAAGTTTTTGGCACTCAGCTTTGTTTATAGTCCAGCTCTCACAACCATACATGACTACTGGAAAGGCCATAGCTTTGACTAGACAGACCTTTGTTGGCAAAGTAATGTCTTTTATACACAGCAACCATTTAATCGAAGACCGTTACTCCAAAATTCCAACCCTGGAAAACAGAGAAATTCAGAGTGGTTTTTCACAATGAAGTCCGCTTCTCCTATGAAGAAATTTGCATGAAGATTCCTTGAGAAAGTGGCTTAGTTTACAGCTTGTTGCCTGGAAGAGGGCCCACAGTTCAGCAGTGTGCTCAGGAAGATGAGATGCACCTGTGAATGTGGATTAATTTTAGAGCCCATTATGGACAAAAGATCCTGGCAGGCTACAACCCACAGCGTCCCAAGGGTAGAACACAACTTAGTAACTAAACCACATGTGTCAGGCCCTGTGACAGTATGGAAGCTCCAGACTTCGGTTTATTTGAAGAATTCCCATCCAGAAACTCCTGGATGCACGTTTGATCTTATTTGGGTAGTCACAATTTGAAGTTAAAGTTCTTATTGAAGTATTAGTCACTCAGTCATGTCTGACTCTTTGTGACCCCATGTACTATAGCCCACCAGGCTCCTCTGTCCATGGGATTCTCCCTGCAAGAATACTCGAGTGGGTAGCCATTCTCTTCTCCAGGAGATCTTCCAACTCAGGGATCAAACCTTGGTGTCCTGGCTTGGGGACAGATTCTTTACCATCTGAGCCTACCAGGGAAGTCCCATTTACAATACAGCAGATGTTCTCTTTACTGTGACCTTATTTTAATGTGAAATTAGCTCCTCCCTCTAATAAAGGTGCCACCATCTGTATGAAGTAGGTAAATCATAACGAAGGAATAATCACACTTCTCGGAGTGTGTTTCCTGTTGGAGTCAATTCTGAGTAGCTATTAATAGGGTTCTTTCAGAGCTGAATTTCAGGGAACGCTAACATTTGATTTAATCAACCAGAGCTCCTCTAGATTAGTGTAAGACATATTCTTACACTATTTTGTTTTCCATCATATTCTCTCTAGGGAAGATGGGGGAGGCTCCACAAACATGGAGATTAGTGAGGTGACCGCTCATGTACTCTTTAAAGCCAATGTACTTAGTCACTCAATCATGTCTGACTCTTTGGTGACCCAGTGGACTATAGCTCACCAGGTTCCTCTGTCCATGGGATTTCCTAGGCAAGAATACTGGAATGGGTAAGCCATTCCCTTCTCCAGGGCATCTTCCTGACCTAGGGATCAAACCTGGGTATCCTGCATTGTAGGCAGATTCTTTACCATCTGAGCTACCAGGGAAGCCCTTAAAGTCAATGAGACCCCCAAACATTAGCCATGGAAGGACACTGTCACTAGAGGGATAGAAAGAAGGCAGAAGGGAAGGCACTCAGGGCTGCCTCTGAAGATGGGTGTGAGCAGGCTGGGCCCTCAGCAAAGGGCCCTGAACTGCTGCCCCCTCCTCACACCTCTGAGTTCTGGCAAACACCTGGACAGCCTGTCAGTCTCCTACCTGTGCTTCAGGTGTGTTTCTATGCCCTTTATCTTCAACCTCCCATGAGATAGGAAAGAAATATGTATTATTACTGTTTGTGCCAGTTAGAAAGCTATTAACTCTCATCTCGGTCTTCTCTGTTCCTCTACTGTGGCTGGGGTTCTGAAAACTTTCTTCCTTTACCAGCTCTTTCTATAGGTTCTTATCAAGAGGGGGCACTAAACAGAGGCTGGAAGGCTAGAGAAGAGGAGCCGATCTTGTTCTTCCCTGTTTGCTTGCTATTTAGTCAGCACCCTCAACAAAGGCTTTATGCCCTGGCAAGGCAGTGGGTCCCAGGTTCCAGTATCTCTTTTTGTCATTCTCAGAACCATCTCACCTTGCCCCTGCTAGCAATTCTATGGGAACTCTCCTCCTAGCTTCTAGGTTCTCATCACCATAATCTTTTTGCTTGGCTCACCCAGGACTGTGGGTGGAAGTACTTCCTGCCATTACTGTGATACCCTAGTATCCACTTTTGGCTTTTCCAGTGTCCAACAGTTGTTTAAACAGTTTCTTATGTTAAATTCTCTCTGTTGAAATATCTACTGAGGTGCTTTCTCTGACTGATCTACTGTGTCTGCTCTAAAAGATTCGGGGAAATAAAGACAACAATGTAAGGCAGGTGAAACCCATCTTGTCCTTCTGCATAGCCCTATTTGTGCCATCCTTTCTCCCAGAAGTGTTAATTCCAATTAAGGCATCAACTGATAAGCACTTAAAATGTAAAACTCTCAAGTTTTTGACATTTTGCAGAAGTTTTCAATAATTATAGTTCGGAGGTGTTTTTTTGTTCTTTTTTGGCTGTACTGAGTGGCATGCAGGATCTTAGTTCCCTGACCCTTGATGGAAGCCATGCCTCTTGCATTGGAAGCATGGAGTCCTAACCACTGGAGTGCCAGGAAGTCCCAATAGTTATGTTTTAAATTGTATATAAATGCTTGGTTTGTGGATGTTTGTCACTGAGCTGGACACTTTTAAGGAGAGAAGGATGGTATGAAATAACATCCCTGCCATCAAGGAACTGCAGTTGAGAGAAGACCCAATGTACAAATATTAATAAGAGAGACACATGAAACATAATATAATTATAAACTGAGTTGGATGGTGCAGACCACAAATGTATTAGCTGGTGAAAAACAGAAGACGTCATAGGGACAAAGTAATCAGGACTTCACAGTGAATTATGAAGTGAATTTGGAAGGATTGAGATATGAGATGAGAATGGAGGAAAACTGTCTGGACTGAGAAGCAGCATGAACAAAGGCATGGAAAACGGAACGTCGGGTTTTGGTATGTTTCTCCTTTGTTGTTGTTTAGTCGCCAAGTCATGTCTGACTCCTTTGCAACCCCATAGACTGTAGCCCACCAGGCTCCTCTGTCCACGGGATTTCACAGGCAAGAATAGCGGAGTGGGTTGCCACTTCCTTCTGCAGGATATCTTCCTAACCCAGGGATTGAACCCGTTGTATATCCATTGGTACTGATTAATATGAATTTACCATTAGAGTTTTCTAGGTTGACCACCTAAATAGAACCCAGACTCCTGTGGCCTTAAAAGTAGTTAAACCAATTGGAATTCCATCTGCCACTTAAAAGGAACTTTAAACTCAAGAGTCACTCGACTGTGATAATTTAGAAGCATAGCTCATATATGTTTACCAACAGCTGGGGATTTAATATTTGGGATTAATACCCCGGTAATCCTTTTGATTGACTTGGAGGTTTGTCCAAGAAGCTTCCATCCTGCAGGAATGACTTGGATGCAAATATCAAATGCAACTGCTGGTTGGAGAAACCCTCAAGAGCCAACCGTAGCCTGATTAATTAGAATCAAGTCTCTAGAATCACATCTACTTCAGACAAAATACAAGCTGTATCATAAAGCACCAAAACTAACCACTAAACAATTTATGACTGTTGATACCTACTTAGAATCAGGTTTTTAAAATGGGATTCTATATGCCTTTTGTAAAGTTATAAGGAGTCAAGTATATTACACAAACACCTTCACCCAGCACTTTCATAAATCAATGACTTCAAGTGGGAGCACAGGACTTTAAATTATAAGCAAGAAGATAATGATAGAATTAAATCTTGACCTTTCCCATAAAAGCAACCATCCTCTTCCCCACCCCCACTCTTCTCTAATTTACAGTAATGTAGTCCATATGGAAGAAGTCAGTGTGTGTTTGGGAACCAAGTCTTACACTTTCTTTTCCATCACAAAAGCCAGTTGTTCTTCAGAACCATCCATCAGGATCATATTACATTCTGAAGCATTAAAAAGGAGGCCTGAGCTCAGACCTCCTGCTGAAAAGTTAAGTTGTCAGTTGTTAGGCAGAAAATCAATCAGAAATGCATTTGGGACAATGGCCTGCTGCTTGGAATTACACCAGGCTAGACAAAAATCAACCCAGTGGCAGAAAAACACTAATGGTTGGAGATATCCATGCTGTCTTAGACAAGGCAGATCAATTTATTTAGACACATTTGCTAAATGGAATTGTGCCAGTGCCAAGTCTCGGATTTACATATAATTATAGCAGAACAGTTGCAAGATTTTCTCATAAGCATCAAGATACTCTGTAGCTCCAACATGTGCCAGGAACTTCAAAATTGTTATAGATTGCTTTGGCTAATTCACATTCCTATCCCCAGGTCTTGCCGTAGACACAGAGACTTTGCCACAGTTTGGGTAATCAATCATATCTTTTGTAGATGCTCATGGAAGACACATGGGTACAGCTGGTATTACCACAAGCTCTGTGTAGCCCCTTGCTGAGTGGTCTCTTAAGAGTGTTGTTCTCCTAAGAGTTGTTGTTAGCATTCACGACACATGCTTAGTCATATCAGATTCTTTGTGACCCCATAGACTGCATCAAACCAGGTTTCCCTGTCCTTCACTATCTCCTGGAGTTTGCTCAGCTCATGTCCATTGAGTCAGTGATGCCATCGAACCATCTCATCCTCTGTCACCCCCTTCTCCTCTTGCCCTCAATCTTTCCCAGCATCAAGGTGTTTTCCAATGAGTTGGCTCTTCACATCAGGTAGCCAAAGTGTTGGAGCTTCAATATCAGTCCTTCCAATGAATATTCAGGGTTGATTTTCTTTAGAATTGACCGTTTTGATCTCCTTGCTGTCCAAAGGACTCTCAAGAGTCTTCTGCAGCAAGTTATAGTATTAAAAATAATAGCTAACATGATTTTAGCACTCCATCACAATGTTAAACACTTTACATGTTCCTGTAACCCTCTCAGGGACGTCCCAGGTGGCTCAGTGGTAAAGTATCTGCCTGCCAACATAGGGGACATAGGTTCGATTCCTGGGTTGGGAAGATCTCCTGAAGGAGGAAAGGGCAACCTGCTCCAGTATTCTTGCCTGGAGAATCCCCCATGGACAGAGGAGCCTGGCAGGCTACAGTCCATGAGGTAGGAAAAAGTCAGACACAACTGAGCATGCACACTCATAACCCTCCCAACAATCTAAAGAGGTAGGGCCTCTTATTTTCATTTTATAGTCAGGGAAGTGTAGACAGGATGAGTCATTTATTCAAGGTCACTTAGCTGATGGGAGGGACCAGAAATCAAGTCAAAGCTGAATGATCCCAAACATTCCTGCTCACCGCTTGGTGATGTTACCTTCTACACATATTAGTTAAATATGCACAGAGGACAACTGCCCTAAAAAATGGACAACAGCCTCAACCCCAAAACCCAGCACCTCCCAAATATTTCTGTGCTAACAGAATCAAGAAATCCAGAGAATTTGGATTGGTACTATCACATTCAGAGTCCTCCTGGGTAGGGGTTGTGGTAGCTTCATGTTTGTTCTCTTATGAAGAAGGCCAGTAAATTATCACCCATCTTGATCATGTGTTTGAAAAGTTTGAAGGCAGCACTCACATTCTAAGCCTTATTACTCCATCACTAAACAACCAGGTGTCCCTGTAGTTAAAACTATATCTTTCTATAGTTCCCATTCATCTCTTCTTCACTGCCCTATCCTTTTGCCTCTGGCATTTATCAGACACTTGTGTGCTTGTTTGAGTCATCCATTCTTTATAGAACTACTGTGACTACTTGGAATGACTGCTTTAAATGCTATGATCAAAATCTCCAAAGACTTTCCAGCAATTATTTCTATTACAATATGCCTGTGGGGATAGGAAATATTTCCAGTTCATAGATGCAAAGACTGAGGCACAGAGAAGTTTACAAAAGGAAAATTTTCTAGCACTAGGCTAAGTGCACTGCCCGAGTTAACGAAATAGAAAATGACCAGAATATCCAGGGATATTGGCCAGGTCTGTGAACCCTGGTGTGATGCTCCTTGCTTCATGAAAGACAATTTATCTTCTTGAAGGTTGTTTTTCCCTGAACTCCTTCACTCTCACACCCCACCTCCTGTTAACTCACAATCTAGTTTTTATCCTAGCCTAGGCTTTCAGCACAACAGCCATGTTTCCCAACATTGAACTATGCACAGTCTGGACTGGGACAAACATGAGATGATTTCCTTTCTTTAAAAAAGGTTGCTGAAACATGGATGGTTTTAGAGATCATCGTACTGAGTGAAGTAAGTCAGACAGAAAAGGAGAAATATCATATGACAAACCTTATGTGCAGAATCTAAAAAGAAATGATACACATGAAATTATTTACAAAATAGAAACAGACTCACAGAGATAGAACTCATGGTTGCCTGCAGGGAAGGGTGGGGGGAAGGGTTAGTTAGGGAGCATGGGATGGACATACATATACTGCTATATTTAAAATAGATAACGAACAAGGTCCTACTATATAGCAGAGAGAGTTCTGCTTAATGTTTTTGTGGCAGCCCAGATGGGAGGGGAGTTTGGGGGAGAATGAATCCATGTATATGTATAGCTGAGTCCCTTCACTCTTCACCTGAAACTGTCACAACATTGTTTATCAGCTATACCCCAATATAAAATTAACAGATAAAAATAAAAAAGGTTGCTGAGTAATGCAGTAAAGCAGGTACGTGCACAGATACTGAAACCAAAATGCTTAGGTTCAAATTTTAGTTTCAACCATGTGTATGTCCTTGATTAATAACTTGATGCCCCATTTATCCTCTTTGCAAAATGCTAATAATAATGGTACTTAATTCACAGTCATTGTAAGAATCAAGTGCATTCACACGAAGCTTCTAAACAGTTCCTAAAACGCATTAAATGTTTGCTGTTTTTACTGTTCCAAACAATCCTCTTCCCTCGCTCTCAGAGGAAAGATTCTTTTAGTACTGAAACATTCTTATTCCCTATTACTCTCCTTCAGAAGGTCCTAATCAAATAAAATTCACCATCCACTACTTCTTCCTCTCCTCCCTTCCTCCAAACCACCCTCCAATCTGACAGCATAGTGTTGAACTCTATCTTACATACAGGCAGTTTTCCTCTCAAAAAATCAGACTTTCCCCTAGACAGAAATGGTTTTAAATTTCTATAAATAACCCTCAATATTGGTAACACTGGTTAATCTAATCACAAGCCAGATCTGTCTCTAAGAATCTGTGCATGATCAAAATATCTTGAGAAATCCCTTTTGCATCCCCATCCCCACTCTCAGGCACCATCAGGGAAACACGGCAACACGAACCTCAAAGCCCAGCGGTGGTGATGCGAACGGACAAAGGACTTTCTCTCTTTGGGTGTATTTGTTCTTCCTTTTTCAATCTCAGGTTGTTCACTGTCACAGATACAGCTAATTGTTCCCCAATATCCATTATTCCCCGGTAGCTCAATCGTAAAGAATCCACTTGCCAACGCAGGAGACGTGGGTTTGATCCCTGGATTGGGAAGATCCCCTGGAGAAGGAAATGGCAACCCACTCCAGTATTCTTGCCTGGAGAATCCCATGGACAGAGGAGTCTGGCAGGCTACAGTCCACGGGGTTGCAAAGAGTCAGACATGATTTGGCAACTAAACAACAACAATCCGTTCTTCCCCTCTCCCAGGGCCATAGAATTCCAGCTGGGCTCACTCGGTCACTAGAATAAAGGCGACATTTCCCAGCCTCTCATCCAGTTTGGTAGCGCCATGTCACCGAGTTCTGGCTATGGGATGTGAATATAAGTGCTGTGCACCACACCACTTCTAGATTGTACCCTTAAGAGGACCATCTCTTTCTGTCCTCCTCTGACCTGAAGCTTAGACTATAGATTTGGTGGCAAGATAACTCAGACCATGTGGCTGAGAGCAACGTTCACAGACGGAGAAGCAGCAGAGGGAGCTTGGTTCTCTGGAGAATCTCACAGAGCCGTGCTCCTGTAGCAGCCCTGGCCCCCCTCCCTTGGGATTGTATATCAATCAAAAAAAGGCATAAATGGTTCAATCCACTGTAACTTGGGGTCTCTTTTACATGAACTTAATCTACCTCCTAACTATATTCATTGGAAGGACTGATGTTGAAGCTGAAGATCCAATACTTCGGCCCACTGATGCAAAGAGCCAACTCATTAGAAAAGACCTGATGCTGGGAAAGATTGAGGGCAGGAGGAGAATGGGAGGCAGACGATGAGATGGTTGGATGGCATTACTGACTCAATGGACATGAGTATGAGCAAGCTCTGTGAGACAGTGGAGGACAGGGAAGCCTGGCGTGCTACAGTCCATGGTGTTGCAGAGTTGGACACGCCTGAGCAACTGAACAACAACAACCTCCTAACTAGTACACTCATCTATTTTGTATTCTTTTTAAAGGAATTTATTTCTGTCCTGATTTTAGAGGCCTGATTGTTGTTACTACAATCCTTTGATTTAAATCCTTTTTTGTTTTCCTTTTTAAAGTATACACTTGAGAGTTCCCTGATGGCCTGCTGCTGCTGCTAAGTCGCTTCAGTCGTGTCCGACTCTGTGCAACCCCATAGACGGCAGCCCACCAGGCTCCCCCGTCCCTGGGATTCTCCAGGCAAGAACACTGGAGTGGGTTGCCATTTCCTTCTCCGTGATGGCCTAGTGGTTAAGATTTTGGGCTTTCACTGCTGTGGCCTGGGTTCAATCAGGTCAGGGAACTGAAATTCCATAAGCCTTGTGGCTAAATAAATAAAGTGCACCCTCAATAGTATGTAAGTTTCACCTTGAGCCTACATTTTGTTACTTCGTATAAAAGTACTGACCTCATTGAAAAAAAATAACTTTTCCCCAGATGTTCTATATTATTTTGATATCGACTTTGGACTTACCTGGCATCCATTTTCTTGATTTCCATATAGTTTATCTATGCCAGAATTCCACATTTATGAATGATAATGAAGCATATTACATCTGGTTTCTAGTCTTATTTATTCCTTTTCATTTTCAATGACATGACAACTTAGGGATAAAATCTAGGTTTAGAGAAGCAAAGAGGTATTTATGTACATTTTCCATGTGTTTATAGCTTATTTCACCAATAACAAATTTCATTTGAACATTTGGTATACATTATACATCTTTAAATATCTTAATGGGCATTTTAGTTCACTGTTGTTAATGTTTTATTTATAAATTCACTTTCCATTTCAAAGATAAATGTCCTTAAATTTGTATGCATGAGATTTATTATAGGTGTCAATGTGGTTTTTCTGAGTTGCTACTTCAACAACTCAGGATTTTTTTTTCTTAATTATTATTCAGTTTATTAAAGTAACCAAGTCAGAAACATAATTTTGAGCTTTTAATTTCAGTTTTTATGTTTTATTCTATTTATAAATGGATGGACCTCGAAGACATTTTGCTCAATGAAATAATTCAAAGAAAAACAAACACTCTATGACCTCACTTACACGCAGAATCTAAAAAAACTAAATTCATAGAAACAGAGATCAGATTGGTGATTGTCAGAGGCAGGGATGGAGGGTAGATGAATGGGTGAAGGTGGTCAAAAGGTGCAAACTCCCAGCAATACAATAAATTAATTCTGGGGATAAAATTAACAGCATGCTGACTACAGCCAACAATTCTTCACTGTGTATTTGAACATTGCCATCAGAATAGATCTTAAAAGTTCTCACTACAAGAAAAAAAAATGTGACTATGTGAGATGATGGCAGCTAGTAAACAGTTTGTGGTAGTCATTTTGCAACATATACATGCATCAAACCATACGGTGTACATCTTAAACTAGTATAATGTGTCAATTATATCTCAATAAAACTAGAAAAAATAAATTTAAAAAATGAAATTGTTAATTTCAATAGTCACTCCTGAGAAGTCAAATCAAATATTTGATTAATCTTTGATCAGCTCAGTATGTTTAGTTTCTGTCATAAATTTAAGATCTCTTAAACATTTTACTGGGCTTCCCTGGTGGCTCAGATGGTAAAGAATCTGCCTGCAATGTGGGAGATCAGTGTTCAATCCCTAGATCAGAAAGATCCCCTGGAGAAGAAAATGGCTACCCACTCCAGTATTCTCGCCTGGAGAATCCCATGGTAGAGAAGCCTGGCGGGCTCAGTCCATGGGGTTGCAAAGAGTCAGACACAACTGAGCAACTAACACACAAACATTTTACTACATTTACATATTTTATATAATTGCATGTTTTAAAAGCACCTTTTGAATGCCACCATAAGGAAAACATTCAAAGCCCTTAAAAATTTAGCAAAATTCAATATGTCAAATTTAAAATACAGGGAATTCTAAGCTCTGTTAGTCAATAATACTTACAAACTTAGTAAAATATTTAATTCATTTAACTTAAAATCATAAGTTTAAATCAGCTACTGAACTATATATTTTAAATAAGAATCACAAGGCTGATGTGTATAATGTATTCAATTTTCTTTAAATCTAAATGTGCACCTAGTCTAGCTTAATTAGCAGAAAAATATTACTATTATGATTTTAGATCAAACCTGAGTCTCCTGCATCCCAGCATTGCAGGCGGATTTTTTACCTACTGAGCCATAGGGAAGCCCACACATGCACACATTATCTCTAAGATTATGTTTCCCTTGGGTGAAATGAATTTTGTATACACACAAAGAAATGAAGTTAGAGTATGTCATCTTAAGTGAATTGCAGTGACAGTCTGAGTGTACTGAGGTTGCTTTTTGGACAAAGGCTTTGGCCAGAACTGAATTTCCACAGGCCACTGAAGGACAAAGGGACCTCTTTCATAGAGCCTCTCTGCCAAGAGGAATTCTGAGCCCATGCCCTCCAAATAGGTCAGCTCCATGGCCCCCTAAATTCAAGTTACACATTTTCTATTTCTTCAATCTGATTTGAGTCTGCAAATCCCCACCAAAATTGTTTCAGCACTTGATTAGATTTCACTAATCCATTTACTGCCTGGTTTCATTCTGAACACTTTTCATATTTTTCTGTGGGCTCCCACAGAAATCTTATAGATATTTAAGTAGCATCTGATTGAATTCTTCAAATTTCTCATCTTTCTCTGACTTGACAGACCCCAGACATCATACTAATGACAGTAAGGAGACGGGTGCCTCTGAACATTATTATTAGAGCACATTTGTAATAAATATATGCTTTCAAACTGTATTTGCATTTTTAAATCAGTTTCATCCACAATTCTCATTGTTAAACCTGACATTTTTGTTGTCTTCACACTTGCAGAATATATTTTGTCCTATTTTTTTAATCATTCAGTTTTTTATTATAAAAGAAATGTAATCTTCCCTAGAGTCCAGAAACCCTGTCTTTAAATTCTAAACTTGTCTCCTTTTTTCCCTGGAATCTCTAGCCCAACATTATATAAAGCTATTATACAAAATGAAGTAAGTCAGAAAGAGAAAGACAAATATCATACATTAATGCATATATATGGAATCTAGAAAGATAGTAATGAGGATCCTACTTTCAGGGCAGCAAAGGAGATCCAGACACAGAGAACAGACTTTTGGAAACAGTAGGGAAAGAAGACTGTGGGATGACTTAAGAGAATAGCATTGAAACATATATATAAACATATGTAAAATAGATGGCCATGAGAGTTGGATGTATAACACAGGAACCCAAAGCCAATGCTCAATGACAACCTGGAGGGATGGGGACAGAGAGAGGTAGGAAGAGGGTTCGAGAGGGGAAGAACATATGTATACCTGTGGCCAAATCATGTTGATGTATGACAGAAACCATCACAATATTGTAATTGTCCTCTAATTAAAAATAAAATTTTTTAAAAAGCTACATTACCTATGACTTCAGAACTGACACTTTTAAATGCCTCTCTAAGGCCTTTATTGTAGTGCTGTGCTGTGTTTAGTCACTCAGTCGTGTCTGACTGTTTGCGACCCCAAGGACTGTAGCCCACCTGGCTCCTCTGTCCATGGGGATTCTCCAGGCAACAATACTGGAGTGTGTTGCCATGCCCTCCTCCAGGGGATCTTCCCAACCCAGGGATCGAACCCAGGTCTCCTGAACTGCAGGCAGTTTCTTTACCATCTGAGCCACCAAGGAAGCCCAAGAATACTGGAGTGGGTAGCCTATCCCTTCTCCAGGGGATCTTCCCAACCCAGGAATCAAACCAGGGTCTCCTGCATTGCAGGCAGATTCTTGATCAGCTGAGCTACCAGGGAAGCCA
The DNA here is from genome assembly GCF_000754665.1 of Bison bison bison. NCBI lineage: Eukaryota > Metazoa > Chordata > Mammalia > Artiodactyla > Bovidae > Bison > Bison bison. The sequence continues at coordinate 2,089,144 of NW_011494664.1, read as the reverse complement.
CTAAGGCCTTTACAGAGTAACAATTTTGAAATAATTTCATACTTCCAGGGACAGAAGTTGTTAAAACAAGACAAAGACTTCCCATTGTACAACACCAAGATTCCTCAAATATTATTATTTTATCACATTTGCTTTACATTCTCTTATATCCATTGATATAATATTTATCTTTTGAAACACTTGCAACTAAATTTTAAATGTCATTTACCTTTAAATACTTCAGTTGTATTTCCCATAAATAAGGATATTTTCATGCATAAAGTGTTAATCATTTCAGTCATGTCTGACTTTTGGCAACGCCAGGGACTGTATAACCTGCCAGGCTTCTCTGTCCATGGAATTCTTCAGGCAAGAAAACTGGAGTGGGTTGCCATTCCCTTCTCCAGAGGATCTTCCCAACCCAGGGGTCGAAACTGGGTTTCCTGAATTGCAGGCATTCTTTACCATCTGAGCTACCAAGGAAGGCCATTTTCATACATAATCACAGTGCAATCATCAAAATCAAGAAATTGACATGGATGCAATACCATTATCATTATTAATAATACTAGTGTCGTTACCTGATTGTAGACAGATCTTGAACAGAGTTTGCCAATTGCCCCATTAATTCACTTTAAATAGTCCAGAAGTAAATCCAGGATCACCAGTTACAGTTGGTTGTCTTATCTCTTCGATCTTCTTTAATCTAGAACCATTCATTCTTTTTTGTAGTTCATAACTTTGATAGCTTGAAGATTTCAAGCTACTTATTTTGTAGACTGTTCCTTAATTGGGTTTGTCTGATATTCCCTGCTGATTAGGTTCAGAGTAAGTACTTTTGTCAAGAACATTATAGACATGTTATGGCCTCAGGTGGCACACAATGTCGATGTGTCCCATGTCTAAGATGATTTATGCAGGGGCTTCCCTGGTAGCACAATGGGTAGGAATCCACCTGCCAATCCTGGAGACACGGGTTTGATCCTTGGGTTAGGAAGATCACACATGCCTCAGGGCAACTGAGCCTGTGTGTCTCAACTACTGAGCCTGTGCTCTAGAACCCAGAAACTGCAACTGCTGAGACCACAAGCCATAACTACTGAAGACCTCTTACCCTAAAGCCTATACTCCGCATCAAGAGAAGCCACCACAGTGAGAAGCCTGTGATTTGCAACTGGAGAGTAGCCCCCACTGGCCAAAACTAGAGAACAGCCTGCACAGCAAGAGACCCAGCACAGCCAAAAATAAAACAAATAAATAAAACATCCTTTAAAAAATGGTGCATGTCAGTTTTCTCCACTGTGAACACACTACTTTCTTTGAAATTAGTAAGTGTATCATGAGGAGATACTTCATCATACCCTCTGGTTTTAGGAGTCATTGTTGATTTTTGCCTGAAACAATTATCATTGTAGTGGCTGCCAAGAGGTGATTTTTCTAACTCCATCATCTTTTTGACTTTGTTAATTGTAATTCTACTATAAGGAAGAAAAATTTCTTCTCCGCCTCTTATTTGTTTATTCATTTACTTATGTTAGTATAGACTCAAGGATTTTTATTTTATTCTTTGGGCTATACTCCATTACTATGAAGTATACACTATGATGCTTGAAATGTCCCAGATTTGGCCAGTGGAAGCCCCTTCAAGCTTCCTCCTATGTCCTTTGCACTTGCCCCCCTCCTCTGAGCACTTCCCTGCATTTTGGCACAAGAAATGTTCCATGTTCTCATTGCACTTTTTCTGTTCCAGACTCTGAGTTAGCCACGTCTCAAAGGAGCCCTGTATTCTTTCAGTGGAGAATAATATTTAGAAGCCAAGATCTGGGTCCTACATGCTCTCATAACTACTGGAGTGTTCTCTGAACCCTTTTCAAGCATTCCTAACAACAGCTATTTCAGCTGACAGATGCCTTTGGAAAGTCTATAAGTAATCATCCAACAGTCTCATCAACATGGTAATAGGTGGGTCTCCACACCAACCTGTCCCATTGGTTTTTCTCAGTCACTGGGGTTCTTAGGGGCCATTCCCTCCTGGGTTGTATCATTTTTCCCCACCCTAAGGGCAAGATACATTGGAGGGACTTCCATCTCCTCACCACCTGTCCAAACTAGAATTTCTAGCTCCCCCATGACTTGAAATTTTCTTCAACACGTCCTCCTCTCACTTATCCTTTTCTTCATACAACTTTCTTTCATCCAATTTTTATCCTGGTATTCTTAGAAGTGACTCTTTGCACAGAATTTGCTTCTGGGCTCTTTTTATAGATTCTGGAGTTTGAGGCTGGAAAAAAAAAAGTAACTAACACAGACATTGACTTTCTCTCTTCTCCATTTGTGAAACGCATCATGCATATCTCAGGAAACTGGGAAAGTAGAGAGAAACCCATCAGACCGTAGAAGGTTGTAAGACTTAATCCTCAAGACCATTAGAGTCATATGATTTAGGACAGAGAGTAATTGCAAAAGAAAACAAAGTAAAATTAGCTATATAATAAAAGACAAAATGAAGAAAAGATACTATTTAAAATGCACTAAACATAACAAGGGATATAAGTGGGTCTCCCACACAGATAATGCAATACTTAAGGATTAGAGCTGCCCAATGAATAATGTAAGCAGAAATCACATTAAGGAGTTCAGGTTTCTGTTCACAGGTCAGAGGCCAGATGTTGGTCCATCACAGGAGACTTTAGGGAATCATTCTCAGAATGGTGAGGCAAGAACTGTAGGGAAACGATTTCTATGTAATCATGAGATATCTCATGCGTCTGGTAGTAGAGAAGCCAAGGGAAAGTTAGAAGGAATGGTACACGGAGAGTTAACTTGAACCTCACTAAATATCTCATTGGCAAAACATTTCTCCTCTCTCTATATAAATAACATATAACTATCTTTAGTTATATGTATATATAGTTATATATTTACAACAATCTTATCTTTGTCACAGAAAATCCTTTCATTTTAGAAAGATAATAAAAAGAAATAAATGTATATGTTGCACTTTTAGGCTAAAAGATATCTTTTATGTTATACATCATTTACATATTAATGTAATAACTTCAGAAATAAGTCTATATACTCAAGGGAGCTATAGTACTTCCTAGTTTTCCAGGTCTGAGTTCAGTTCAATCAGTGTTCCACATGACTTTCACCTTCAGAAACCCAGTGTGTTGCTGAAATTCTTGCAGTTTTGCCAACATAGAAGGGAAGTGGGAAACAGAATATATTCTCTCTTATTCCCTAGGTCACAACTCTTCCTGGACCATGGAAACGATATTCCCTGTCCTCTATTCAAATACGAAAAAAACCCCAGGGTCTGCCTGACTAACTCCAGTGCCAAGAACAGAATGGTTCCCTCCCACTGCTTCTTCTGCCTCCACACTGCACTCTACCCTCTGTAGGTACCTTGGGTTGTAACACTTTTATATTCAAGGTGAGCTCTCAGGAATATTTCCTTGGAGAGATTTTTTTTTCTTTGTGTCCTATTTTTTCAAATGTCATGATTGTTGTGGAGCATGTTTTAGTTCTTTAATTTTATAAACCATAATAACTGTTGCTTTAAGGAAAAGAAATGTGTCAATATGAAAATCCAGAATAAAGGACTAGAGCACACTTGACTCTTTTTTTCATTAATTTTATTAGAGTATATTTAGTTTACAATGTTGTGTTAGTTTCTACCATTCAGCAAAGTGAATCAGCTATTGTTGTTTAGTCACTAAGTCATGTCCAACTCTTTGTGAACACATGAAATGTAAGTCAGGTGGACAGAGGACAGGTTCCTCTGTCCATGGGATTTCTCACACAAGAATACTGGAGTGGGCTGTCATTTCCCTCTCCAGGAGATATCTCCAACCCAAGGATTGAACCTGTGTCTCCTGCATGGCAGATGGACTCTTTACTGCTATATGTATATGTGGATCCTTTCTTCTTTGGATTTCCTTTCCATTTAGGTCACCAGCACACTTTATTCTTGATCTTGAAGTTCTTCTATGCATACACCACTAGTCTAATATTAAACCTCACCCAAGTTAGAGTCCCTACATGGGTAGGGGAATCCTACTGTTCCCATTTTAGGGTAAAGCTAAAAGATAGAAAGGCTATGGTTTTTCCTGTGGTCATGTATGGATGTTAGAGTTGGACTGTGAAGAAGGCTGAGCGCTGAAGAATTGATGGTTTTGAACTGTGGTGCTGGAGAAGACTCTTGAGAGTCCCTTGGACTGCAAGGAGATCCAACCAGTCCATTCTGAAGGAGATCAGCCCTGGGATTTCTTTGGAAGGAATGATACTAAAGCTGAAACTCCAGTACTTTGGCCACCTCATGCAAAAAGTTGACTCATTGGAAAAGACTCTGATGCTGGGAGGGATTGAGGGCAGGAGGAGAAGGGGGTGACAGAGGATGAGATGGCTGGATGGCATCACTGACTCGATGGACGTGAGTCTCAGTGAACTCCTGGAGTTTGTGATGGACAGGGAGGCCTGGCGTGCTGCGATTCATGGTGTCGCAAGGAGTCAGACACGACTGAGCGACTGAACTGAACTGAACTGAAAAGATAGAAACGTCGAAGATAAGTTCTGATTGTAAATTACCATTTTATAATATGAGGACTTCTGTCTGTGATTCATAAAGACAAGGTGTCAATGTCTTTCTACTCTTCAAGATGAGAAAAAGTTTCTTTCTTAAGTTTTAAGCAATGGGAAGAACTTAGGTTTCCTAAATTTTGATTTTCTTTCATTGGTCTTGAGCTTACATTAGCCCTCTCATTATTCTATGTGTGGGCTCTATTAAAAGCCCATTTCCCTTTTCAAGGGTCAGGGGTCAGGCTTGGATATGTTACAGATGGGATTTACTCTGGGTACAGAAGCTCTTGTCTGTCATTCATTTTCCTCCCCATAGGAATCATGTCCCTTAGGGTGGATTCTCTTCCATGGCTGGTGATGAAAGGCTAAAAGCTGTACCCTTTACTTGGAAAGTCTAGAAAGGAGAGATTTAGGGCAGACAATACAAAAGAGTGAAGCTGGATTTTTCATTATAAAACATTTGAAATAATAAATTTCCTCCCAGTGAAAACCAAAGTCACTTTTGTTGATTTGTTTTTACTCATTTCGTGTCCTTATGTGAAGAACAAAAAAGCAAGCTGTAATTTTTGAGATCAAAATGTCACTGCCCAGCCTCCACCCTCCCTGGAGATCCCACCAGGTAGAGAAAGTGGAGATTTCCTTCAGTCTTTTCTTCCCTGATTCTCCTCCCAAAACAGCAAGGAAAGGTTTACAATACTGTGCATGTCTTTCAAAACCAGATCCATAACATAAACATGGTCTATGAATGATCCACTTTTCTGTCCAAGAACAGAGGTGATTCTCCGATGAAGAAATAGATGTACTTTCTATCCCATAGTAGATATCATTTTCACCAAAATCCCTAAAAATGGTGAGGATGGAGAAAATAAATCTTTCAAATTCCTTTATCATCACCCCCACCTCTCCTACCACCACCACTAACAAACTCCATTTTCAATCATTCAGAATCAAGATTCCTCTCATTCACTCCTTCCCCACAATGTTCATCGCTGTATCAAAGGATCCCTTGCTCATTCGACAGCTGATGAGCTGTTATCCATGAGCTGATAACAGCTGTTATTCAGCTGTTATGGAGACTCAGACAGACTCAAATGCTGGTGACAGTTATACAGGTAGGTGTCTCTGCACATACCTTAGTGGGGGCTGAAGTTTATAGCAAGGGTGGAACAGGACACTTAGTGAAGATAATTTGACACTAGCCAATTAGCCAACTCAAATTATTAAAACACTTCTTTTTTTTTTTTTTTTTAATTAACCAGCATTATGTGCAAACTTTTCTTCATGATACCCATAGTAATAAGATAGAGTAAAGGAAGGGATAAAAGGCCTAGGATTTGAATACGATTATCAGAAGGGGTAAAAAAAAAAAAAAATAGCTAAATTTTTAACAGTTAGTTTTAGGCCAAATTAAAATGTCTCATGGGCTATGATAGCTTTATCAAATGGCTATATAAACAAAAGACTGATTACTTTTGTAGATTAAGGGGACAGCAGCATCAGTATAATTTTATTGCATTTTTCCTTATCATAAACCTGGAGGAAAAATCTCCAGGCCAATCCCTATGAGGGGGAAATACTATTCTTCAGGCCCTACTAGAATGGAAATGGGTAGCCTAAGAACCTAAGAACACTTCAGGCAGAGATAGCAGAGACAAAAGACAACATCAAACCCAAAATAGGCAACAAGATTGCCTACAAAACATCCCAACATTCATACTCAGAGATGAAGGGACCATTTCAAATATTCTGAATGAAAGTTGGATTCCTACAGACATTGTTTGTTTGTTTTAAGCCTTTATTGAATTTGTTACAATATTGCTTCTGTTTCATGTTCTGGTCTTTTGACCTTGAGGCATGTGGGATCTTAGACCCCCTACCAGAGATCAAACCCACATCCCCTGCAGGAGTCTTAACTGGACTGCTAGAGAAGTTCCTAGTAGAATATTTTAAAATTTCAAAATTACATTCATGTCATCACCATTTTACACTCAAACTCTCTCGAAGATCCCAATTCTCCAATTCTCTGGCCGTCCAGGCTGAAAAGACAGACCTCACAGACCCAAGGACAGAGCCCGCCCCCGCCCTTTTCCTGTTCCAGGCCATGCTTGGGCAGGCTTGCAGAGCCTCAGGTGGAGATGCTCAGGGATGTGTCAAGTTCAGTACATCAGGCCTTTTAATTTCAAAGTGAAAATTAATTTCTGGAATTATAAACAACTGCCCTTTTAAACTAAAGAAGTTACAGAGGACATTTGGGTCTTGAAAATCACTAGGGAAGAAAGAAAATGAGTGCAGAAGTGAGATTATTTTTAAAAGTCAAAAAAAGAAGGGGGGATCCAAAGAGAGCTTTATCTGACTCTGCATTTATGAAATTTCCTGTTCTAGAGGAGAAGGCAATGGCAACCCACTCCAGTACTTTTGCCTGGAAAATCCCATGGACGGAGGAGCCTGGTAGGCTGCAGTCCATGGGTTCGCTAGGAGTCGGACACGACTAAGCGACTTCACTTTCACTTTTCACTTTCACCATTGGAGAAGGAAATGGCAACCCACTCCAATGTTCTTGCCTGGAGAATATCAGGGACGGGGAAGCCTGGTGGGCTGCCATCTATGGGGTCGCACAGAGTCGGACACGACTGAAGCGATTTAGCAGCAGCAGCAGCAGAGGAAAGATGGAGGAAGACATCGTCTTTTATTCCATCCCACCCCCACCAATATACCAGTGAGCATCTTGTTATGCCTGTTTATAGAAAATGTTACACTCTTTCAAAATTGATATTTAATGGCAACCTGTCCTTTGGCTCAGTCTTTGGGATCTTTTGGATGTGGTCCTGGTTCACTCCTCAAGGAAGGTTCTACAGTCTCTCTAGATCTTAAAACTAAAGGTCTACATGCTGCTGTAAAGCGAGAAACCAAGGATGATAGTTGAGAAGCCAGAGCTTCCTCTTGTGGCCCTCCCCACGGGACTGGGGTACTCATACCCATCTCTCTCTCCTCCAGGGTGAGGTCAGCCTGGAAACATGAACCAGGAGAGAATGTCTACCTCAAAAAGATGAGCAAAATGACATCAGAAACATGTCTACAAACTTGTACAAAGTGGGAAAGGCCATTTTACATGTTTAATTGGAGAAATAGAAAACATGCTTTATGTTTGCAAATCTCAATGATCCTTACCATGATTTTTCGCCCAATCCAAAGTGTGTTTGATCTGTCTGAAGACCAAATGTGTGTTTCTTGAGTACAAGGTGAGTATTCTGTGCATTGCAAAGGAAAGAAAAAGTGGACTATCTGTGGGCACACATGGATCTCCCTCCCCGCAGGAATTCTGGATTTGCACCTTCCAGATTTTAGAAGTCTCCATGTTGCTCTCCTGAGATGAAAGTAGAAAACCAAAGAGACTATGACTTGTTGGCCTTTGAGTACAGTTACACATGAGAATCACCAGGGGAGATTTTTAAAAACACTAGTGCCAGGTATTCCCAAGGGAATAATGTAAGACTCCCTAATGGTAGAAAGAATCACTGATTTTAAAACAATTGAAATGACAATTCCTCTCATCTCCAAAATGTGAAAGTCATTTTGCTTTCCTATCACATCTCCATTTTAAAGGATGGGAGAGAAAAAGATGTTCAAAGCACTGTAAGAAAATAATTCACCCCAAATCGTCCTTACTTCTTCCCATCATTTTTGGTAAATTTTTAAGGTATAAGTAGAATATCTGTAACCCCAAACTCTTAAACTATACTAGAAGAAGGGCTGAGACCATAAACTTGAGATTGTATCATGTCCTCAGGCCCCAGATAGGTGAATTTCTCTCCTCCAACCAACACATGAAAGAAGCCACATGGCCTTCCCAGCTCCTCATCCTCCCCCACCTCCAGGTCCTTGTCACAGGCTGAGTTGTGTGTTGTGTCTGTGTTTGTGTGTTCTTAGTCACTCAGTCATGTCCAACCCTTTGCAACCCCTGCAAGGAATGGAATTTTCCAGGCAAGAATACTGAAGTGGGTTCCCATTCCCTTCTCCAGGGGATCTTCCTGACCCAGGGACCAAACCCAGGTCTCCTGAATTACAGGTAGATTTTTCACTGTCTGAGCCACCAGAGAAGGCCACAGGCTGAGAGTTGTGTTTCCCCCAAATTATATATTGAACTCCTAACTCCTAGCACTGCAAAATGTGACTGTATTTGGAAAGAGGGTTTTTAAAGAGATAGTTAAGGGGAAATGGGGTCGTACGGGTGGGTTCCAACCTAATAAGACTGGTGTCCTTATAAAGGAGGGGTTAGGATACAGACCTGTGGACACCCAGAGAAAAGACTATGTGAAGACAGAGAGAGAAGATGGGTATCTACAAGGCAAGAAAGACCTCAGAATGAAACCAGTCAACTCTTTGATCTTGGACTTCCAGCCTCCAGAACTGTAAAAGAAATACATTTTTGTTCTTTAAACCACCCACTCTCTACTGTTTTGTTATGAAGCTCAGCAAATGGATCCAGCTCCCCCAAAACAAGATTCCTTTTTGCTTTTTTCTGCCTCTGCCATCACCTCTCCCACCTACCAGCATGTGGTTCTCCCTTAGGTTCTCTGGATCTGACTCAGGAGAAAAATAAATGAAATCCAGATATTCTAGAGGGCCAAAACAGGATTTTTCTCCCCCAATCACTTATTTCCTTCTTTCCTGTATTGCTAGTGGGGAGCAGCATTTTTTAAACAGAGTGAAAGGAAATATTTTGTTGACATAAACATGCATGAAAATTATGCTACAAGAGAGAGAGAACAATAGACCTGAGTACATGCAGAAGACTCAGCACCAAGTGAGTAAGGAGTGGGCGCAAGGAGATACAGAAGTTGGGGTGCCACAAGGAAACCTTATTTTAATGATGGAACTGAAATAAGATTACTATTTTAATTACATCTTCTTTCCTTTCTAACCCTTGTACTGATAAAAGACCAAATAGACATCAACCAAACCTGGAAAATATCCCTGCTGCTACTGCTGCTGCTAAGTCACTTCAGTCGTGTCCGACTCTGTGCGAAGCCATAGACGGCAGCCCACCAGGCTACCCCATCCCTGGGATTCTCCAAGCAAGAACACTGGAGTGGGTTGCCATTTCCTTCTCCAATGCATGAAAGTGAAAAGTGAAAGTGAAGTCATGTCTGACTCTTAGCGACCCCATGGATTGCAGCCCACCAGGCTCCTCCGTCCATGGGATTTTACAGGCAAGAGTACTGGAATGGGGTGCCATTGCCTTCTCTGGGAAAATATCCCTACAATCTATCAAAAAGATGAGAAGTAATCAACTATTTTTTTCAAAAAGAAGCCTTTAGATTATACTCAGGAAGAATTTCATTTTCCCTGCTTAATCATGTATGAGTATCAGTCCCTTCATTTCTCTGTTGGTAATGTATTCAATTAAGGAGCCCAGTTTTCTGTCCATGAGTTAGAGGTCTGAGGTCATGTATCTCAAGATGGTGAAATCTGATTGCCCCACACGCAGAAGTCCCTAAGGGAAGATGATCCTCCAACAGCCATAGGACAAGCTGGAAATCGAAGTGCAGATTAAATGGCTCTGGATGAATTAAGTGTTCATTTTAACTGTCAAAATACTGAGATGATAACTTTTCTCAAAACATAGATCCAAAGACATTCTTCACTAAATGTATAAATTTAGTGAATTTACTAAATGTCTCAATTTGAAATATGATTGGGAAAACATTAACTTATTTTTTGAAACCTAATGTCAAAGAGGGTAACTCAGGACAATTCCTTCAAAGAAGTCACTGGGCCAGTCTAGGACACAAAATGACATAGTTATAAGCCCTTTAGCATCCTCCTCCCAACTCTCATTTACACATTTATTTTTCTAGCTCTAGCCGAATTGTAAGTATGATCTCCCTACTGCCATTTTTTTTCCTGAATTGGGGTGAAAGGCCATCTCCTCAAGGGGTAGATGAATGACTTTTCTCTTTAACCCTCCTGGTCCCATACTGCTCAAACCCAGTGGATGGCATCCCCAGCTTTCCCCTCCTCAGTCTTTCAGATGAAACTAAATATCTCTACCCCATCCATTCCTCATTTTATTCTTTGTTTTCCCAGAAAAACATAGAGCCTTTCACTTGCTTCCCTCTTCAAGATTTGTCTTATCCTCAGAGGACTCTTATCCTCAGCTTCCCAGGTGGTGCTGGTGGTAAAGAACCCGCCTGCTGGTACAGGAGACATGAGAGATGAGGTTCCATCCCTGGGTCAGGAAGATCACTTGGAGGAGCGCATCGCAACCCACTCCAGTACTCTTGCCTGGAGAATCTCAGGGACAGAGGAGCCTGGTGGGCTACAGTCGATGGGGTCGTAAACAGTCAGACACAACTGAGCAACTGAGCACATGTGCATGCACAAAGGACTCTGCTCTCTCTGCAAGTTATTAGAGAATTACTGAATTCCCATGGAAAAGTCAGCAGGAGGGTGGGTGTAATATCCAATTTCTTGAATTCTAGTAATACGAGAAATAGCATTCATGAGAACTGGAGACACTTTTTAAACACAGAATAAATGTGACTGAATGGCATTTTGAGATAGTAATGCACAGGAACCTTTTTTTTCCCTGAATTTCCCTTTCTTGTCCAACACCCAGACATCAGAGAGGCTGTTCTTTGTCTCCAAAGAGATGAGTGGTAGGGTTGGAAGAAGAAAATTATTAGAAGATGTTTTTGGCTTTTGTTTTGCAAAACCTAAATCTTTAGGATATGTGAATGTGTGAGAGTAGAAGGAGCAGCTTAAATAAACATGAAAGGACAAGGCTTTCCCTTATATTGAAAAGAGATATTCCCAAGCTGGGAGATGGAAAGAGAGATTGTGGGTCCCAGAGCATCAGGATTCAACCCAGTTGTCTAGTTGTCAATAAAGGAGTCAGAAAGGCCAGAATTGCAACAACTAAAAGGGTATCAAGGAAGACAGAATAGAGACAGGCTTGTAAAGATTCCTGAGCCCCATACATGGCATGGTAGCAAAAGAAAACACCATAGAATTGAGCATCTGAGATTTTACTGTACTTGTGAGCTTATGAGTTAAATGGCCACAGTTCCACACATGCCAGCAGAAACACGAGACACCAGAGACAAAGGCTAAGGATGTTATCACTCCAAGCACAGCAGGCAACATTGTCTCCATGCTCACATTGACTTACCTTGTTTCACAGTCCCACAGGGACTACATGGAACAGCACGAATGGATGTTGCCTGTGGCACACAGCTGAGCTGCTCCGTTTTAGCAAACCTCATACGTTAAGGAGGCTACAGGGAAACCTGCCCGGTCTTCATTCTGGAGAGTGGTATTATCTTTATTGTACTGAGAATCAAACAAATCTCCTCTCTATTCCAGAGACAGACACTATCGTCCAAGGCTACTTGGTATATGAACAGCCTTGCAAAGATTATCCAGAATAAACTATCTATGCCTCTGCTCCTAAGACAGTAGAATACATAAGACCATGATTGGTAGGGAATTGTCTCCCAACACTGTGGAGACAGGAACAAGGGATGACTCTGCTGTGACGTGTGTGCTTTGATGATTGAAGACCGGAAAAAGCCTCTACCAGCATCACCTTCACACTCCATGAGCCGTGGGGACTATAGCATAACCCTGGAGAGGAGAACGGAGTGAGGAGCTACACTCCAAGCAAACAGATTAAATAAAAGTCTGAATTCTGTGTAATGGGGCAGTTAACTCTCTGCCTCCTTCAGCTACTAGAATGTCAGACTCAACCCCAGACAGGATATTTGAGGATGACTGGCTGGAAATAACAGACAACCCTAAGACAAAAAACCTTTAGAAATTGGCACTTAATAAGTTTTCACATTTTCTCAAGAAATGGCTGGATCCCTGTCCAATAACCTTACAGTGAGGGGCAGGTCCCACACCTCTCTGATGTAACTTAGTAGTTTTTCTTTCTTTCTTTCTTTTTTTTTTTTACTGAAGTATAATTGCTTTTCAATGCTGTGTTAGCTTCTGCTGTACAACAAAGTGAATCATATGCTATAATCATACATATGCTATATGTATGCATATATCCCTTCCCTCTTGGGCCTTCCTCCCAATCACCACCCCCAACCCACCAATCTAGGTCATCACAGAGCACCAAGCTGAGCTCCCCAGGATCTGCAGCAGCTTCCCACTGGAGATCTATGTAACACACGGTAGGGTATATATATCACTGATACTCTCCAATTCATCCCACCCTCTCATTTCCCCACTGTGTCCACATGTCCATTGTATGTCTGTATTTCTATTACTGCCTGCTAATATGTTCATCTGTACCATTTTTCTAGATTCCACATATATGTGTTAATATGCAATATTTGTTTTCTCTTTCTGATTTACTTCACTCTGTATGACAGACTAGATTCATCTACATCTCTACAAATTCATTCCTTTTAATGGCTGAGTAATATTCCACTCCATATATGTACCATATCTTCTTTATCCATTGTCCATTGATGGACATTTAGGTTGCTTCATTTTTATAGGACTCAATCTTAAATAAGAGCAGACAGCCAGGGATCACCATACCTCTGAGCAAAGTCTTTAGAATTTTTTAAAAAAAAGAAAGAAAGAAAGAAATACACAGAAATAGGAACTCAGAGGAAACAAACAATGAAGAAAAACAAGATGAAGTTTTTGGTTTTTTTTTTTTAAGTTATAGTTAAGAGTTCTACTTTCAGGAAGCTGGAACCGATATACTTTTCCATACCCCTTCCTCCAAGTATGACTAAAAGACCTGGGCATTATTAGTACCCATCTATTCTTGCATATTGTCCATATTCTCCATTAGACCCCTTAGCATATTAAACCTATGCTCAGTCACACAGTCATGTCTGACTGACTCTTCGTGACTCCATGGACTGTAGCCCACCAGGCTCCTCTGCCCATAGAATTTTCCCATCAAGAACACTGGAGTCGATTGCCATTTCCTACTCCAGGGGATCTTACCTACCCCAGGATGGATCAAACCCTTGTCACTTGGGTCTCCTGCATTGGCAGATGGATTCTTTACCACTAGGGCTGCCTGGGAAGTGTAGGTGTCTTAAATTCTAGGTCTGATCATTTCAAAATCTGAGGCTGATTCTGATGCTTGCTCCATCTGGTCATACTGTGTGCATTGTTTTGGGGTGTTTTTTCCGGCCTGTTAGTATGCCTTGTAATTAAAACTTTACTGCATAAAAGGAAATGTAGCAAATAGGTATTTTTTGTGTGCTTTATCTGGCTAGGAATTAGGTGTGTTTAGCGTTTGCTGAAGCTAAAGTAGGTATCAGAGGCTAAAATTTTCTGTGCTTGTTTTTGTAGCCCCTGTTGTCTTGGGTTTCCCTAAAGACTTCCTCTTAAATAAGATCTGAGACATACAGTTCTCTGAGATGAAACTCGCTGTTACTTTATAGGAGTCCTACTGACATGGTGGTAAAGTATGTAGGGAGAAAAAGCATTCTGTAGTCCTACAGAGAGGTCTCACCCTGTTAGTGAGCCTGTGCCCCAGAGTTAAGACTTTCACAAGGGCTTCTCAGTTTGTTTTTCTACTCCTTAGGTGATACAGTAAGGTTACAAAGGGCAGGATTGCTATTTCCTTTCTTCCAGAAGGGTTCAGTTCAGTTCAGTTCAGTCGCTCAGTTGTGTCTGACTCTTTGAGAACCCATGAATTGCAGCACGCCAGGCCTCCCTGTCCATCACCAACTCCCGGAGTTCACTCAAACTCACATCCATTGAGTCGGTGATGCCATCCAGCCATCTCATCCTCTGTCGTCCCTTTCTCCTCTTGCCCCCAATCCCTCCCAGCATCAGGGTCTTTTCCAATGAGTCAACTCTTCGCATGAGGTGGCCAAAGACTGGAGTTTCAGCTTTAGCATCATTCCTTCCAAAGAACACCCAGAACTGATCTCCTTCAGAATAGACTGGTTGGCTCTCCTTGCAGTCCAAGGGACTCTCAAGAGTCTTCTCCAACACCAGAAGGGTTAGACTCTGACAAAACTTCAGTCTGTTGGGCTCTTATAAAATAGTTTTCCCTGATGCACGCACTGTGAAGAACAGAATACTCTAGGCATGTTTCAGAATGGCTATTCCAGTTATTCACTGTGAGAAAGTAGCAGAATTCCTAGACATAAAACTCACTAAGCCTAAACCCTGTGGAGTTTTTTACTCTCAAACTTGTCCACACCAAGCCTCCAGCAATTCACTAAGGCCACCTTCAGTTTTTCTACCCTTGCACTTGTTCCTGCAGAGGTTTCTGCTCATGGATTTCTGCTCTGGTAAATTATGATCCTGTGTATCCACCTCTCTCCAATTTGCCCTGTGACCACAATTCTCTGGAGGATATGAGTTGTTGATTTTTTACTGTGTCACACACTTTTTTGTTGTTGTTGTGAAAGTGGGAGTGACAACTTCCAAGTTCCTTACACACCTGATGCTGGATTGGAAACCAGAAGTCCAATTTCATAAACTTTTTATTGTCTCATAATCACACAGTTTCAGGGATGTTAATCCTCTACTCCAGTGCCCTGGAAGCAGTTATTGTTGTTCAGTTGCTAAGTCACATCGAGTTCTTTGCAACCCCGTGGACTGCAACATACCAGGCTCCTCTGTCCTTCGCTATCTCTCGGAGTGTGCTCAAACTCATGTCCACCGAGTCAGAGATGTCATCTAAACATATCGTCCTCTGCAACCCGCTTCTCCTTTTGCCTTCAATGTTTCCCAGCTTCAGACTCTTCTCCAATGAGTCGGCTCTTCACATCAGGTGGCCAAAGTGTAAGAGCTTCAGCTTCAGTCCTTCCAATGAATATTCAGGGTTGATTTCCTTTAGGATTGACTGGTTTGATCTCTTGCAGTCCAAGGGACTTTTAAGGTCTTCTCCAGCAACACAATTCAAAACCATCAATCCTCTGGCACTCAACCTTCTTTATAGTTCAACTCTCACATCCATACATGACTACTGGAAAAACCATAGCTTTGACTATATGCACTTTTGTTGGCAAAGTGATGTCTCTGCTTTTTAATATGCTGTCTAGGTTTGTCATAGCTTTTCTTCCAAGGAGTAAATGTCTTTTAATTTCAAGGGGCTGCAGTCACCATCAGCAGTCATTTTGGAGACCAAGAAAATAAAATCTGTCATTGCTTCCACTTTCCCCTCCTTCTGTTTGTCATGAAGTGATGTGACAGGAAGCTTAGGTTTTTGAATAATCTTAGGTTTTTGAATAATCTTAGGTTTTTGAATGTTGTATTTTAAGCCAGCTTTTTCACTCTCCTCTTTCACCCTCACCAAGAGGCTTTTTAGTTCTTCTTCCCTTTCTGCCATTAAAGTGGTATCATCTGCATATATGAGGCTGTTGATTGTTTCTCCTGGGTATCTTGATTCCAGCTTAGGATTCATCCAGCCTAGCATTTCGCATATAAGTTACTCTGCATATAAGTTAAATAAGCAGGATGGCGATATACAGCCTTGACGTACTTCTTTCCCGGTTTTGAACCAGTCAGTTGTTCCATGTCCAGTTCTAACTGTTGCTTCTTGACATGCATACAGATTTCTCAGGAGGCAAGTAAGGTGGTCTGGTATTCCTACAGTTTGTTGTGATCCACAGTCAAAGGCTTTAGCATAGTCAATGAAGCAGAAGTAGATGTATTTCCAGAATTCCCTTGCTTTCTCTATGATCCACGAATGTTGGCAGCTTGATCTCTGGTTCCTCTACCATTTCAAAACCCAGCTGGGACATCTAGAAGTTCTCAGTTCACATTACTGCTGAAGCCTACCTTGAAGGATTTTGAGCATAACCTTACTAGCAGGTGAAATGAGCACAATTGTATGGTAGTGTGAACATTCTTTGGCACTGCCCTTCTTTGGGATTGGAATGACTAGACACAAGTTAGACAGAGGTCCCAGGGCAGCAAATCTAGTCTCCTCTCTTCAGTGTAATCACTTCCTCCCTTAACAACCTCAGTACAAGGGACACAGGGAACAGACCAGGAAGTCTGACAAGTGTTTTGTGATTTAAAAAAAAAAAACCTTCATAAAATACTGTAACCACACTCTCTTTCCCTAGGAAAAAAAGACAGCAAAGCATCCAATTAACCTGAGAGAAAACATTCCTATGAACTGCTATTAGAATGAAAGAAGCTATTTCAAACATATTTAGCTAAGAGCAAGAGTTAGTTTGGGTTCCTGTGATTTTCAAAACTCTAATCCATTTTAATCCTTTAATTGCTTTGTACTTGGGCTGAATTAGGAAGTTCAAGTTTTTGTCCATGAGTCTGAAGTCTGAAAGAAAATCCTGTGATTCACTTTTTAGAAGGAGATACTTTCAGTACCCTTAAAGTATTTCTAGGGATTATCCCAGAATAGGGATAATTTTGAACTTTAGGAACATTGGGTTAAAGACAGTTATATTAAATAGGGTGGAGAATATCAAACACAAAGGAATGATTAAATCAAACAAGAAACCATTTCTGCAGTTGTCATTCAAGAGAGAAGAGGCTATTTCCAGTTTTAAATCAAATAACTGAGGTGTGACTAATTTTCTCTTTTTTTGAGTAATTTTTATTGGAGTATAGTTGATTTACAAAGCTGTGTGAGTTCCAGATGTGCAGCAAAATGAATCAGTTATACATATACATATATGCACTTTGGGGGGTTCTTTTCCCATATAGATTACTACAGAATATTGGATAAGTTCCCTGTGGTATACGGTAGGTCCTTATTAGTTATCTATTTTATATAGAATTGTATGTATATGTCAATCCCAATCTCTCAATTTATTTCTCTCCCCCCTTCCTCCCCTGGTAACCATAAGTTTGTTTTCTACATCTGTGACTCTATTTCTGTTTTTAAAATAAGTTCATTTGTATTATTCTTTTTTAGATTTACATATAAGTTATATCATATGGCCTTTGTCTTTCTTTGCCTGACTTACTTCACTCCATTTGGCAATCTCTAGGTCCATCCACGTTGCTGCAGATGATATTATTTCACTCCTTTTTATGACTGAGTAATATTCTATTACTACCACATTTTTATTCACTTCCATTGTCAACTGACATTTAGGTTGCTTCTGTGTCTTGGCTATTGTAAAGTGAATAATTTTCTCCTGTATATAGTTTAAGGGCTTCCCAGGTGGCGCTAGTGGTAAAGAACCCACATGCCAATGCAAAAGACATAAGAAACTCAAGTTCGGTCCCTGGGTCAGAAAGATCCCCTAGAGAAGGGCATGGCAACCCACTCCAATATTATTGCCTGGAGAATCCCATGGACAAAGGAGCCTGACAGGCCTTAGTCCATAGGCTCTCAAAGAATCAGACATGACTGAAGTAACTTAACACACACACAAATATATATTTTTAAACTACTTTTCTTGGTAACTATAGTTGCATCAGAAGAGAAAACTAGATTATTGCAGGGATAGGAATGGGAGGGAAACCTGCCTTCTATCAGAAACACGTTTGTACTGTTGGAATTGGTACCACATACATATATTTATGGGCATAAAGCCAATAATTTATTAGTTGCTTATTAAATAAATATTTTTATGAAAAATGTAAGCAATGTGCTAAATTCCACAATTTCCAAATGCAGCAGTTAACATCATGTAATCCTTTCCATAACTTCAGCCAGCAGATGTGTTATTTGGTCTTATTCTCAAGCATCTGGTTTTCAAGATGGCTCTGCTGCTGACTCCTCTGCCCTGGGGTGGGATCAGTGATGACTTGTAACACCCACAAGCTGATTGTGTCAATTTAACATAAAGAAGAAAAATGGAGAATAACCTTTCAGTCCCAGATCTCAGGTTTAGTGCAACATCCTCAGCTCATTTGAGAAAGACCTACCCAGCTTAGGGGGTAGAGAATACAAAGCATGCCACCTCTTCCCCAGCAACTCTGTAACATGGAAGAGAAAGACACATGGTCTTTGTTCTCCCAAAGCAGGCCCAGATGGAGTTCCAGGAAAATTTTCCATGTTTCTCTTGTTGCTTCCTCACAGGCTATCTGCTCTCAGTGAGTAGGGAAGGAGGGTCTCCTTTCTCTCTCTTGTTTGTCCTCTAACACCTTAAATCCAGTGGGATGGTGTTCATTTTGTGTGCATGTGTGCGTGCACACACACACACACACACTCACACACTTCCCCATATCATAAACCTGACTTCTAATAACTCCAAGGTCTAAATTTCTCTTTCTTTTCTCCTTTCCCTAACTCATATTCTGGCTTCATCTCAAGTTCATCCCATGGGATGGCTATGGCTCTTGTTGAAACAGGATATTCTAAATTCTGTTCTCCAGATGAACCCTTAAGAATAGGGTTCTTAAACTCTAAGGTGCCAAAAAGGAAGAGGAAAGAAAGGACAGACAATGAGCTGTGGTTGATTATAGCTCAAAAGGGCATGTGATGGATTCCTTTATTCACAGGGGTCGATGACCTGCACTAATAGAATCCAAAGCCAGTGAAGTATGGATTCTAAAAAAAATCCATTGGTTGGAGGTAGAGTGATTATTGACAGAAAAATGTTGCTAAACAGGAGTTTACTGGAATTTTCCCTGGAGGACATTGCCTGAGAGACAAGTAACTGGAAGTGCTTTAACCAGCCTCAAGCCTTTGTTACTTTCAGTTTATGGTGTGTGACTATAAACAGCTGGACACAACTGAAGCGACTTAGCATGCACCCACAAAGATTCATGAGGAGAAAAGAGCTAGTGAGAGACACACAAGCCTTAAGACTGGTTAGAAAAAAGAGGTTGGAGACATATGAGGGGTGAGAGAAGAAATAGTTAGGGGTTAAGGATCTCTTTTCTGGAAGTGCACTCAGCAGTCCCGCGTATCTGTCTCTTGCTTCAACTGTGCTTGGAGGGAACAGACCCAGGGACGCCCCTTGCTCCAGCCTCCGACCACCCTCCAACATTTTTTCCAGTCACAACATTCAGAATCAGCCACACAGCTGTCCACAATCACTGGCAATAACCACTATTTTTTGAGCTTAACTCCTTATTACCTGTCAACCATAAACTCCCAGATTCGCCAGAATTATTCCACCGAGGTGGAGACTTCTCTCCACCGCCTGGTCAACATGCATCTACAGGCCTCCTATTACCTCTCTCTGGGCTTCTATTTTGACCTCAACGATGTGGCTCTGGAGGGTGTGGGCCACTTTTCATGAATTGGCCAAGGAGAAGCACAACGGCCCAGAGCGTCTCTTGAAAATGCAAAATCAGTGTGGGAGCCACATGCTCTTCCTAGAAGTGCAGAAGCGTCTCTAGATGACTGAGGTAAAACCAAGGATGCTATGGAAGCCACCCTTCTCAAGGAGAAGAATCTGAACCAGGCCCTTTTGGGTCTGCAGAGCCTGGGTTCTGCCCGCACAGACCCCCACATCTGTGACTTCCTAGAGAACCACTTCCTAGATGAGGAGGTGAAACTCGTCAAGAAGATGGGTGACCACCTGGCCCACCTCCACAGGCTGGCTGGCCCCCAGGCTGGGTTGGGCGAGTATCTCTTGGAAAGTCTTATCCTCAAGCAAGACTAGGAGCCTCTGGAGCCCAGCGGCCTTTGAGGAGCCCCCTAACATCAGAGCATCTGCCTGAAGCCCCTCTTTACATCCACTAGGCAGCTTTTTAACACCCTGGAGAGACCACTCTCAAGCCCTGGACCAAATGGAAACAATAAAGCTTTTTGAAGCCATATATATATATATATATATATATATATATGTTTTCTCCTGCTGACAATGATACTCAAACTCCAGAGGAACCTATGGGCTTCCTTCTTGGCCTCCCCTCACCAGCTTCCCTCTTTCTCAGCCTGAGGTAAGAGTGGGGGTTGGGCAGGTGGCCAGAAGCAGTGGGGCAGGGTTTCCATGGGAACCCCAGGGTGTCTGAGAGACTCTCTCCCACTCCAATCTTACACAGATTTCCTAGCCCATGCACCCCCATTTCACACTCGGTGAAAAAGAAAACAGGCGTTTCCCTAGAAACAAAAGAAGTTTAAACCACACCCCATTTCTCTCCTCAACTTCTCAGTTTAGAATAAGTAATTCTATGTTGTTGCTTTTTAGTTGCTAAGTCATGTAAGACTCTTTGCAAACTCATGGACTTCCCACTCAGGGATCGAACACAACTCTCCTGCATTGATGGGCAGATTCTTTACCTTTGAGCCATTTCTGGTGGCTCAATAGTAAAGAATCCACCTGCCAATGCAGGAGACACGAGACCCGCAGGTACGATCCCTGGGTAGAGAAGATCCCCTGGAGAAAGAAATGGCAACCCATCCCAGTGTTCTTGCTTGGAAAACCCCATGGACAGAGGAGCCTGGTGGACTACAGTCCATGGGGTCACAAGAGTCAGACAGGACTTAGCGACTAAACAAGTTAATTCTAATTCTATTCCCTATACTAATTACTTTCTAGCTCAGTAGATCTCCTCAGTAAAATGGAAAAGATTATAATTAGACCCATATACTATTTCATCTCATGTGAGCTTCAGAATAATTCTGAGCTATAGGAAATGAGATTTCACCCTTTTTTTTCAAATGAAGAAAATGAAACCAGCTTCACCGTTCAGACCTGAATTTTATTCACAATGCCCCATTTTTACAAGGAAAAACAATTAAGAACTTCTAGTTAACATTAGGTTCTACTCAGACCTTGCTAGGAGCAACAAGTTATTAATGAAGTAAAGTAGATTTGATGTAAAATAGTGAAAAAGGAGTTGCCAGCTCTGGAGACTCTATATCTCCAAAAGGATGAGTTAAGCTGACAAGAGCATTCTGTCACCGAGGAAAACCAAGGGTGTAGAGAGTGTCCATCTTTCTCAAACACAGTGACACCTTTTGCAACTACTACTACTTTTCTGCTGAGACCCGTAGAGAACCAAAGCAGGAGGTCTCAGAGAAGGATGTCAAAAAAAGCAAATCAGGGCTTTTCAAATGATCAGACTGAACAAAATGCACTGCAAAATGAGATCCCCTGGGGCTAAGTTCAGAAAAACAGCCAGCTCCCTGGGCCATCAAGTTAAATTCCACGGAGACTATTCCAAAATGAAAAAATCTCTACCTGCCAGATGATCTCTTGGGAAGGGTACTGGATATGCATACCACTTGGAGTGGGTACAGTGAGACCCCCAAAAGGTGATTGAGTGACTGACCTGTGTAAGGAGGGTGGGGTGACTACAGGGCTCTGTTTTTTAATTGTTCTAGATATATTTGGGGCCAGAGCTGAATTGCCTGGGATAAGAAAAGGAAGTTTGAGCCCCACTCTTGTTTTAGTCCTTCCCACAAATAGCCTGACTGTACTGTGCCTCCCTTCTAAACAAACATAGAATGAATAAGGTTTTTTTTTTAATATCTATTTAAGGGGGAACCAAACTACTCATCAGCCTGGGCTTCTCACTTGTGTTAGTGTCATCCAGATTTAAGACATGAGTGCTTCAAGAGAGTCAGGCTCAACTTTTAATATTCAGTGAGTGTTTATACAGCACCTACTGTATGCCGGGCACTATCCCAGATCCAGGGAACACAGTGAACAAACAGGCAAAAGTTCTTACCCTCAGCAATCATACTATAGTTTGGTGGAAGGAGACACAATAAATTTAAAATACGTTAAAATAAATTATAAAGTATGTTAAGAAGGAAAAAAGTGCTACAATAACAGGAAAAGAAAGAAGAACAGAGTAGGGAGGATGGGGTGTGTAACAGGCTAGGTATGTGTGTGAGATGGCACTTTCCATGGGCCAATCTGGATCGACCTCCTTGAGAAGGTGCCCGCTGAACAAAGGCTCGCCAGAGGTGAAGAATGAGCCTGGACAAAGATAGGGGAAAGATTTTCCTGCAGAGGAAACAGCTAGGGGTGGACCTCATGGTGAGAAAGTGCCCAGCACCTTCAAGGAACAGTGAGGAGGAAGAGGAACAAAGAGGGGATGAAGTCAGAGAGGCAGGGGCAGGGGGATGGGAGATCAAGGAGCCAGACTGCACAGGGCCAGGGGGGATCGAGGATCAAAGAGCCAGACTACACAGGCTCTTATAGACCAACAGAAGAATTCAATTTTACTCTGAATAAGGGAGGCCTTAGAGGATTTTAAGCACATGACTGATATGATCTGGCTGATTTATGTTTTAAAAATATAATTCTACTAGTCATGTTGAAAATAAGCTATAGAAGAGGAAGAAAGAAGCAAGGACACTGCTGGTTAGGAGTCCTTTGCAACCAGAGAGAGATGGCTAGTGGCTAGGAAGCAGTGAAAATCGCTCAGTCATGTCTGATTCTTTGTGACCCCATGGACTGTCCATAGAATTCTCCAGGCCAGAATACTGGAGTGGGTTGCGGTTTCCTTCCCCAGGGTATCTTCCCAATCCAGGGATCAAACCCAGGTCTCCCGCATTGCAGACAGATTCTTTACCAATTGAGCTACAAGAGTAGCCCAAGAATACTGAAGTGGGTAGTCTATCCCTTCTCCAGCGGATCTTCCCAACCCAGGAATCAAACTAGGGTCTCCTGCATTGCAGGTGGATTCTTTACCAACTGGGCTATCAGGGAAGCCCTGGCTAGCAAGCAGGGTTTTGACAATTGAGGCAGTGAGAATTGATTACATTATGGATATAATCCTAAAGGTATAAGCACTACCTTCACCCTAAAACTCAATTATGCCTCACACTCTAAGTCTTTACATAAGACAAAACACAATAGTTTAGTCATTAAGCAGAGCCAAGGACCTTTATTTACTCCTTAAGAGTCATAGATAAATATTCTGAGCCATATCCTGTGAGCTGTTTTGCAGATACTGAAGCCCCCTCACCAGGCAGAAGAAGATGACTCTATGAAGAGAGGATGACTACATGATGACCAGAGAAAAGCTGTGACATAAGCTATTCCACTTCACACAATTCCGAGAACTGTCCCCAAGAAGCAGGAACAAACTCTGAAACTAGAGATTAACTGTACTCAAAACAACCAAGACGATGCTCATAGGACCGTCACATCACTGATACTGAGATGACTGTCAGAGCTGACTGTGCCATCCTGCTCCCTCCCTCCACGCATACAACCTTGAACCTCCACTATAAAAACTTCTGCTCCTTGAGCAGCAATCAGGAGTTGGTTCGCAGACACAAGTCCACCTTCTCCCCTGGTTGCCAACCTCCAAAATAAAGTTACCTTTCTTTTCCCTCGTCTCCTGAGAACTGGCTATCAAGCGATGAGCAGCCAGACCTGAGTTTGGTAACAAAGGTAAAGGCCACAAGATGTCTTGACAGATTGGATGTGTGAGAGAAAGCAAGGAGGAAAAGGAAAGAAGGAAAAAGAGGGACAGAGGAAAGAAAGAAGACAAAACAAGAGGGAGAGAGGGGAGCAAGAGAGAAGGAGAGAATGGGAGAGGGAAGAGAGAATTCAAGGTTGACTCTCAAAGTTTGTGGTCAGAGCCAACTGAAAGGATGAAGTTGCCATCAACTGATACAGAGAAGACAGCAGGTAAGACAAAATCACTTGGAGTAGCCAATGGCAACCCAATCCAGTATTGTTGCCTGGAAAACTCCATGGACAGAGGAGTCTGATGGGCTACAGTCCTTAGGGTCACAAAGAGTCAGACACGACTGAAGCGACTGAGCACACAGCACACAAGATACGTTTAAGGAGAAGATGAATCATTCCATTTGGGAATGATTGGGACATGTTGATTGCAGATGTCAAGATGGGCAAGGAGAGATGCTGAGAAGGCTGCTCAAAATATCAAACTTAACATGTTCAAGAGAACCCTACTCCTGCACCCATCACCTCTCACACCCAATCCAAAATACCCCTTTGCAGTCTTCTATT
Organism: Bison bison bison; assembly: GCF_000754665.1. Classification (NCBI taxonomy): domain Eukaryota; kingdom Metazoa; phylum Chordata; class Mammalia; order Artiodactyla; family Bovidae; genus Bison; species Bison bison. Next base: position 2,064,779 of record NW_011494664.1, on the reverse strand, counting down.
TCTCAGGGTATATAGACATTCTATTCAATATAGACATTTACTCAAGCCAAAAACCTTGAAGTCATCCTGGACTCCCTCTTTCTGTCATATCCCACACCTAATTATAAACAAACATTGTCAATTGTTCTCAAAATGTACTCAGACTCTAATCATTTCTCACTCTGTCCAATGCTGCCATATCTATCCAAATCACTAATTTTATCCATTAAAAGTAATGGCTAAACCACATAAACTGAACTCCCAGGCTAAAAAGTAAATATTAAACAATCTCAAAAATATTTTTTCTGTTATTTAAAAGCATTCAAATATTTAAACCTTGACATTATAGTATAAGAATTATAATTTTTATTACTATAGAACACATTTTAACTGAAATCACTTTTAAATGAGGGTGGTATGTGAGGGCAAACTCTTCTGTTTTAGGATACTGCTGATAGTGATGCTATCACCAAGGTAACATCTTCTTTCCTTTTTTAATTTTATTTATCTATTTATTTTTGTCTGTTGTTGGGGGCCAGAGTGAGGTACTCCGCCCGTGGCAAAGGTCATGAGGAAGGAGGCTTGACATACGCAAAGGCGGGATCGAGCCTCAGGAATCCCCCTGGAAATCCTCGAGCATCTACCCCCATAACCAGAGCCTGCCTACTTTACTACTTTGTGCTCTCACCTACACCTCTGACTTTACGGGGGGCTGTCTCCCACCACCTCTTTCGGAGAAGGAGTTAACCTAGAGCTCCAGTTAATAAAAACTCCTGGGCGTGACAAGAGTGTTTCAACCTACAAACTCCTCTGAAGGTTCTCTAGCCTGCCTGACAGGCTTGTCCGGCCACATGTGATTGCTCACAGCCTCCCAACCGTGAGAGGCACGAGATGCTTTAAACCTTCTAAAAACAGGTTCTTTAGAGAAGTTAGAAAATTATTAGTATAAGCATACTGGGCTGATTAGAAATTGTATTGGTGAAGGGTTTTTCATTTGTTGAGCCAATGTTTGTTGCTAAGACTCTAATCCCCTGCCCTTACACACATTAATGAATATATAGAAGAAATAAGTATTAACCTTTGATATTAATCACGTTAGACCTTAGGCTAAGTAAATTCTTTCCTTAACTAAAACCCACGATACCCTCACCCTATAGGAATGTAACTTTATTTGGGTGGCATCTGTTTTAAGAATAATCACCCCTGGAGAAATAAGTGTCCTGGTTGACTGACTGCTGTCACAAGGAGAGGGTCATAAATTGTCAGCGGGCCCCCCTGGCCAGAAGATGATGTAACACCCCTAAGACCTCTGTATACATTTGTATGAAGCACCTGACTTTGATAAAAGTCAGGACTGCTGACCCCACGTGACTTTTGTATAACATCTCAGTGTATAAAAGTAGACCATGGAAAATAAAGAATTGGGATCAGTTTCTCGAAATACTGGTCTCCCCATGTCGCTCTCTCTCTCACTCTAGCTGAGTCTCCATCTGGAGCGCGGAACCCGCCATGCTTACTAATTATGCCTGGGCTTCTAAGATCTGACCAGGGAGGCCTCAGTGTCTCCTCTCCTTTGGGAGAACGGAAGGACGCCTGCGGCCTACGTAAGTGGTGCAAGCTTCTTGTCTTGAAGTTTAAACCAAGCTACTCAGCCTCTTTTCTCCACTGAATTTTCCTACTGAGCTATCCTCATTCTATTACTCCTTACATCTCTAATTAATATCTAATTGAAGCTATTGTATCCTGATCCTCACCGATGCCATCCCCGCTTCGAATACCCTGGATCAGCCGGTGCTGGACCCCGGCAGTCTGTGCTGGGTCTTCATTGCTTTTGCACAGGTTTTCTCTAGTTGTAGCAAGTGGGGGCTACTCTTCATTGCTCTGCACAGGATTCTCATTGTGTTGGCTTCTCTTGTTGCAAAGCACAGGCTCTAGGGCACTTGGGCTTCAGTACTCGCAGCACAGGGGCTCAGTCATTGTGGTACACAGGCTTAGTTGCTCCAGAGCATGTGGAATCTTCCCAGACCAGAGATCGAACCCATGTCCCCTGCATTGACAGGCAGATTCTTGTCCACGGCACTATCAAGGAAGTCCTTTCCTTCTTTTCTAACAGTAGCTCACATAAGACTTACCTCCTTAACTCCTGAATTTGAAGATTTGGTTGAGGGTAGTGATCACTTGTCCCTCAACAAATTCTACAAACTCTGGGCATTGCCTGAGAAAGATGCTTCCTGACAAACTTCAGAGGCTTTTTGTAAGATTGTCGCCCTTGCAGGTATCTGGTATTTCTAATATTTTTGCATGTATTTGCCATTTCACACAATCACTTAAAAAGTCTGTCCTTAAACCTTGAATCTAAAAAGATGGCAACAGAATAATTTCCTTTGAGACAACGAAATGAGCTCTGACTTTCCATCTATATATCAATTTTTGTTTCATGAGCACCCATATTAGTACCTTCTCTGTAGTCAAATGCTAGAAGAATCATGTAACCTAGCATGTAAGATATCTGCATGATCAATATACTTCATATCGGTCATTTCTTCAGTGGGGTCTAAAAACAAACTACTTTCTCTTCAAGCAACCCTTTGACTGAGTGAATCCTGTCATGTTGATATTTTTGTCTGCCAAATATCATCAAACCTTTCTCTTAAGTACCCTGTTTGAACACTTTTCTTAAGTTCTTGACAATGAGGTTCAAAGATTTCTTGTAGCTCATGAAACTTGTCTTTGGCTAAAGAGAAATCTTGACAGTGCCTACTGTCTGCTGATGGGTTGAAATCCTGTTATATTTGTCCAGGTGGTAATTACTTTCTGAACACACACCAAAAGGTGTGATTCAAAATATCAGTTGTGATTCTCAGATCACACACAGCCTTCACCATGTCAGTTTCATTGTCAGTGACAATCACATTATTGTTCAGTTGCTAAGTCCTATCCAACTCTTCACAACCTCATGGACTGCAGCACACCAGGCTTCCCTATCCATCACTATTTCCCAGAGTTTACTCAAACTCATGTTCATTGAGCCCATGATGCCATCCAACTATCTCATCCTCTGTCATCCCCTTCTCCTCCCGCCTTCAATCTTTCCCAGCATTAGGGTCTTTTCCAATGAGTCAGTTCTTTGCATCAGGTGGCCAAAGTACTGGAGCTTCAGCTTCAACTTCAATCCTTCCAATGTATATTCAGGTCTAATTTCCTTTAGGATTGATTGGTTTGATCTCCTTGCAGTCCAAGGGACTCTCAGAGTCTTCTAGTCACGTGACATGACAATTTCTCTTCTCATTTTCTATTCAATAACTATTTCTTCAGTGAGACTCACTATGTTGTTGGCTGTTGAGAGACTTAACATCTTTCAGCAAACTACCAAAGTGAAACAGAGTTGAATTTATCATTAATCCACCAGGCTGTCAAACTTTGAAAAAGACATCTGGCTCTCTCTGCATGCCGAAATGTCTGATGTATGGTTTACTAAAGTAGTACACTTAATGATGATGTTACTGCCTTTGTGTTCAAAGCAGACATAATTCAGAAAAAGAGATTTTCAGTAGCATGTTTTGTAGAAGAAACTTTAATCTAAGATTCATGTGCATACCTTAAAAATCCTTCTATTGAAAATTGAAATAGACTATGGATAATTGTCAACAGACTATAACAGTCATTTTCACAATCCTTTTATTTAAAAGCTTAGGCTTCACAAGTTCCTAAGTCTAAGGAATCATCTTCTAAAAGGATTCTAACAAAGTCTGTGTTTCTAGACTTGTCATATAAACAAAATGTGTTTTAGGTACCTCATTTTACTCTAACTCATTTTCTTCCTAGTTTTTAGGATGTCTTAATCAAAGATTAGTTTTCATGGATGTTGTTGAGCATGATTAGAGTCTTTCATCCCTATGAAATTTTGAGGTGCTGAAATTAACATTCTGCTTTTAATCCATCCTCACAAGATGAGAAGAAATCCCAAATAAACCATCTCTATGAAACACTCATGGACTAAATGAAATTAAATAACTAAAACTTAGACACAGTTCTCAAAAATTAATTTGTTTATTGTTATGAATATGAGCATATAAACTACAAAGATTATAATAATTATATAGCTAAGTATTCTCATCATTATTACTATTACTACTACTCTTAACTGTTATTAGCAGCTTAGTAATAGTCAATATTTTTATAAACATGTTAGTAGAAATATATATAATATTCTTCCTAAAATTATATAGACAGCACATTATCTCATAATTTTATTAGTTGTCAATCTGTTTTCTTATTAAACTATTTGAAAATACTTAGTTTGCTTTTTTACATAAAATTGACAACTTTGACCACCATCACTAATTATTTTTCCCTTATAATATATATACATTTATGCTTCAATCAAGTGTTAAAATTTCAGCATGTAAAACATATAGTGACATTTTTCCCTCCAAAAAAGTGCTTGCTGATATTTGATAGTGAAGAAAGCTGAGTGCCGAAGAATTGATGCTTTTGAACTGTGGTGTTGGAGAAGATTCTTGAGAGTCCCTTGGACTGCAAGGAGATCCAACCAGTCCATTCTGAAGGAGATCGGCCCTGGGTGTTCTTTGGAAGGAATGATGCTAAAGCTGAAACTCCAGTACTTTGGCCACCTCATGCGAAGAGTTGACTCATTGGAAAAGACTGATGCTGGGAGGGATTGGGGGCAGGAGGAGAAGGGGACGACAGAGGATGAGATGGCTGGATGGCATCACTGACTCGATGGACGTGAGTCTGAGTGAACTCCAGGAGTTGGTGATGGACAGGGAGGCCTGGTGTGCCGCGATTCATGGGGTCACAAAGAGTCAGACACAACTGAGCAACTGAACTGAACTGAACTGAACTGAATTACTTAGTTTTCCTGGCTATGCATGACAGTAACCCTGAGGTTATTGACCACACAAAGTTCAGAGATGCCAAGAATGACAGTGAAGCAGGTCCAGCTATCTGGCTTTGAAGGCAGAGTCCAAGATAAAAAGATCTTGGCTGCACACCAAAGGATGATCTCGGTGCCATTCCTATGTACGTGTGTGTTCTCACCCCTACCCAGGATATTAGCTTCATGAATGCAGGGAGTTTTTAAATTCATTGTTGTATCTTAGGTGCTTTGCCCAAAACCAAACACATAGAAGACACTCAGTAAAATTTGACAAATGGATGAATGAATACTATGCAGCTGTTATAAAAAACAAAAACTGTCTATGACAGTCCCCTGCTATCCACAAGGGATAAATTCCAATCCCAGTCAATGCCTCAAACCAAACCCTATACATATACATATGTGTATATACATACACATATGTATACTATGTATTTTTCTATATACACATACCTATGATAAAGTTTAATTTATGTTAGAGCACTAGATTAGCAACACTAATAAAATAGAACAACAAAATATATTGTAATAAAAGTTCCGTGAATATGATCCTTCTCTCTCTCCTTCTCTCTCAAAATATCTTGTTGTACAAATGTAATGCCTTTTTCATCTTCACTAAGCATTTATCCTGCACTGCGGCCACAATTGAGGTGCTATGGCAAAACTAGCACAAATTTCTTTTTCTTCCTTCACAATTTCAAAGGTTGATTTGTTCCTATGATAGCAAATTCAGCATATGATTTTTTTTCTTTACTTTTTAAGTCAAGAACTTTCACCTTTTCACTTACAGGAAACACATTAAGGCTACTCTTTGGCTCATATAAATTGCCAGTGTTACTACTCTTACATTTTGCCATCTTTACTAAGTAAAATAAAAGTGACTTGAATACAAGAACTCTGATACCAAGGCAGTCGACTTGCTAACCCACTAAGTGACTACTGTGTGGGATAGACTGGACAAAGGGATGACTCATGACCCAGGCAGGACAAAACCGGATGATGAGAGATTTCATCACACTACTTAGAGCAGCGCACAAATTAAAACTTATACATTGCTTATTTCTACAATCTGCTATTGAATATTTTGTACTGCCGTTGGCCAAGTGTAATTGAAATTGTGGAAAATGAAACCACAGATAAGGGGGGAAACTGTACTTTTATTGACATGAAAAGATGTCTACAACATATTAATACAGTGTAGTATGCCTTTTATATAGATAGTTACTTTGCTTGCTATGGTATCTTAAGGAGCTGGCTTACAGTCTGAGATATGGGAGGACTTAACAAATACATCTTGAACAAATGAATTAATGAAACAAATACAGTAACTGCCATGTGGTTGCACTCCCTCCAGTCTTTCAATCTTCCAAACCATCTTCCTTCATTCATTCATCCATTTATTAATACGTCCATGCAATCAATGCCATAAGAGTGATTTAGCATTCAAGTCTGATGACATTTTCCTGCCCAAAATTCTGTAATGGCTCCCTATAACCTCCAGGATAAATTCTAGCAGCTGTAACAGGGCATGCTAACACTTTTTATCATCTGATCTCAGCAAACCAAAGCAGACGTATCTCTTGCCGCAGTCTCCTCCTCATTTCCTCATGCCCTCCTATGCTTTAAGCGTTAGCAACACCAATTGTTGTAATTCGCTAGGTACACTAATACCATGTTCCTTCAATGTTTCTGACAAACAACCTGCTGCCACTCTTATCTTTGTTCCTCTGTATTTAACATGTCCTTTTTCTCTGTCTGCTTTTAAGATTTTTCCTTTATCACTGGTTTGAGCAATCTGATTTTTTTTTTTTCCTGGACATCCTGGCTTGGGGGATCTTAGTTCCCCAACCAGGGATCGAACCTCTGCCCTCTGCAGTGGAAGTGGGGAGTCTTAATCACTGAACCACAAGGGAAGCCCCAGCAACTTGATGATGATGTGCCTTCATGTGGCTTTCTTCATATCTCTTGCACTCAGATTTCATTTAAAGTTTTTACTAAATTTGGGAACTTTTCAGCAACTATCTCTTCAAATATGAGTATTTTTGTCCCCATCCCCCAATCCCTTCTCTCCTATGAGACTCCAACTTCATGTATATTAACCACTTGAAGTTCTCTCATAGCTACTGATGCTCTTTGCTTTTAAAACATTTTTTTTTAATCTGGCTTCATTTTGGATAGTTTCTATTTTTGTGTCCTCGAGTTTACTTCTCTTTTCCCAAGTGTAATTTGCCATTAAGTACATTGTGATTTTTACCCCAAGCTTTATAGTTTTCATCTCTAGAAGTTCAGTTTGGGTCTTTCTTATGTCTTCCATTTCCCTGTTTAACTGTTTGAACATACAGAATAACTATAACTGTTTAAATGTACTTGTTTGCTAATTCTAACATCTGTGTCAGTTGCAGGCTGGTTTTGATTGATTAATTATTTTCCTTGTTACAGGTCATGTTTTCCTGCTTCTTTGTATGCCTGGTAATCTTTGTTTTAATGACAGACATTGTGAATTTTAACTTGCTGGGTGCTGAGTATTTTTGTACTCACATAAATATTTGTGAATTATGCCCAGGATGCAGTTTAATTACTCAGAAATAGTTTGTCTTTCTTGAGTGTTGCTTTTATGATTTGCTATGCAGGTCCCAATTGGTATTCCCATCTAGGGTTAATTAATCCCTGCTACTGAGTTTTCTACACAATCACCCTAAACTATAAACTTGCCGGTTTGGCTTATGGGAATAAAAAACATTTCTGGAACTGTGTTAATGCCAAGGACTATTTCCTAAACCTTTTAAAAAATTTCCCCCTCTACCTACCTTGAGTAGGACTTAAGACTTCCCTGGTGGCTCAGACAGTAAAGCGTCTGCCTACAATGCGGGAGACCCGGGTTCAATCCCTGGGTCAGGAAGATCTCCTGGAGAAGGAAATGGCAACCCACTCCAGTATTCTTGCCTGGAAAATCCCATGGATGGTGGAACCTGATAGGCTACAGTCCATGGGATCACAAAGAGTCGGACACGACTGAGCATCTTCATTTACCCACCTTGAGTAGTTTTCTTACACACATGCACTGATAAGTCATCTGCTAATTTTTCAAAGAAAACTTCTGCAAATCTCCAGGGTTCTCCCTATGTGTAGCAATTCCTTCTATTATTTTGTCTTGCAAACTCTAGCTGCCTTGGTCTCCCCAGGCTCACAGCTCCATCTCTTCAATTTAGGAATCTGCCAAACTCTGCCTGGGTTCCCTGTCAGTGATGTTTTTAATATTCACTTTTACTAATTTTTTCCTAAATGCACACTGATGTTTTTGAAACAGAGATGGATTTCTTATTATATTCACAGCAAAATCAGTAGAGTAATAGTGCAATGTCCCTCCCCCATGCCTCCAAAGTAACTTGATGAGAACCAGATATAAACATTTGTGGTATGTGGATGACAAGCTCAACTCATAAGTGAAGAACACAGAAAACAAGTTGCCTGTTCTTGCATACAAGAGAAAGAGGCAACTGCCTCCCCTTCCACACCTGAGAATCCCCTTGGAAATGTCTTGCTCTAACCCTTTGGAATGTAAATAAATCTCTCCAGGGGAAAAATAATCCCTATGTCTCCAGATTTACAACTCAGAGATGTATCCAAATTCTAAGTTCCATCCCCTCTTGAAATGTAAACACATATCTCTGGCAGTAGGTAAATCTCTCTGGAGTTCTCACTCTCTATACAGTTATAAATTAACTTCTAAGACTAGCTCTCAGAATATATTCCAAGTTAAGTAAAATTTGCTAAGAAATCCTTAACTGTGTGGAAACATAAACATATTTTCTCTATAATCACATCTTCCCTATACCTTGACCTGGAAACTTTTATATCAATAAACTGAAACAATTGTGTGACTGACTTGTTAGTTTCCCATCTCTCATGGATCACTATCCTTTATTGCCCCCTGTTCTGTGTCTTGAAAACTGTTGTTCTATATATTTTCCTTAGTTTTATTGGTTGGTCCAGGTGGAAGAGTAAATCTAGTGTCTGTTATTCCATCTTGGAAGGGAGTAAAAGACCCATGCTGTTTTATGGTTCCTTGACTTTGTACTTACTCTTCCCTCTGTTTGGTATACACTCCACCACCAAAACACCTATTCTTGTCATGCTGCTAAGTCGCTTCAGTTGTGTCCGACTCTGTGCAACCCCATAGACGGCAGCCCACCAGGCTCCCCCATCCCTGGGATTCTCCAGGCAAGAACACTGGAGTGGGTTGCCATTTCCTTCTCCAATGCATGAAAGTGAAAAGTGAAAGTCAAGTCACTCAGTCATGTCCGACTCTTAGCAACCAATGGACTGCAGCCTACCAGGCTCCTCGGTCCATGGGATTTGCCAGGCAAGAGTACTGGAGTGGGGTGCCATTGCCTTCTCCGATTCTTGTCATACATCTGTCAAAATTTACATCTTTCGGTCTCAGCTCAGGGCACTGGCTCACATGTAAGTTTTCCTTGACTCTTTCATGCACATTTGGGTGCCTATAGAAGAGAAGGGAGCACCAAAGGATGAGATGGTTGGATGGCATCGCTGACTCAATGGACATGAGTTTGAGCAAATTCCAGGAGATAGTGAAGGACAGGGAAGCCTGGCGTGCTGCAGTCCAAAGAGTCAGACATGACTGAGTGACTGAACAACAACAAAACTGAGCATGGCTGGTTCCTGCAAACATGCATCCTGTCCCTAATTCTAACATAACCTTCATTTTAGCATAACACTTCTCCATGCATCCACGTACTTCAAGAGAGGCTCATCGCATCCCTTCTCCAGATTCTAAGGGTATTTCATTCTTCTTGGCAGTGATTTATAGAGGATAGGCACATAACCCATGTCTGGCCAATGAGATGAGAGAAGTCAGCTAGTGGACTTCCAAAAAAAATTCTTTGCTCCTGAAAAAAGAAAAAGAAAGAAATGTTTTTCCTTGTTCTTCTATACATTGTCATATTTGGATGTGCTTGGATATTGTGTCTCCTTACTAAACACTGTGAGAATTAAGCCACCACTATTAGAGCAGAAAGATAGAATCTGGGTCACTGATGGCATCCTTGGGCAGCAGTCTTCCAACATAGTCATGTGCCATAATAAATTTTCAAATTACTTAAGACAATTTGAGTTGAGCTTCTATTTCTTTCAGCCAAACGGCCAGCCTCACCAATGAACTACCTTTATCCCCAAGCTCCTATAGCATCTTCTATGTGCCTCATTTTCAACTGCCGTTGGCTGAACACCTATCTTCCTCCAGATTCCAAGCCTCTTTGAAAGCCAAGAGGACACAGTGCATTATGTCTCTTAGAACCAGGGCTTGATACAGAGTAGGGGTGCAAGGCATGGAAACGAATGACTGTTCACCAGTCAATCTTTTCAGAAGGTTGTCAAGTTTCTGTCAATAGTATTATATATTATTATACAGTAGCATATATTACAAGAATATTTATTAAAAACTTCACTATATGCAAACTACATGCATCGTCTCATGCAATCTTCCCCAAAACGCTCTGGAGTATACTGTTATAATACTGCATTCATTTTACAGCAGGATAATGAAAGTTGGGAGGCTTCCCAGGTGGTACAGTGGTAAAGAATTTGCCTGCCAATGCAGGAGAGGAGGGAGATTCAGGTTCAACCCTGGGCCAAGAAGATCCCCTGGAGTAGGAAATGGCAACCTATGCCAGTATTCTTGCCTGGAAAATTCCATGGACAGAGGAGCCTGGCAGGCTACAGTCCATGAGGCTGCAAAGTTGGACACAACTGAGCACACAAACAGAGTACATAATGAAGGTTGGGAAAGTTTGGTAACTTGCCCAATCTTATACAACTGGGAAGTGATGGAACCTGGACCAGGACATGTCAGGAGCTCAGCGAAGCTTTCTGGCGTCAAAGTGGCCAGTTAAACCATCAAGCAAAAGGCTCAAGCCAGAGAAAGCACCGAGTGCCCCCTGTTCCTCCTCCCCTGAAAAGGCACACTGCTCAAGAGTCAGGTGAATTAGTGCAGATATGGAGGTGGTCTCACTGTTGGGGGACCCCAAACAAAAGACTCCTGGGGCCTGGGCAGAGGTGGAAAGAGCTGGGAGTATGAAAGTAATGAGTACTGAGTCAGAGTAAGGGAAAAGTGTCTTCAAGGTTTCTCCCTCCTCCTACCCAACCCATAAAGAGACCTTCGTAGAGGCATCTGAAGAAGATCTCAGACCAAGTGCACACGTAAAGAGACCTCAGACTGAAGGCACCTGGGTCAGGAATGCACAGATGCAAAGAACATGACCAGCCAGAGGGAACTGAAGCTTTGACAGCATCTCCCTTCAGAGAAACTGTTTCGCACGGGCCGTGCGCAGGTGAAACCTGTCAGGTAGAGCCTTGGTGATTGCCTTAAGATTGGACCCAAAAAACACACATTGGTTTTTCCAGCCAGGAGTCAGACTCCTCAGGATCCAAGTCTCTTAACCACTAGATCTTTTCTTTGAGTAAATGACCTTATCTTATTAATTTCTATCTCCCCAGCAAAGTCTAACACTGGACTTTAGCCCATGATACATATAATAAAAGTGAATTGAATTGAGTTATAGAGAGTAGTGAGAGAGAGATAGTTGCTGACATTCAAATACTAACCAAAGATTCTGCCATGGTTTAACTGTCTTTCTTTTTAAAGGAATAAACTGATATTTCAGAAGCATAATCCAATAGTTCCAGGAAGATATTTTCAGGATGCTATTAATGAGATCTCCTCAATAAATTCTAAAATTTTTCAAATGTTTCATTTATCCCTTTTTCACCTTGTCATTGAACTCATAAGTATTTCATCAACTATCATAAAATTCCAGATTCTTTTCCTTTTTCAACACCAAGCAAGATATGTAGATATCCAATAAGTATTCATTAATGAAGATGGCGAAGGTCAACTTGATATGTTTTTCCCCTAATTGCTCCTGAAGACCCTTAGCATCCTTTAGACTTGATTTGAAAGCTTTAGAAGAGCACATTTCAAATCTATATATTATTAATTAACATTACTAGCTTTGCCATTTTTCTTTGTTAAAAAGGCTTTGGTGTCATTAATTACATATTCAGAGTGATGGGAATAGATTCAGTTTAATCTAAAAACCCTAATTCATTAAACCATTTCTGCACTGTTGAAATCGAGAGTTGGGAGAATAGCATTCTGTTCTGGGGTCATTCTTTCTTCTCCCTCTTTCAGTTGGGATAGTAAAGCAGGGTGATACAAGTCAGTTTGCAAAGTCAAAGGTAGAAGATATATCTTTTATAGCTACACAACAACAACAAGAAAACTTATCCATTAGTGTCTGGTTTCCCCACATTAATATGTGGGGATGTGTTAATACACATCCCTAAAGAGAGAACCCCAAGGAAGGTGTTAAATGAAAACACAAAGTGAATTTACACATGTATTTTTTAAGTAACCTGGCCTTTATAGAAGTTGAATGCTCTCTGGGATTGTTCACTTCCCAAAACTTCCCCTTGACCAGGCCTCTCTAACACTTTCCCACCTCTACTCCCTCTGTGAACCAGCCCACCACATACACACATACACACACACACACACACACCCTCACTATCTTTAAGCCTGTATGTTGCCAGACTCTCCAGCATGTGGAAATGCCACCTTAAGGACTTGTTAAGATCACCTGAACACTAGAGGGAATCAACAGCAGATCAGATGATACAGAAGAACTGATCAGCAATCTGGAAGACAAAATAGCAGGAATCATTCAGTCAATACCTATCAATAATAATTTTATTGTAAATGAAATACATGTTACAATCAAAAGACAGAGGGGCTAAATGGACCAAAAAAGTGAGACCCATCTATATGCCACCTACAAGAGACTCAGATCTAAAGACACACACAGATTGAAAGTGAAGTGATGGAAAAACTTCCATAAAAACTGAAACAAAAAACATACAGCTGGGGTTATCCATAGTCATATCAAACAAAGTTGTTCTAACCTATTCAGATCCGCAGGGAAAAGGCATTATATTTACTGAACAGCCTTCCTCCCTAGCATAGCATACTCCTCTACACTCTACAAATGTTAGACAATTATTCCAACAGACACTTATTTTAGCCCTGGGTTTCTAGCTCCACTTGAGTTTTTGAAGTCTCAGCTTCAGTTTTCTTAACAGATACTTAAAGTGAGATTTTACAAGGTGAGTTTCTAGTTTCTTCTCCAATCAGGCTTCTTCCCCAGCTAAAGTTAGTGTCCTCACTGAGGCCCCTTTTCTCCCTTGCCTGCCCTTCTTTCCTACCATACACCAGCCCTTCCTCCCCAAATATATTGTCTTTTAAGGCATTTTAGATCATAGCCTGTTATCTCATGATCCCATAAACAAGATAAAAATAGACGGCAGAGGACATAGAGTCACTGAAGCAGCCAGCAGCATCTCTCTTTTAAATTGGAAAGAATATGCATTCTGGCACAAGGGTTGGGGTAATATTTTGGGCTCTGAGAAGAGGGGAGTTGGAAAGGTCAAGGGAACTGTGTATTTTGGTACATAAAGGAAACCCTGCTAGAATTGCTTCAAGGATGGAGTCTATGATTTTCTTTTCATTAAATTAGTTGACTGACTATAGCAAATCACAAATTCCAAAGAGAATTCAAATGAAGGAAATATATAAGATCAGCACTGGAAGTTTGCATTTAACTCAGGCATAAACTTCTGATCTTAAACAGGGAGAACTAACTCCTTTGATATGTAAAATAAGTTCAAAACTATCCTCCTGTTTTTCTCTTTCTGGGAAGGAGTTTGCACATACTAGAGCCACTTTAGATGATAAATAATATCCTTTCATATTCCCCAAAATCAATGAAAAATGAGTCCAAAAATCTGGACTCCAATTTGCAGCCACCTTGAATCTGGTGATGTGAATCACTTGCCTTTCTGAGTCACAGTTTCTCATTTGCAAAATGAGGATAAGGGTATCTTTTTTCAGAGGGTTGGTGTGCATAGCCTTTTGTAACCTCTAAAATTACTATGATGGTCCAGGCACATTTCCAAAACATTATTGTCACCATCAAAAATTGGGGAACTGGAACTTCTCTGGTGGTCCAGTGGTTAAGAATTTGCCTTGCAGATGGGAATGTAAGCTGGTGCAGCCACTATGGAGAACAGTACGGAGGGTCCTTAAAAAACTAAAAACAGAGCTACCATATGACCCTGCAATCCTACTCCTGGGCATATATCTAGAAAAAACATGATCCGAAAGGATATATGCACCCCAGTGTTCATTGCAGCACTGTTTACAATAGCCAAGACATGGGAGCAAGCTAAATGTCCATTGACAGAAGAATGGATAAAGATGTGGTACATATATACAATGGAATATTACTCAGCCATTAAAATGAATGAAATAATGCCATTTGCAGCAATATGGAGAGACCTAGAGAGTGTCATACAGGTGAAGTCAGACAGAAAAGGAGAAATATTGTATAACATCCATTATATGTGGAATCTAAAAAGAAATGATACAAATGAACTTACTTACAAAACTGGAAGAGACTCACAGACTTAGAAAATGAACTTATGGTTGCTGGGGGGATGGACAGTTAGGGACTTTGGAAAGGTCATGTACAAACTGCTCTATTTAAAATGGATAGCCAACAAGGACCTATTGTACAGCACACGGAACTCCACTCAATGTTATGTGCCAGCCTGGATGGGAGGGGTTGTTGGGGGAGAATGGATACATGTGTATGTATGGCTGAGTCTCTTTACTCTTCACCTGAAACTACCACAATATTGTTAATCAGCTATACCCCAATATAAAAAGTTTAAAGTATGGGGAAAAAATTAAAGTATATGTGACTAAAAAGTGGGAAAAAAAAATCGCCTCGCAATGCAGAGGACATAGCTTCAATCCCTGGTCAAGGAACTAAGGTCCCACGTGCCACAAAGAAACAAGCCTGCGTGCTGCAGCTAACTGAGCCTGCGCCCTCTGGAGCACGTGATCTGCAGCTAGCAAGTCAGTGCTCCAGAAGGAAAGATCTCTCATGACACAACAAATATCCCACACGCCTCAATGAAGACTCAATGCAGCCAGATAAACAAATAAATATTTTCTTAAATGTTGGGAACCATGTGTTGGTAAGCCATATACCCACTAGCCTAAGGAAGGAAGACATTTTCTGCATATAATGCTTGTGTGTTGCCACCCTGAAAACAGTAAAGTGAAAAGATTCTGCCAAGAACTGAGAGAACTGAGACTCATCACTGCCCTGGAAGGTATAAGTCCTGGCAGGGTTCACTGCCTGAATCTTCTAAGCAAAAGGATAATTTTGACCGGAAACACAACAGAAATGGATCGTTTTCACATATACAATAAACTACTACTTAACATTTATGAAATACTTGCTATGTGCCAGGGGGTGTTCTAAGCACTTTACTAGTTTTACCTAATTTAATTCTCCCTGAGAAGTAGGTGCTATTATTATGACTTGCCTAATTTTACAAATGAGACATAAAAACTAAGTAACTTTCTTCAGGTAATATAGAACTGTTACAGAGATTTGAACTCACACTCTTAGCTGCTTATTTACTTACCCTCCCCTTAAAATCCAGATAAGATTTTTCTTTTCAGAGAAATGTGGAAAGTCTGAACCTTTCTCCAGGACTCCTGTAAAACTCAGGGGGTGGGACAGGGCAGGGGGAGCCAGGGACATTTCTCTGCCAAGGTTCCCTTTGGCTCTCATTTTCTGCTCACCATCTCCCTGTTTGGGTCTATCAACCCAGAAGTGGACTCCAACTGCCCATGATTTCCACCCCAAGAATTTTTGAAGGCTTCCAGAGATAGGCTTGACAGCCCTGTAGTAGAAACAGCTTGCAGTTCAAACAATTCTGTTTCTCTAAGTCGCTGGGCAGTTTCCACAGCCTGGGCTCTAGCCTCCTGCCCTGTTGCTCAGCCCTCCTCTCTCCATCCTTCCCCACCCCCTTTCTTGTCTGTCTCTCCAATTCCTGTTCAATCTTTTGTTTCTTTAGTTCCTGCCATCCCATACTCACATGATCTCACTTTGCCCCCAAGTGATTTATTAAGATATTTTTTTCCTAATCAAAGGTTGTTCCCTCCCTGGGAGAAATTATTAATATAACGCTAGCTCTGAAAATGAGGGTATTTTCACCTTGGTATATATCCATTTAATAAACGGTTACTCTTAGGATGTAAAAAGAAGGAGCGGTAATACATAAAACCAAAGCAATCTTTGATGTCTTGAACTCTTGCCCTGCTAAACCACCGAAGAATAATTAATAGAGGAAATCACAATCTCAAAGTCACTGTAATTATGATGAGCACATTTGTACAGATCATTTTAATCTATTATAAACACATTATAACAGGAGGAGTACTTTCATCCTGAAATGTTAAAATATTCTGTCATTAGGAGAGAAAACAACCTGGCAACATGACAAGGTGTCGTGTTTTGGAAAAACTACCTTCTTCCCCCAAATACTGTGGCAGCTCCACAGGCCCATGAGATACCCAGCTTGAAGCTAACTCGCTCCAGCTGTCAAAAACATCAGGCTGCTCTATCAGCAGCATTACTGGGTCATAGACACTTGCTTTATGTTTTCTAACAAAATCAATTACTTGCTCCCACTACACTCCCACTTCGTTAATGAGTTCACAAGATTATAATTTAATCATGAACATGGTGCTACGCTAACTCTGTCATCTCTTACTTGCCTACCATGATCACTTTTCATCCACTCTTTCATTAGTTTATTCCTCAAATATTTATGAAGACTGTTCTATGCACAAAGCTTCAGAGATGCAGGTAGGAAGCAAGACATTGAGCTAGTGCAGGAGTCAAGCCTTACAAATATTTTTAACAGAGTGAATTATACATGTTATCATTTATTCATTGAACCCATGTTTTAAGGATGACCAATGGTTCTAGGTATCTGCATTATATTAGTTCATTTACGGAGAAGGCAATGGCACCCCACTCCAGTATGCTTGCCTGGAAAATCCCATGGATAGAGGAGCCTGGAAGGCTGCAGTCCATGGGGTCGCTGAGGGTCGGACATGACTGAGCGACTTCACTTTCACTTTTCACTTTCATGCATTGGAGAAGGAAATGGCAACCCACACCAGTGTTCTTGCCTGGAGAATCCCAGGGACGGCAGAGCCTGGTGGGCTGCCATCTATAGGGTCACACAGAGTCGGACACGACTGAAGTGACTTAGCAGTTCATTTAACCTTCACAGTGCCACCACCTGGAGGGGAGTATTATTACCCTCATTTTATAGATAATGTAACTGATGATCAAGAGGCCAAGTAACTTACACACGTAAGGTCAAAACACAGGTAAATTAGTTGCTAAAGGGCAAAGCCCACATCTGAATCTGGATCTTTGTGACCCCAAGTAAAACAGAAATAAAGAGAAGGAGGTTGCTAATTAACTCTGGGTGAGCAGTGAAGACATTTCAGAGGGACCACTGTAAAGTAATGCTCAAAATTCTCCAAGCCAGGCTTGAGCAATACGTGAACCATGAACTTCCAGATGTTCAAGATGGTTTTAGAAAAGGCAGAGGAACCAGAGATCAAATTGCCAACATCCGCTGGATCATCAAAAAAGCAAGAAAGTTCCAGAAAAACATCTATTTCTGTTTTATTGACTATGCCAAAGCCTTTGACTGCATGGATCACAATAAACTGTGGACAATTCTGAAAGAGATGGGAATACCAGACCACCTGACCTGTCTCTTGAGAAACCTGTATGCAGGTCAGGAAGCAACAGTTAGAACTGGACATGGAACAACAGACTGGTTCCAAATAGAAAAAAGAGTACGTCAAGGCTGTATATTGTCACCCTGCTTATTTAACTTCTATGCAGAGTACATCATGAGAAACACTGGACTGGAAGAAACACAAGCTGGAATCAAGATTGCCGGGAGAAATATCAATAACCTCAGATATGCAGATGACACCACCCTTATGGCAGAAAGTGAAGAGGAACTAAAAAGCCTCTTGATGAAAGTGAAAGAGGAGAGTGAAAAAGTTGGCTTAAAGCTCAACTATTCAGAAAACAAAGATCATGGCATCTGGTCCCATCACTTCATGGGAAATAGATGGGGAAACAGTGGAAATAGTGTCAGACTTTACTTTTCGGGCTCCAAAATCACTGCAGATGGTGACTGCAGCCATGAAATTAAAAGACACTTACTTCTTGGAAGGAAAGTTATGACCAACCTAGATAGCATATTCAAAAGCAGAGACGTTACTTTGCCAACAAATGTCCATCTAGTCAAGGCTATGGTTTTTCCAGTGGTCATGTATGGATGTGAGAGTTGAACTGTGAAGAAAGCTGAGTGCTGAAGAATTGATGCTTTTGAACTATGGTGTTGGAGAAGACTCTTGAGAGTCCCTTGGATTGCAAGGAAATCCAACCAGTCCATCCTAAAGGAGATCAGCCCTGGGTGTTCATGGGAAGGACTGATACTAAAGCTGAAACTCCAATACTTTGGCCACCTCATGTGAAGAGTTGACTTATTGGAAAAGACTCTGATGCTGGGAGGGATTGGGGACAGGAGGAGAAGGGGATGACAGAGGATAAGATGGCTGGATGGCATCACCAACTCGATGGACATGAGTTTGGGTAAACTCTGGGAGTTGGTGATGGACAGGGAGACCTGGCGTGCTGCAATTCATGGGGTCGCAAAGAGTCGGACATGACTGAGCGACTGAACTGACTGACTGCTTAAGCTGACCTGTAAGGAATCCACCGTCTAATAAGGAAAGGGCATGGCATTTATCAGGGAAAGAGCAGTAGAGACGAAGCCTGACTATGTTGTGCCCTGGCTCTGATGTGATCTTACCAATACACTGCCGTGGGACAGTTTCAATGCTTCCTGGAGTAGACAGTAAGCTCCTTGAGGACAGGGATCATTCCCTATTTATTTGGTAGTCTTCCCAGAGCCTGGCATGTATCTTATCGGGATGGTACTTGATTGTTTTTTAAAGAGGTGAGTTAGAGAGTGTGACCTGAGATGGAAGGACTAGAGGGAGGAAGGAAGAAAGAGAAAGAAAGAAAGAAAGGGGGAAAGGGAGAGAGGGTGGAAAGGTAAAATTTACCGTCTGCAATTAAATTTTTGCCACAGGGCATCTTACAGTGTTTATTTTCTAAAATGTTCCCAGGTTGTTCTTAGAGCGCTGAGTTAATTCTCTTATCAGTCTCCTTTTAAGAGATAATTACTGGTGTATAATCTTAGCAACATGATTATACCTTTTTGTTATGATCCAGCAGCCAGGAGACTTGGCATGTGCTTTAGTCATGAGAGAAATAGCTTTGAGTAGACAGCCAGCCTAAGACAGTGTGTCAAGGTCTACAACATCACCCTTTGTTAGTTATCACCTCACAGTCACCCCGTGGAGTCTTCCCAGCTGATGGGGCCAGGGTTCAGGCAGATAAGTGTGGGCTCAGGCCCAGACCCAAGTCTCCTAATTTCTGGTCCAAACTTCCTTCCATTCATTCAGTCTCCTTTCCCAGGAAGAAAAAATTACTTTAAGGATTTGTATTTCAGTTTTTCTCTTTGTCTCTTCCTCTCTCCATTTCTCTGTTTATTTTACACACACACACACACACACACAAATTTTGTCTTGCTTTGCACCTTATTTATGTGGCCTTAGGTGTTTTCATTATCATGGTGATAATGTTGATGTTTTCTGAAGTGACTCCTAGGGTTCAGAGGAGTCTCACCAAGCTCCTCCTGGCACTGTGCCCACCTTCAGGCTCCTGTTATTAGTTTATATGATCAGTGGAGCCTTCGCTTTCATTTCAGACATGAATCAGTTTTTGCTGTGTCTTCTTGGGGTTACTAATTACAGCTACCCCCATCATACTTATGACTGGATTTGGGCTTAGACCCCACCTCCACCCCCAAAATGAAAAGCACTGCTGAGATGTTTCTGGCCTAGAAACTATGCAACACAACTACAACCACAGGACCATGGAATTGAAAAGATTATTTTATTATATGTGTAAGCCTCTCAGTATTAAAAGACTGTATGGAACATTTTTTCAACTGGTTGAACAAGTTGGAAATGTTTTATTCCTTCCTCAATTATGATTGATTGATTAATTGATTTTGGCTGCATCAGGTCTTAGTTGCATCATGCCAGATCTTTCCATGTGGCGCACAGGCTCCAGTTGTGGTGCATGGGCTTCAGAGCAGAAGAGCTCAGTAGTTGAGGCACGTGGGCTTCGTTGCCCTGCAGCTTATGGGATATTAGTTCCCTGACCAGGGATCGAACCCAAGTCCCCTACATTGCAAGGCAGTTGCTTTGCCACTGGGCCACCAGAGAAGTCTCCCTCATTTATGTTTTGAAAACCATCTCAGAATCTCTACTCTCCTCCAGCTATGCTGGCACGTTAGAAGAGGAGCCTGCATGCTGTCTGTAGCCCTTAAATTAGCCATGACGTGTGGAAGGTGGATAGAGGCAGGGAGGTAGGAATAGAGGCAAGAAAAGAACATGTGACAACAGGGCACAGGTTGCTCAGCAGCAGCTGGAGGCCAGTTGGCGCTGCTAAACCCCTCAGTGGAGACAAGCAGTAAATGCCTCCCAAATGAACCTCCAATCGTCTGAGAGTGAATGTCCTGATTGTGGCTAAAGCTGATGGGAACATGCCACAGGCCAGAGCACGACATGGTTGGGGGCACTCCAAACAGATCTACTTGAAATGGGGCTCGTGGCCATATTCTTCCCTACATGTGGCTCCTCCACATTATTTGTTTTGATGGTCCCACCCAAAGAGTACCTAGCTTTCCTATAACACCTCAAGTCCACTATGGTAACTCAAGGTCCCACAAGTTCTTTTGATTTAACAAAGAGTTATATAGAATCCAAGCGTGTTCTTAGGCACTGGGAGTCAATAAGGCCCAAACCTTGCCCTTGGGAGCTCTCAGTCAACAGGGAAGGCAGAAATGTAACATCTATAATCAGGGAAATATTCAAAATACATAACTGACTTCATACTATGGACACTAACCAGTCAGAGAGATGTTGGCCAGTATACACAGGCATCCTGGCTGCAGGCCAGCCCTGCCTCTAATACCACATGGTAAGAATGATAGCAGAAGTCTCGAGAAGATGCTATTGGAGGGACTTCCCTGGTGGTTCAGTGGTTAAGTCTCTGGTCTCCCATTGCAGGGGGTCCAAGTTTGATCCCTGATCAGGGGACTAGATCCCACAGGCCACAAAGTCCGCATGTCATAACTAAGATTGCCTGTGCTGCAAGTAAGACCTGGTGTGGCCAAATAAGCAATTTAAATTTTTTTAAAAAAGATGCTACAGGAGCTTAGAAAAAGTTCTAACTATGACATGGTCAGAATCTGGCCCTTCAAAGAGGGTGGTTTTAGAACAGTAAGGTGAATAATAATGACAGAGTTCCCAGAGTCAGTACCTACCATGAGTCAGCTCTATGTAAGAATTTTCCAAGAGTTACTTTATTTGATCCTCACAATATACCCTTTAACAAGTGAGGAAACTTGGACTCAGGTGAATTACCCAAGATCACACAGGTTTTTAACTGGGTTCACACAAGGTTTAAACCTTAACACTCTGACTCCAAAGTCAAAACTTATACTTGAGATTTGAGATGCTGATTCTTCTGGAAAAGGGGGTAAGAATGGGTTTCTCACCATTTCCTTACTGCAAGGGTGAACTGGCAGTCTTTTAGGTATAGATAGATTGGTGAAGTTCTTATTCAAAAAGTCAAACCAAGATACTATAAGTAAAGGCAAATACAACATGAGAAAAATCTAACAGTCACTTTTCTTAAAAGCACTTTAGAATGAAGGACAAGCAATACAGTCACTGGGCAAACATTGTTTTTTAATCTAAATAGCAAATCTTTTCCCTTGGCCTGATTTACACATACAATCACATAATTTTCTCCTAGAGGCCTTTACAACCAAGGGTGAGGAAATGGTTATGATGTCAGCCCAGGAGAACTGTAGCTTCATTTGAAGGCAAAATTGCAGAATAAAAAAACTACTTTCCAGATGAATTTCTAAAATATACTTCTCATGCTGAAGCCTCTAAGTAACAAGAGAAGGGTGGAAATGTCACCAACAGAACAGATTTTTCATGGTCCCCTTTCAAGAGTCCTAAGTTCTCAGGATCACAAGTCACAGGAAATTCGTATTTGTGGATTTAATAATAACATAAAAGTAAGGAACAAATAGCCTCCCCATTTCCTTCTGTCAAAATGCAAAGATGTATTTGAAAAAGTAAATCTCAAATGTTGAGGTTAAGAGTATCATTGAGGGAAAAACTACTGTTCTAAAGACAGAAAGAAAAAGAAGGGAGAGAGGGGAAGAGGAGAGGAGGGGGAGAGAGGGAGGGGGAGGAATAAAATGAGAAGTAGTACCCAGAATTGCCAACACAATGCTGGAGGATGTTTTCATCCAAGAACCTTATTTTAAACAGTGATTACATTCAGTTCTACGGCTGAAGCTGTGTGTGTTGGTGACTCCAAAGTTTACGCCTCTCCCCTAAGTGCCATACGTGTATTTCCAACTGCTTACTCAGCATCTTCGCTTGGATATCTTATGAAACTCTCCAATTTAACATAGCTAGATCAGAACTCTTAGCTTCATTCCCAAACTCAATCCCAAACCAGTCTTCCCCATCTCATAAAATGGCATCACTAACCACTCTGATGTCTAGGCCCCAAACCTAGAAATCATACTTGAATTATCTCTTTCTTTCAAGTTCCACCTGCCATCAGTTGCTCCTCCTAAGCATATTAAAACTGTCCCCACATTTTTCCATTTCTATTGCTACTATCCTGTTTGAAACAACTGTCCTTTGTATATTGTTTACTGCAAAACATCATACTTGGTGTCCTGACTTCTCTTGCCCTATACTAATCTACTCTACAAGATGATTTCTTTCGTATAAAATTTTTCTTTTTTTTTAAATTTGATTCTTTTGTACAAAATTTTTCAAATTTTTGTTTTGAACAATCCCAAATTAATTTTTTTAAGAGTTGCAAGTGTAGTACAAAGAAGTTTACTTTTCTGAACCATTTTAAAGTAAATTGTCAATATGATGCTTATCATCCTTGAATACCACATTTCCTACAAACAAGAGAATTAGCCTATATAACCAAAATACACCTATCAAAACCAGGAAATTAGGAGTTGGGGATTAATATACACACACTACCATATATGTAATAGATAAACAACAAGGAAATTTACTGTATAGCACAGGAAACTATATTCAGTATTTTGTAATAACCTATAAGGGAAAAGAATCTGAAAAAGAGTATGTGTGTATTTGTGTATTACTGAGTCATTTTGTTGTACACCTGAAACTAAAACAACCTAGTAAATCAACTATACTTAATTAAAAATAAAATAAAAAGAACAGACAGCAAAAATAATCAGGAAACTAACATTGATACATTGCTACCTCCTAATCTATTCAGTTCAGTTCAGTAGCTCAGTCGTGTCTGACTCTTTGCGACCCCATGAAGCGCAGCACACCAGGCCTCCCTGTCCATCACCAACTCCTGGAGCTCATTCAGACTCACGTCCATCGAGTCAGTGATGCCATCCAGCCATCTCATCCTCTGTCATCCCCTTCTCCTCCTGCCTCCAATCCCTCTCAGCATCAGAGTCTTTTCCAATGAGTCAACTTTTCGCATGAGGTGGCCAAAGTGCTGAAGTTTCAGCTTTAGCATCATTCCTTCCAAAGAAATCCCAGGGCTGATCTCCTTCAGAATGGACTGGTTGAATCTCCTTGCAGTCCAAGGGACTCTCAAGAGTCTTCTCCAGCACCACAGTTCAAAAGCTATACATCCCATTCAAGTTCCACCATTTTCCCAGTAAGTCATTTATAGGAAAAGATTCCATGCAGAGTTACGTGTTGCATTTATTTTTCACGTCTCTTTAGTTTCTAGCAATCTGGCATGATTTTTCAGTCTTTCTTTAACTTCATGACCTTGATACTTTCACATATTATCAACAAGTTTTTTTGTTTTTTTTAAAGAAAATCCCTTTATTTGCTTTGTCTAATGTTTCCACATGATTAGATTCAGATTACTCACTATTGGCAGGAAAATCACAGAAATACTTTCCATCACACCAAGTGTCCCATACTTTTGATTTGTCCTCATGTTGGTGATGTTCACTTAGATCGTCTAATGAGGGTTGTGTGCCAGACTTTTCCACCCTGAGGTTATCCTCTTTCCCTCTGTAATTCATTTTGTGGGGAGGTACTTTGAAACTATGTAACTATCCTATTTTAATCAAACTTTCCATTTATATCTCTTTATTTACTTATTTATATCAGTGTGGCTTTATGGATTCCTATTTTATTCAGTGATTAAATCATGCCCACATTACTTGTCCCCAGTTGCTATCATAATTGTCCTCCAGGGAAGGATTTGTGAAAGGTTTATTCTTGGGCTCCCTCCTGGAAATAGAAGCTGCCCTGAAGAGGAAATTTATGGCAATCTTCATTTCTCAGAAGTGTCCATTTTAGTCAGATAAAGAAAGTTCCAAGCAGGCTTCTTTCTACATCTGTTGAATCCCAAATGTTTTCAGTTTAAAATAATCTGTATACCAACTCTGGGGTTCCAAGTGGGTTCCCATACCGCCAAGCTCTTTTTCTAAGTGTTTGTACTAATATTTTGCATTCCCACCAGCAGTGGATAAGAGTTCTGGTTAGTCCATATCTTTGCCAACACTTGATATGATCAAACTTTGCCATTCTAGTGGTTAAGTATGCAGTAGTATCTAAAGAAGGAGATGGCAACCTACCCCAGTAATCTGCTGGGATAATCCCATGGACATCCCTGGTGGGCTACAGTCCGTGCGGTCACAAAGAGTCGGTCACAATCGAGTGATTATGCATGTACATGTAGTGGTATCACATTGTGGTTTCAGGGGCATTTCCATAATAACACTATGCTGAGCATCTTTTCATGTGATTACTAGTCATCCATATATTTTCTTGGTTAAATGTTCAAATATTCTCCCCCATTTTAACTAGGTCATTTGTCATCCTATTATTTAGTTATTAATACATTCTAGATATAAGTTTTTGTCAGATAAATGTTTAACTGATATTATCTCCCATTCTGTGCCTTGTGTTTTCATTTTCATAAGAGTTTACTTTTGAAGAACAAACATTTTCAGTATTAGTTTTTTAAATCTCTCTCAAAGCTGTATTCCACAAATTTTGACAGACCGTGATGTCATTGAAAGCCACTTCAGAATACTTTCTGAATCCCAAGTATCCCATTTTGGGGTCTATTACTCACCTTCTTCTTAACCCAAAACCAGAGGAAGAATAACTATAAACTTGAGTGATAGCAATCAGCAGTTTATAAAACATTTCTTCACTTCATTTAAACCTCTCAAAACCATTAGTGCCATTTCACAGATGAGGAAACTATAACTTAACCAGGAGATTAAAACAACTTGCCCAAGTTCAAAATAAAAGTGAAGACAGCTTCAAGCCTTACTTGGGTTATCCGACTCTAAGTTACATTCTCTGCATTGTACTGTACCTAGATCTCTGAAGGTCTAACTTAAGATCTTTTTGCAAGTTACATGTCTAAGATGGCTTGCATTTTAAAAGGAGACTTTTCAAGGGTATTCAAAGGATTCTCAGATTTCTAAGTGTGGTGATATCAGACACAATCGCCACAGAGAGTCAGCAATATCTCTGTCCAACCAGACCCCTCTGACCTCTGAAATCATCCTCTGATGGCTGGGTAATGAACAGGTGCACTCATTGCAATCCAGGTGCCTTGCATTTCATCTCTCTCAGGAATTTCAATGGCCTGGCTGATGTTTCTCCAGATGGCACTTAAAAGACTCCCCTTGGGAGTCCCCTGGAGTTCTGGTCCAACCAGTACTAGTTAGAATGCAGACATCTGGATTTCTTAACAAGTCTCTTAAGGTAGTTCTGATGCAGGATGCTAGTGGATCACCCTCAACTGGTAGGTAGAGGGTAGAGGGTAGGGATCAGGAGAGAGAAGAGGAAGTGGCAGAGGCAGGTGAGGATGGGGAGGACACGCTTCCTAAGACCCCTTGGGGATTTAAATTTTATCCTAAGAGTAGTGAGGAATAATTGAGCTTTTAAGCAGAGGAGTAATCTAATCAATTTAAGCTTTAGAAAGATCTGGAATGTGGAATGTAGAGAATGAACTAGTGGGTTCAAAGACAAGAGGCAGGGAGAGCAGTTGGAGGCTTTTATAGTAATTCAGGCAGGGCTGGTAGCTTGGACTGCAATAGTGGTGGCAGGAATGGAAAGGGCTTCCCTCATAGCTCAATCAGTAAAGAATCTGCCTGCAATGCAGGAGACCCGGGTTTGATTCCTGGGTCTGGAAGATCCCCTGGAAAAGGAAATGACAACCCACTCTAGTGTTCTTGCCTGAAGAATCCCATGGACAGAGGAACCTGGCAGGCTGCAATCCATGGGGTCACAAGAGTCAGACATGACTTAGCGATGGAAAGAAAGAAAACAAAATAACATACCTGAAGAGCCAACACACGGTGAAAGGGTTCAATGAAATGGAAAAAAAATATATTATAAAGCAGAATGTAAATTGCTAGGAAGGATCTATAAACAAAAAGTCAGCACAACCCCAGAAATAATGATCTGGGGTCCAGGGGAGAACCCTTAACCTAGAGACCTCTTGTATCTGAAGCTTCCTTGACTCTGTCCTTTCAGGAGACTTGTTTATGTTAATAAAGGGAATTTACTGCCTCAGCTCATAAAGGCTGCTGCTCCACCTGAAATCTGTTCAACAACCATGCTAGTAACAGCCATATTTTTTAGCAGAGGCCTCTTGCAAGCAGTTTTATGATTCTCTCTCATGAAAGCTTCCCAGCTAGTCACATATCCCCTATGTTGCACCTTGTTTATGAACTCAGATGCTCTGCCCTTCATCATAGCATCGTTATGCAGTCTACTATAAGGCTTGGGAATGAACTTAGCCCTGAGTCCAGTATGAAGGGTATGCAGAGAAACCTTGGCACAGATGGCCACATTTTAGTCCTGGGATTCTGTGAACAGCCTTTCTTGAGTAGTGAAATCAGATTTGTGGAGATATATATATACACATACACACACTATTTATATTGTCCAATAATGTTTTTAATCATATCATATGCCATCTACCTGAAGCTGGTACATAAGGTTATGGGCTCAGACCCCACTGACATTGCCTCCCAATTAAGTCAACTGTAATTTTAACCCACATGTGACTTTATTTTTCCAAGCAATCACAGCCCAATAAAATGATACTAATTTTCTCTGTATCCAATAAAAGGAAGAAAATTGCCAGGGAAATAAAGAGATAGTACCTACCAGAAAATTGATAAAAGAAAAGGTGGAGGAAATCACTGAACTTACCAAATAAAGTAGAAGACAGCAAGAAGTCTTTGAAAAAATAATTCTCAACCCTGATCTCTCAGTAGAGTCACCTAAAGCTTTTATAAACTCAAGAGCCACACAAATTAATGCCTATTGCTACAGTGGGGGCCCAGGTAAATGGATGCTTTAAAAACTCTACAGGTGCAGAGCCCAAGTACAGTATTTCTAATATGCGGCACAGAAAACTACTGCTCTAGGAAACATAAGAGGGTTGTTATAGGCTTTTCAGCATCCAATAATGCATATTTGACATGCTGTGGGACAAAGATTAATCCAAGATACCTGTGTCTTCTTTCCCATACTATAATAAAATGTCTACATTTTCTCTAAGCTAAATATTCAAGAAAAAAAATCAATGAGTAAAAGATCTTTTTTAGTTTTTGTGTTCTAGAAAGGAATATAGTTTCATTGATCTTTTAATCTTTTAAAAACATAAATCAACAATATCAGCTTTAGAAATGAGTACAGTTTTGCTGCTTTTTTCTCATCCTTTAAAAACATGAATCAGATCATGTCACTTCTCTAAAGAACTACTCCTTACATTTGCAAGGCCCGGGCAGAGGGACACATGGAAGCCAAATACTATTTATTTAAATGTTTAAATTGATAGATCACTGCTACTGCTAAGTCACTTCAGTCGTGTCTGACTCTGTACAACCCCAAAGACGGCAGCCCACCAGGCTTCCTGTCCCTGGGATTCTCCAGGCAAGAACACTAGAGTGGGTTGCCATTTCCTTCTCCAATGCATGAAAGTGAAAAGTGAAAGTAAATTCGCTCAGTCATGGCTGACTCTTAGTGACCCCATGGATGCAGTCTACCAGGCTCCTCTGTCCATGGATTTTTCAGGCAAGAGTACTGGAGTGGGGTGCCATTGCCTTCTCCTTGATAGATCACACTACTAACTTATTAAATAAAATATATTCCATCCTCCATCCTCCTACTTTGACAGGTACTCAACATGCTTATTATTAGACAAATGCAAATCAAAACTACAGTGAGGTACCACCTCACACCAGTCAGAATGGCCATCATCAAACATTCTACAATAATAAATGCTGGAGAGAATGTGGAGAAAAGGGAACCCTCTTACACTGTTGGTAGGAATGCAAACTAGTACTGCCACTATGGAGAACAGTGTGGAGATTCCTTAAAAAACCGGAAATAGAACTGCCTTATGACCCAGCAATCCCACTACTGGGCATACACACTGAGGAAACCAGAATTGAAAGAGACACATGTACTCCAATGTTCATCGCAGCGCTGTTTATAATAGCCAGGACATGGAAGCAACCTAGATGTCCATCAGCACATGAATGGATAAGAAAGCTGTGGTACATATACACAATGGAGTATTACTTAGCCATTAAAAAGAATACATTTGAATCGGTTCTAATGAGGTAGATGAAACTGGAGCCTATTATACAGAGTGAAGTAAGCCAGAAAGAAAAACACCAATACAGTATGCTGCTGCTGCTGCTAAGTCACATCAGTCGTGTCCAACTCTTCGTGACCCCATGGACTGTAGCCCACCAGGCTCCTCCGTCCATGGGATTTTCCAGGCAAGAGTACTGGAGTGGGGTGCCATTGCCTTCTCTGGCCAATACAGTATACTAATGCATATATATGGTATTTAGAAAGATGGTAATGATAACCCTGTATACAAGACAGCAAAAGAGACACAGTTGTATAGAACACTCTTTTGGACTCTGTGGGAGAGGGAGAGGGTGGGATGATTTGGGAGAATGGCATTGAAACATGTATAATATCATATATGAAACGAATCGCCAGTCCAGGTTCGATGCAGGATACAGGATGCTTGGGGCTGGTGCACTGGGATGACCCAGAGGGATGGTACGGGGAGGGAGGTGGGAGGGAGGTTCAGAATGGGGAACACGTGTATACCTGTGGCGGATTCATGTTGATGTATGGCAAAACCAATACAATATTGTAAAGTAATTAGCCTCCAATTAAAATAAATAAATTTATATTAAAAAAGAATATTAGAATATGAACAGAGATTATATTATCTCTACAGACAACAAACACGGAGTTGCTGTCAGGTTATTAGGACTGCCATTGCATTCATGAGTAGCGTTCTGCTCTTATGCAGCTAAGATGAAAGTTTTACTCCTTTGTATCTTTAAAGAATTCATGATTTACTGAGATCATATGAGTATGCCTGTGGTCTCTATGACTTGATAAATTAACAATTAAGATCAACAAATATCAAGTGTTTTATTTAGTTTAGTGTGAAAATGAAAGTTGCTCAGTCACGACTAACTGTTTGTGACCCCATGGACTATAGAGTACATGGAATTCTCCAGGCCAGAATACTGGAGTGGGTAGCAGTTCCCTACTCCAAGGGATCTTCCCGACTCAGATATCAAATCCAGGTCTCCCACATTGCACGCAGATTTTTTACCAGCTGAGCCATCAGGGAAGCTCTAGTTTCTTTTATTGTTATATATTGTATTTGATGCCATTTTAAGCTGTGTGTGTCTGCTCAAAACTTAGATAGTTTTGTCATATAAATATAATATTTACCTTGAAATTTCTTCACTGTAATAAAATAGTTCTTGTACTCTTAAAAAAATTTAAAAAATAAAAACATGAATCAGATCATGTCACTTCTCTAAAGAACTACTCCTTACATTTGCAAGGCGTGGGCAGAGGGACACATGGAAGCCAAATACTATTTATTTAAGTGTTTAAATTGATAGATCACACTACTAACTTATTAAATAAAATATATTCCATCCTCCATCCTCCTACTTTGACAGGTACTCAACATGCTTATTATTAGACAAATGCAAATCAAAATTACAGTGATGTTCCACCCCACACCAGTCAGAATGGCCATCATCAAAAATTCTACAATAATAAATGCTGGAGAGGGTGTGGAGAAAAGGGAATCCTCCTACACTGTTGGTGGGAATGTAAATTGGTGCAGCCACTATGGAGAACAATATGGAGGTTCCTTAAATGATTAAAAATAGAACTCTGTATGATCCAGCAATTCCACACCTTGGTATATATTCAGAAAAATCTCATTCGAAAGAATTCATGCACTCTAATGTTCATAGTAGCACTATTTACAGTAGCCAAGACATGAAGCAACCTAAGTGTCCATCAACAGATAAATGGATAAAGAAGATGTGGCACATATGTACAATGGAATACTACTCAGCCATTAAAAAAGAATGAAATAATGCCATTTGCAGGAACATGGATGGACTTAGAAATTATTATACTAAGTAAGCCAGAAAGAGAAAGACAAATTTCATATGATATCACTTAATATATGGAATCGTTTTTTTTTAAGAATACAAACGAACTTATTTACAAAACAAATAGACTCACAGATATAGAAAACAAATTTATGGATACCAAAAGGAAGCAGGAAGAAGGATAAATTAGGAGTTTGGGATTAAAAGATACACACCACTATATATAAAATAGATAACCTACAAGGACCTACTGTATAGCACACCTTCAACATTTTACAATAACTTATAATGGAAGAGAATGTAAAAAAAAAAAAGAATATATAAGAATATATATATATGTGTGTGTTTGTATACTATATATATATAATTGAATCACCTTATTGCATACTTGAATCAAACACAACACTGTAGATCAACTATCTTTCAATAAAAAATGTAAAAACAAATAAATAAAAGTTGGCAAAATATCAAAAAATAACTGAATTTAATTATTATTATACATATCTCAGTATTCTGTTGAAGGGCAAGCAATAAAAAGATGTACATAGCTCATAAATTATCTATTTTCAGAATAAAATTCATTTTTCTTGACTTCATTCCAGTAAAATCAATTATATATTATAATCAAGACTTTTCAGATAATTTGTGTTCTATTGATAGTAATGTCATATTAGATCCCCTTTCTTTGGTTATTATGTAGTTCTTAGATTTTTTAAAATTAATTTCAGCTGAGAGACGCTTACCCAAAAAGAAACCAGAATTGTCAATAAAATCCTTAAACCATAGCTTAGATTCAAAAATAAGCCTCAAATTTTAATACCATGTTCAAATATTTTAATGGAGCTGCATAAATACTTATGTTTATTGCAGAAAGCATTAAAAACATTTTAATTTTATCATATAAATTGTCACCATTTACATCACTATTTTCACCATAAAGCAATACCTGGAACCTGAAGAATCTGTTTCTCGCATGTGTTTGTCTGTACATTCATGAGCATGTGTGCGTGTGACATATGTTGTAACCACTAAAGCATGGAGCCCAGGCTTTATATGGTCTTATCCTCTTATATGGTCTAAAGGCAGAACTGCTTCCCTTCTTATAACCCTTCAGAGGTTTCTCTTAGCATTCATCTAACTCTTTACCACGGACCACAAGTCCTTACTCTGAGGCCTTCTTATAAGGTCTAGGTTTCTTCCCACTGAGCCTGTCACCCTCCCTTCTAGCCCAGTTCACTCTGCTCCAGCTACAGTGGTCTCTGGTCTGCTCCTCAGACAACACGACCTCCTTTGTACTCGAGGACTTTGCACTTGCTGTTCCCTAAGCCTACCTAGCACATCTTCTCCAACTCTTTACAAGGCTGGCTTCTTTGGATCGTTGGGGTTTCAACTTAATGAAGACAGCATCTTGCCTTCAGTGTGTGGTCCATCTGTGTATTTACCATCTGTGTGGTCCTGGGCCAGTCTCTAAATGGCTCCATCTTTCAGTTTCCTATTTGTAGAAAGGAGACAATCATAGGGTTTCTCATAGGGTTACTGTGTGAATTGAATGAGTTGACATAAATAAAAGGCTTAGACCAGACCTGTCATAGAAAGCATCCATAAATCACAGCTTAAGAAAGCAAAAGTTGCCTCCTTCAAGAGCCTTTCCCTAACCACTCAGCCCCAAAGCAACCTCCCACCAGTGCACCCCTATTTCATTTTTTATGGTATTTATCACTATCTAGAGTTGCATTATTTTATTATAATTGTTTGTTGTCTGTCTCCTTCCTCTAGATGGAAAGGTTTATGAGAACTGAACACTTGTCTGAGAGTTCACTGCTGCTTCCTCTTGTGCTTGACATATAGTAGGTCTCAATACATATTTGTTGAATTAATTAATTTTTAGAAAGCATGCCAACTGTAAATCAAATCATAAATTACAATCTGAAAGAAAAAAACTTGTTCTCCTTTCCCAATTAACTCTTCTCAAATTCTGCTCACTGATGCTTTCAAATTGCAGTGCTGGAGAAGATATTTGAGTGTCCCTCACACAGCAAGAAGATCAAACCAGTCAATTCTAAAGAAAATCAACTCTGAATATTCACTGAAAGGACTGATGCTAAAGCTGATGCTCCAAGACTTTGGCCACCTGATGCAAAGAACTGACTCATTGGAAAAGACCCTGATGCTGGGAAAGACTGAAGGTGGGAGAAGAGAGTGACAGAGAACAAGATGGTTGGATGGCATCACCAACTCAATGCACATGAGTTTGAGCAAACTCTAGGATATAGTAAAGGACAGGGAAGCCTGGCATACTGCAGTCCATGGGGTCGCAAAGAACTGGACACGACTTAGCGACTGAACAGCAATGATATGCAAGGCTGTGGCGAGCAGAAAAGTAAACAGAGAAGACAATATTAAGGTCATGGTGCTGAAGATGGCCAATCACTCACCAACAATGAGAGACATTTTCTGACAGCCACAAGGTAAGCGGAGCCTTGAAGTTTTCCAATTAATTTAGTCACTGAGGACTTCTCACCTGGTCAATGTAAGCTGTTGTTTGTTATTAACAAGCAATTGACCAATACACAATTAACCTGCCTCATACAGTGGAGAGTCATAAGGTATGGAGGGAAATTCTCCCTAAAGGAACACAAGAAGTATTGATCTTAATAGACCATCAAACTTTATGAATGAACACCAATCACACAAGGCCTGCCATATGAAATTGCACCTTCTAAAATGAGAATCAGAATCCTATTGTTCCAGCTTTGAATCCATTTGTTTGCTAACTATTATCTTGCTTTCCACAAACATATTTCTTTAGCTTGCATGACACTGGCATCAAGCCAGTGATGGTGAGAAAGCAAGGAATTCTAGCATAATTTAGGTAATTTTTACAGACAGCTAAGTCTCCAGAGTCTTGTGTGACTTCCCCATATAAAGAAGCTGTTTGTTGCCACTGCAGCCTGTAGTAAGAATCTTCACATACATCTCTGACTCCTTGGCCTCCCTGCCCTCGCCCATCTTCCCTGCCCTCCAGCTTCTTCCACTCCCCTCACTCCCTCCCACGTTCTTGCAGTTCTCACTTTGCCAGCCCCTTCCTACTCTTTAGGCCTGAAAACTGATTTGGATTATACTTCGAGCTCTTTAGGAGAAAAATGAGTGAGAAAAAAAAATTTTAAACAATGATCATTGTCATTGTACAGAGAGAAGCCAGTTTTCCGAATTAAAACAAATCAGAAATGTATTTAATAATGCTGAAAATAAGTTTTAAACATGGGCCCCAGTTTCTCATTGCTGTAGGGATGGTGAAGTCTGTAAGAATGATGCAAACAGTTTCAGATAGTGCTCTGGTTCCCTGGCCAGTCCACCACAAACGGTGCTGTTAATTTATGAAAGCTGAGCACTTCTTTAATATTCAAACACCGACATCCTACAAAATAAAATAATGGAAAGCTGTAGTTCACTGCAGTCAGTCACAAACAGCTGCAGGGCTTGCTTTTTGTTTGGATTTTAATCTATAGCACAAATTTCCAACAAGACCCTGTTGATGGTAAGTTTCCTTAGACTATGTCCTTTCGGTGGTTTATGGACAATAAAGAATACAAATTTGCTTCATGTTAGAGAAGCTATTATGCTGAGCCTTCAAAGGGCAAATAAGAAGAAACACCAGAAATTTTGAGGTGTGAATTCACTCATATAGTTACTATATAGGAAATTTGCAAATATACTTTATTGTATCATCAGTAGTAGGAAGACAAAGGAAAAGGGAGTGAGTTCAGCTATTTATAGTCTGCCAGCACACCCATAAAGCAGGAAGAATAACACTATAGCACTGATCCATACTACCTGGCTCCAAAAATTTTTTGATTCCCAGTTTTTCTTAAGTAAGGTATGGTGGAAATTGAGCTGATAACAATTAGATCATCCCCACCCACCGACATATTCGCTTCTCTGGGCAGGTCCCAATGAAAGAGAAGCTCTGACTCTGATGTAGGAAGATTGGAAAATCACATGTGAGGGCCAGGACTGCCCCATAAGGTTAAACAATCTGTGAAAGGTGAAAGTGTTAGTCGCTCAGTCATGTCCAACTCTTTGCAACCCCATGGACTGTAGCCCACCAGACTTCTCTGTCCACAGAATTCTCCAGGCAAGAAAACAGAGAGGCCACCAAGAAGGTCCTTAAACAGTCTGAGAGACGTGCAGAGGCTCCTAGCCAGCAAGGAGAAATCAGACTAAGTTCCACTCACCAATCACGTGTCTAGCTCAAGACTGCGTCCAGCTGGACAGGGCACCTTTGCCTATTTTTCCACTCAGACAAAGTGCTTTTTCTATTTCATTAAAAAGGTCCATAAAGGAAGCTTCTACTCTAGTGTGAGTCCAAGCTCCAGCCTTACTTTTCCTCCACCATGAAGGTTCAGGCTTCCCTCTGTCTACAATTTTTATATCCATGTCTGTAATTAACACTTATCACATTGTATTATTTGTCTGTCTTCCCATAAGTCTGCGAGATTCATGAAAGCAATTATATTACCCCTCTTAATTCTCAGTTCTTAGCATAGAACCTGGTACAGAATAATTTGTGCCAGTGCTTGAAAGACATGCTTGTTGTATGAATGTTTGGAAAGGTGGATAGTTGGTTGGAGGGAGGGAGGGAGGTACAGATGAGTGAAATCCAGAAAAGATTTATCAAGAACAGGAAGATGGGCTTGGAGTCAGGGCAGAGGACTCCACTTTCTGCTCTTTATTCTTTGACAGTATCGGTGAGAGAGCAGAGAATAACAGTCAAAATTGGCAAATGAAGATTGTTAACAATAGCATTCGTCACTCAATAAGCCAACACAACGGTTTGAGACTAACACTGTCCTATATTTTTACGAGGGGTACGGGGTGTTTTCCACTTGCCCCTCCCGATCAAATACTCACCCATCTCCATCCCACTTGGTACCCCATGAGGCTGACCTGTATGGATAACATCAAGTGACTTACAGAATACTGAGCTAAGACACTCTGTGGCACATTACCCCACCTCCCTGGCTTTCCTCCTCCCTCTGCTTCAAAACACATTTTTTCAGGATGTTCCTTTAAGTAAGAGAAAATAGAAGTAAATATCAACCTTCCCAAAATTACCCTGTACATCTGGTGGAGACTGTCACTAATTGTCAACTCTCAGGTAAGCGCACTAATGCTCTGGCGGAAAGCAGATTTAATGGAGCCTTCAATTCCTTGGAAACCAGCTGCCAGTACAGAGCTTTGAGTACTTGAATATCAACAGCAGCAAATCCACTCTCAGCACAACAGAACAAACGAATGTCTTTTATTTAACAAATCTGAGTGCTTTGATCCTTGTGACTTCTTATCCTCAAGGCAAGATCCTTGTGACTTCTTATCCTGGAGGCAAGCTGGCAGGGGGTGGAAGGGGGAGGTAGGAAGGCAGCCTTTTCTTCTAAAGCTTGTTCTCTAATCCATTGCTTCTTAAACTTCTTCAAAAGAAAGCGTAAGTGGAAAAATATACTATGTGTAGTACACGGCTGAACAAATAATTGAGGCTGTTGGTGGCTACAGACAACCCACTTGATGGCTCCAATCCAAAATCATCTAGAGCACTAAAGGGAACAGAATCATGGCCCAGGACATCCAATTGTGTGGCTCAGTGAAGACGCCAGTGCTGGAAGCAGGCCCGTGGCATGTCCTGTCTACATCTCTGACACTGCCACTGAATGGGGGACCCAGGAGGCTGCCACTAGACCCACAGCCCCCACGCCTCTAGAAACCAGATGTCATTATGGCCACTACTGCTACCATCTCACAGTGGACTGCGCAGGGCTTATTTCGTGGAGCTGGCAGAGTGATTTGGTCTGTTATTTCCCAAGGAGTAGCCTCTGAGCTTTATTATATTCAGGTTCCCTAGGAAAGTGTGTGTGTGTGTGTGTGTGTGTGTGTGTACTTGGTTATGCCCAACTCGTTGCGACCCCATGGACTGTAGCCCACCAAGCTCCTCTGTTCATGGAATTTTCCAAGCAAGAATACTGAAACGGGTTGCCATTTCCTCTTCTAGGTGATCTTCCCAACCCAGGGATCAAACCCATGTCTCTTGCTTCTCCTGCGTTGGCAGGTGGATTCTTTACCACTAGTGCTACCTAGAAAAATAAAGTATCATAAATAACATTTAATGTTCCAAAATCATTCACACTGTTCTAAATTCAGTGTGAATTTAGAAAAACAAAGAAGGGATGCACTGAAGTTTTGCTTTCCCTTTGTACCAATCCCCCTGGCCCTCAAACCTTTTGGTACCTACTCTGCAAGTTTATGTATCCTCCCAGCTTTTCTTTTTGCAGACATCATGAATATAAAGAAATATTTTTATCACTTTTTTTTCTGACACAAATAGTAGCATGCTCGCCACACACCATGTGTGTCTACCTGCATTCTTTTGCACTTTGATTTTTTTTCCCTTACCAAAATATCCACATGGGTACATGGAGTGCTTTCCCATTCTCTTTTACAGTGGCCCAGACTTCCATTGTGTGAATGTACCACAGTTTATTTTAACCGATATCTCTTGATGCTTAGTTGACTTAGTCCCAATTTTTCTGCTATTGTAAACAGTACTTCATGTGTCATTTTTTATGTGTGTAGATATGCTTTTAGAAGAAACTCCCAGAAACAAGATTGCTAGCTCAAAGTATAAGCGCATTTATAATTTTGATAAATATTGCTGAATTTCCCTCTACAAAGGTTTACCATTTTGCACCCCTACCAGCAATGTCTAAGTGTCTGGGGTTTCTATTCCCCCATAGCATTGCCAAGAGAGTATGCGGTCCAACTTTTGAACTTTCGCCATTCTGATAGTTAAAAAAATTATATCTTAACAGAGGCTTAAATTTCATTTATATTATGAGGGGGGTTTATCATCTTCTCATTTGTGTAAGGCCATCTGCATTTCCAAATGTTAGGCAGGAAGTTAGGCATGAAGAAACAGGGGCAGCCAAGCCAAAAAAGATGCAAGCTAATCTCTAAACCCCATCCCAGACACACCCAGGAGAGCTCACAGATATGCTATAAAAATAACCAGAGGCTGTTCCTGCACATGCACCCCAGGCACACAGTGGATGCAAACTAACCACAGGGCTTTCCTCAAGTAACCCTAGGCAGTCAGGAACCTATTACGGGTTCATGAATATTCTGCACATATATACATCTAATTATAACAGATTGAGTTTTGGGAAGACATATCCAACAGAGCTTGCTGTTATATAACTTGCAATTGTCAATGGGCCTTGAGCACACACCCATTTGCCTTCCCTTTCTTGACTGGTGGTGGGTACAAGCTCTGTTTTGCACAGGGCACAACCAAAAGAAGAAGATGGGAAGTATAAAAAGGCCAAGAGGGATGGGTGCAGCAACTCCTTTGGGCATGGCCTGATCTAATGTCTTGGGAGTGTCTATTTAATAAAAGATCTGTCAGCTCAAGCTGTAACTGAACTGAAATTTGTCGGTGGTTTTAAAACCTTTAGTTCATTGTTGCAAATTTTTGTTGTCACAAGACAAGAACTGAGGGAGAGAAATGTCAAGTCAGTTTTATTCCTCTTCCTGCTATACAATGTTGTACCTATAGTCAACAATATTGTACTGTACACTTAAAAATTAAGAGAGTAGGTCTCATGTTAAATGTTCTTACTGGAACTGTGAGTGCCATAGCCACATCACTTGATAATTTAAAAAAGTAGTATGTCAACTCCAATCTCCTACTTCATTCCACTCCTTCCCTCTCAGCCCCTGTCCACATGTCTGTTCCCTATATCTCTCTTCATGTCCTGCAAATAGGTATCATTTTCCTAGATTCCACATATATGCATTAATATACAATATGTTTTTCTCTAACTTACTTCACTCTGTATGACAGACTCTAGGTTCATTCACGTCTCTACAAATGACCTAATTTCATTCCTTTTAACGGCCGGTTAAAATTCCATTGAGTATATGTTGCCCATCAGAAACTAACACAATATTGCAAAGCACCTATGTCCAATAAAAAATAAAATAATTAAAAATAATAAAATAAAAAATAAAAGCAGCATATGTTTTTCATATTGAATGACTTTGAGGAGAGCCATGTCAAAACATTCTGCCTCACCAGGACTTTCTCCCGGTACACTAGAGCCCCATGACTGGGGGGCCCCAGAAGGCCACCCACAGAGGGTGTGGCACTTGGGAGCCCTGGAACTGAGGCCAAATCTGCAGACTGTAACTTGGCTGAACAGGGTTATGTCAAGCCCCACCAAACACATGGTACCATCAGAATCCCCTCAGAACAAAGATAGTCCTGGACCTGCAGAGAGGAATTTATGAGAAGGCTTAAGCCCACGAATAAGGACAAACTTGAGAGACCAGAAGCAGCAGCATGTGAACCGTATCTTTTCCCTCCAAACCAGCATCAGCGTCTGGCCATCACGTGCAGCTGGTCTTGCTCACAGGCCAGATTTCCCACAGTGAATCACAGGGAAAGACAGTAAGTGATACTTACTTGGATTACGTCATATCTCACGGAACTTTGGTATACAACAGTTGATTACAGAAGATTATAACAGTCAACATAGAAGGCACTCACCTATTTTATTCCTTCATTGTTTTCTTTACTGGATCTCATGGTATATGTAAAATTTCAATTCATAATAAACCTTTCCCAGTGAAGAAGCAAAAACAACCTAACTCTCTGAACTTCTTTACTAGGGATCTAGATTAGGGAAAGAATATAGATCTCAGCTAAGTACAAAGTAATTTATTATAAGTAAGATTATTCCAACTGATTAGCTTTCTATTTATTTCTCACTTTCTACCTATCACAAGTACCATGCAGCTCCCTGACATGAGACTGTCCCTCTGACATAAACGGGACCTTGTGCCCTAACTACAGTCGCCAGCACAGCATCCCCAATGTCTCATTAGGGTTAGGCTTTTGGCAGCTGGGACTGTCAATAACATTGCTAAGTCAAGCTCATGAAGTTTCACTTTTGCGGAATTTTCTTGTCTAAACTCTTTAATCCAGGCATTTGCAAACCAGCCATAACAGAGTGTCCACCGAGCATTCAGCAGACATTAACTAATTCATTTGCTACACTTCCCCCTTTGGGGGTACTGGCCTGTAATATAATACCTGCCAGGACACTCTTGCAAAATCACGGGAAGAGTTTTGACAGGATACTAGCATTGGGTGTTGATAATTTATTAAAACCACCTGGTTTCAGATATCCAACTCTGGATAGTACCTGAATGTGTTATTCTGAAATTTTTCAAACCTACAGAAAAACTGAGGGCATAGTATAAGGATCATCCATTTATCCTTCCTCTGGATTCACCAATTTTAAACATTTTGTCACCTTTGCTTTTTCTCATTCTCTCTCGGAGTGTGTGTGTGTGTGTGTGTGTGTGTGTGTGATACTATTATAAAATAAACTGCAGACAGCAATTATTGACACTTCAACCCTAAGTATTTCATCACTTATCCCTCAATAAAGAACCTTCTCCTACATAAGCACAATATCATTATTATACTGAAAGTATTTAACTTTGACACAATATCAAATCTAAGTCCATGTTCAAACTTTTCCAATGGACCTGATAAAGTCCTTAAAGAGGTTTTCCTTATTTCAAATCCATGATCCAATTCAAAGGATGATGAATTGCATTTTGTTACCATATCTTTCTAGTTTTCTTTCATGTAGAAAACTTCTCACTCTCCCCCAAATTTTTTTAGGTCTTTTATCATGTTAGTGTTTTTGAAGAGTACAGGTCAGTTGTTTTACAAAGTGTTCCACAACCTGGATTTGCTTGTTCATTTCCCTATGATTCAATTCAGGTTGAACATTTGGTGGAAGATTTTGGCAACACGTCAGTGCTGTGTGTCATCCCCATTACATCACATTAGGGGACATAAAATACCTCATTATTCATGATGCTGAGTCTGGTGAAAGAGTCTGCCATATATTTTCATTGTGTAAAACAATAAATAATGCTTTGAGATGGTGTGCATGTTAACATATTTATATGTATAGAAACATGACATATTTTAGAGAGTATGAGGTTCACAGCAACACTGAGTAGAAGATACAGAGGTTTCCCATACAGCCCCTCACCCAACACATGTATTACCTTTCCCGTTATCAACATCTCCCACCAGATGGGTCCATTTATTACATGATTCTACACTGACATGCCATTATCAACTAATTTCCATAGTTTACATTCTATGGGTTTGAACAATTGCAGAATGATATTAATCCACCACTACCATACCATATGGAGTAGTCTCACTGCCCTAAACTTCCTCTGAGCTCTGCCTATTCATCCCTCTCTCTCCACTAACCATGGCAACCATGGCTCTTTTATTGTCTCCATAGTTTTGTCTTCTCCATAATGTCATACAGGTGACATCATATAGTATATAGTCTTTCCAGATTGACTTACTTCCCTTAATATATGCATTTCAAATTCCTCCCCTTTTTTTAGATTGAGCTATAGTTGACTTGTAATATCATATTAGTTTCAGGTGTACAACATAGTGATTTGGTATTTGTATAGATTGCATGGGGCTTCCCTTGTGGCACAGATGATAAAGAATCTGCCTGCAATGAGGAAGACCCGGATTTGATACCAGGGTTGGGAAAATCCCCTAGAGAAGGGAATGGATACCCACTCCAGTATTCTTACCTGAAGAAACATACCACATAAAGTTATTGCAGTATTATTAATAATATTCCCTGTGCTATATATAATATCCATAAGTCATATAAGGTACATGACTCATCTATTTTTACAACTGTAATTTGTACCTCTTAATCCCCTTCCTCTATTTTGCCCATTTGGGTACCCTTTCTCCCCTCTGGCAACCACTAGTTTGTTCTCTGTATCTATAATCTGTTTTTTCTTTGTTATATTTGTTCATTTGTTTTGTTTTTTATATTCCACATATAAGTTAAATCATACAGTATTTACCTTTCCCTGTCTGACTTATTTCACTTAGCTTAATATCCATCCATGTTGTTGCAATGGCAAGATTTCATTCTGTTATGGCTGAATAATATTCCATTCTAATATTCTAACATACCACAACATCCTTATCCACTCACCTGTCAATCAACACTTAGGTTGCAGAGGTCAATTCGTTTTAATGCTGGATGATATTGCATCATCTGTATATTTCATGGTTTATTTATCCATTCCTTTACTAAAGGACATCTTGGTTGCTTCCATGTTGTGGGCAATATGAATAAAGGTATTATAATACCTGTCTACAAGATTTTGTGAGGACTTAAGTTTTCAACTCTTTTGGATAAATACCAAGGAGCATGTTTGCCTGTATTAGTTATTCTAATGTTGGTGGCAAAATGATTATTTTCTAATGCAATCATTCCTTCCACATGTACTAGTTACCATTCTTTTGTAAAGAAGAGCTTTTACTACACCCCACCACCACCACCACTAGGACATCCCAAGTGAGACAGTGCTAAAGAATCCACCTGCCAATGCCAGAGACACAAGAGACATGAGTTCAACCCTTGGGTCGGGAAGATCCCCTGGAGTAGGAAACAGCAACTCCCTCCACTATTCTTGCCTGGAAAATTCCATGGACAGAGGAGCCTGGCAGCCTACAGTCCATGAAGTAACAGAGTCAGACACAGCTGAGCACGCGCGCACACACACACACACCACCGCTACCACCACCATTTTTAAAATTTTCCATAGAACTTAGTTCTTTTAAAACTCAATATGTTATAATCCATTATTATGATGGTTATATTTTTACAAATGTGATCAGAGGAACCAGCTTACAGCTAGTAAAAACTGACTTTTTATTAGTGTTCACTCAATTAGACATAGGATCAACAGGCTTTTCTCTGTACTGGGTTCCCTGTGAGGCTACTCTGGAAAAATGACTTTAAAATTCTTAGAAGCCCTGCTTTTTTACAGAACAAATGAAGGTTGACTTTACCTTGGGGCCACATTTTCATGACAGCACCACATGTTTGATTTTTCTTCCCCTCTCAGGCCCATTATAGCTTTGAGAACCCTTTGCTACCTATGAACACTATCACAAACCCTCTATATGATCTTGAAATTCTACTTGAAATATGCACCAATTGATACAATGACTATAATGCGATTTTTTAAATTCTGTTAATATGATGGATTACCTTCATGGATTTTCAAATATTAATT
Source organism: Bison bison bison (assembly GCF_000754665.1). Classification (NCBI taxonomy): domain Eukaryota; kingdom Metazoa; phylum Chordata; class Mammalia; order Artiodactyla; family Bovidae; genus Bison; species Bison bison. The sequence goes on along the minus strand of NW_011494664.1, from coordinate 2,022,043 downwards.
AAGCCTTATATCGTTGGAGTAAACACCAGTTGTCTGTAGTGGGTACTTTAGATATATAAATTGCTGAGGGGGGGGAGCTAGTAAAATTTATAATTTTGCTACATTATTACATATTATCATTACAAGTAAGAAGCCATACTGTGTTAAAATATTGGTTTTAACCTCCAGTCCTTAATCAGTCAGGAATTAGAAATATGACCTAAATATGACACAACCCCAAGCACCCAACCTTCCAGACTCCTTCTTTTCCCACAATACTGCAGAAAATCTGGCAAATCCCCAATATTTTCAAAGCTTTGGGGCTGTGAGAGAGAGGAATGGTCTCCTCTGATTACCTGTCTCCTTTTACAGCCAACCCAGCTCCCCATCACCTCCAGACAATCCAATGCCACTTGTGTGTTTTGCCATAGAAAGGAAAGCCTGTCGCTAAGTCATGTCCAACTCTCGTCTGTCCATGGGATTTCCTAAGCAAAAATGCTAGAGTGGATTGCCATTTCCTTCTCCAGGGAATTTTTCCAACCCAAGGATCAACCCTGCATCACCTGCATTAGCAGGCAAATTCTTTACCACTGAGCCACAGGGAAGCCACCCTCTGCCATATTTCTCCCAAACATGGATTCAGCACTTTCTTCACTTCTCAAGACTTTGTGGAAAATAGAGTTATCACCATCAAATAGGAAGTAACAGTATTCCACACCAGATAGCATTGCTCTAGGACTCTTCTCTGCGCTCCCTTCCAGGGCTGCTCATTGCTTTCATTCTGCCTATTCAATCTACCATAACTCCTTTCAGCATCATCTCCACCTCTGAAACAAGCACCAGGCACCATAAAAATGGAGTGACTGCAGCAAAACCCTTCATTCATGGGCTAAGTCTTGAGTCACTTAGTTTTCAAGTTCCCCAATGCTTTTCCTCTTTGCCTCATTCATCCTATCTAAGAATATCCTTTCAATCACCTTCCTGCCTCCTCACCTTTGCAACCCATTCTCGTATCATCTTCAGCAGTGACATCCCTACTGGCTAATTCCGGGTGGCCAGGCCTCCCAGCTCATCTCAGCCTTGGAATAAGACTCTTAGCTGCACTGCTCTTCTGGCTATCCACCTCTCCTATCTGCCCATCACTGTTCACAACTCTGTGGAAAAGCTGTCAGTCTGCTAAATTGGACCCAATTCTTACAAACTGATTGTTGACCTTTCCATTGTGACCAACCCAGCTTATCTGTCTCTGCAAGAAAGAAGGAGCTGTTGAGTCACAACTGCAATTATGTGTCAGAACATTCCAGCCCCAGGGGGAGAGACAAGAGAAATATAAAATATTCCTCCCAGGAAATAAACATATGATAAATATGTGAAGTCAACTCCTTACTTCAAATATCATACATATTCACAGACACATGAGCACACACACACACACACTTTCCATTTATGTTATTCCTGCCTATAGCTTCTAGAGGAGAAAACTGAATAAAGATAGTCATTAAAGGGATAAGGGAGTCAATGGTCTGAATTGCAGCATACACAGTGTCAGCTCCACCAAGCATCACTGACTTTGCTGAGTCATAGTGAATTTTCTACCTCATTTGGTACATGTAACCTGGCCCAGGGCCATGGCAGTGAGAACCTTCAGACAAACAATTACAAACAAGATAACAATCTAGAAATAGAGGTCAGACGTCAGCCTTGGGTCTAGATTACACTGCCATTAATAATGTGAGTCCATTTATGATGGCACAGTTTTAATAAGTAAATACAATCAGGAGGCTGAGGAGTAATTAATCAGTAATACCCTTTGTGGTAGGCAAAATAATGCCCCTACCAAAAATGCCCACTTTCTTACATGGCAAAAGAGACTTTGTTAAAGATCTTGGGATAGACAGATTATCCTAGAATATCCAGGTGGGCTCAATTTGACTCCAAGAGTCCTTAAAAGACAGAACAAGGAAGAAGAAGTTCAGAGTTAAGAGATTGGAAGATGCTACTGTGCTGGATTTGAAAATGGAGAAAGGGGCCAAAAACCAAGGAATGTGTGTAGCCTCTGGAAGTTGAAATAGGCAAGGAAAAGGATTCTCAATGCTTCCAGAGCCTCCAGAAAGAATGAAGCCAATGACTCCTTGATTTTTAGCCCAAAGAGAGCAATTTCTGCTTCTGATCTCCAGAATCAGAGGTAGTGGTAGTCATGTCTGACTCCGTGACCCCGTGGACTGTAGCCCATCAGGCTCCTCTGTCCACGGGATTTCCCAGGCAAGGATACTGGAGTGGGTTGCCGTTTCCTCCTCCAGAGGGTCTACCCTACCCAGGGATCAAATCCACGCCTCCTGCTTGGCAGGCAGATTCTTGACCACTGAGCCACCTGAGGAGCTGATCTCCAGAATTACAACAAAATTAATTAGTATTGTCTTACACCACTAAGTTTGTGTTAGTATGTTACAGAAGCAATAGGAAGCTCATATGCCCCTCTTCCTCAGCTGAGTTCTGAACTAGTTTGGAGAAAGTCAAGGAGATACAGAACAAGATATTACCTTTATTGCTGATAAAGCTGAGAGTAGAAAGGTAAGTAAAGATAAAGGTTCTGCTAAACAAAACCCTAGTTTAGATAGCCTTCAGCACTAGCCAAGTGCCCTCTAAAAATCCTAAAGTTTTTAGGCCAGCCCCTAAAAACTCTACAGAAAGGACATCAATTAAAAGCTAACCAAGCTTCATGGCTCAAGACCACAGTATCACAGTCATATCCAAAGGCAAAAGAAGACAGCTTCCTCCTGCCCATCTCTTTTTTACCAGGAGGATAATCTTTCCCACATGTGCCTCCCTGGAAACTTTCCCAGAACTTCCCCTCAGGAACCGCTGACAAGGATAGTTCTCAGGGCCAAGTTCAAGCTGCAAGGAGGCAGGGGAAACAAGCACTGGAATTTTCAACCCCTATTCCCTGGAGGAGGGCATGGCAACCCACTCCAGTATTCTTCCTGGAGAATCTCATAGACAGAGGAGCCTGGCGGGCTACAGCCCATGGGGTTGCAAAGAATGGGACACAGCTGAATGACTTAGCATACACGAGGCACATAGTGATTCAATAAGCACTTCCAGCAAAGAGTTAGGTACCTATCCCAGTGAAAGACAAGAAGCAGAGAAATGGGTGCTGAGCCCCTTAGATAAGGTTGTAAGTTCAAGTTGAAAGGGCACATGTCTAGACTTTGAGATCATGTCTATTCTTGCTCTGAGACTTATATTAGCTCCAATGTCTCTCCCAATCTGTTGTTACCTTTTTATTCAATTATTTCGAAAGATCTTTATGGAGTAAGTTTTCTTACTTTCAAGGAAATTCAAATTATTTCAGAAAAATAGAAAATACTATTTAGTAAAGACTAAAATAATGTGATATCAGCTTAGTGTATATTTCTTTAAACAATTCTATAATAACGTATATACATACTTTTTAGAAGTTTTTTTAGCATTTTTTTCATTGCAACAAGACAAATAACTGCTTAACGTTAAGGGCTGAACTATTTTGAAAAGCAAATTGAACTATTTAGATAGTGGCCAATGCTACCTGATAAACAAAAATAATAGGAAAAAGAAATAGGTTGGAACAGTGTCCATTTAAAGTTAATTCATCAAGTTTACATATCAGGAAATGTGACACTACATAGTATTTGGCTGAAGTGTAATGTTTGGTGAAATTAATTTCCAGCCCAGCATTTGAAACAAGACACCATTACTCTGCATGCATACCCAGGTTTGCTTTGACTATTACAGGCATAAGTCATTTCTTCTATACACTGTTGTGAATAATGCTGTAGCATTAAAAGGATTTAGTGTATTCAGTGTTCCAGTTTGCAAAAACATCCACATAAATAGCAAGCACCTTCAGCTTTCATAGCTTTCTTTGAGCTTATATCTCAAGTAACATTCTTAAATTCCTTCTAAAAAGTCAGTTCTCTGGTAGCAAATATAATTTTTAATTAATTAACATCACAGAAACATCCTTGCACTTACAGAAAACACCTGCCCACAGCTCACATATCTCAGCAATCGTGACAGCTTGATAGAGTGCTTTTTACCAGCCATCAAGACTTTGACCCTTTAATGCAGCTGTTTGGCCATGAGGATGTTTTGATGCTGTTCAAATTCCAGCTCTGCCATTTATTAGATGTTTTCTTGTGACATATAGCTTAGCCTTTATAAGGGTTTCATTTCTAGCCTCTTATCTACCTCAAAGGCTTGTGGTGAGGATTAAATTAAATATTACTGAGTGCTTTTGTAACACCTGGCATGTACTAGTTGCTCAATAAATAGTAGCAATCACAAAAATACTGATGGTGGTATTGATGACTGTGATGATGAAGATGCAGCAAAAGCATGCACAAAGTAGAACCAAAATGATGCTCTCCCCTTATCCAAGAGTCAGGTACAGGAATCACTAAATATAGGCACGTTCAATAACCTTAGTTATGAACTTCCATAATTAAGAAAATAAGAAAAGTAAATTTACATAAATTGCAACATCAAAAGAGCTTTGAAGAGTATGACCAAGTATTCATTAGTGACACTTCTTGACCAACTACGGTCATAAACCAGATGTACTTTTCACAACTATTTCATGCCTCAACCTAATGAATGAATTGACTGATTTTTAATGTTTGGTGACTCACTTTTTGCCAAGTATTTTCTAGGTGCTCTTGTTTCTGCCTTGCTATGCCAAAAGTTCTAGACACTATTAACGAAAAGTAAAGGTATGTCCAGCCTTAAAAAGAAATGCTTCTGACACAGAGGCGGGCATATAGAAAGGTAAAACTTAATGAGGAGGGAGAGATTATACTTTGGCAAATGCTACAAACTGGTGAACTACGACAAAGATAAAATAAGGAACAACAACTCTTCCCAGAGAATGTTTATGAAAATCTCAGCCACCAGCATATATGCAATGCTAGGAAATATATGTGGCTGCTTAAAAACATTCTTCAGAAATAAGTGGCAACCTTGACCTGTCTAGGATCAAACTCACTATCGTAGCATTTTAGTGTAGAAAGCTTCTGATGTTGACATCTGCTGAGGAAACATTCCACTCCTATGACACCCATTCAATTCATCATCATGAGAACAGCAAAGAAGGAAAAAAGAAAAAGAATCAAGGAAAAAAACAACCATATTGTTGCATGTATTAGAGACAAGAAAAATTAGGTATACTTTTTGCTGTGAGGGTAAAAGGAGAATAATTCTTGTAAGAGGCAAGGATTGGCTCTTCTCAAATGAAATCGCACAGTTTAAAAAAGAAGGTACAACTACAGATTACCTACCACTCATGAAAGGAAATATGCAAGAAGCCAATAATTCAGATCTGTTGAATTTCAAATTACTCAGAATCTCTCTTAGGTGGTCACAATAAGCAGAGAGTGCCTGCAATGTGGTTTACACAGCATGTGAAGCCTGTTCACCCATGACTGTACATATGCATACGGGTACAAAATTTTTAGTCAGCAGCTGATGGAAAAACATTTGTCGGCAGGGTTTGTAATACACAATTCTATCTCAGATGGCATGCTTGATGGACATTTGACACCCTTGTCTACAAATGTAAGTCTGGCAGGCTTAGTGACAAGAATATGAGTGAAAATTTGATTCTGGCTCAATGTAACCGTGTAAGCATATGTCCATTTGTCTCCTGTACCAGTGGCATATCCTACTCAACAGATGGGGCAGGGTGTGAGGCTGGGAACTAAAGGATGATCATGCTTCACTTTGTCTGTCCCACAAACAAACACCTCTTTGAAAAAGTTTTCACACTCATTTTTCACAGCACTTTGATGTTTTGTATTTGGTTTGAGGCTCTTTGGATTTGAATTAGGCACTCAAGTCTCAGTTTCTGGAACAGAGGAGTATATAAGGAAGGAGATTTAGACCCTTGGTGTTCTTGCCTATATTACCTAACATCAGGTTAAGTTCAGTTAAGTTCAGTCGCTCAGTCATGTCTGACTCTGTGACTCCATGGACTGTAGCACACCAGGCTTCCCTGTCCATCACCAATTCCTGGAGCCTGCTCAAACTCATTTCCATCAAGTCGGTGATGCCATCCAACCATCTTGTCCTCTGTCGTCCCCTTCTCCTCCTGCCTTCAATCTTTCCCAGCATCAGGGTCTTTTCCATGAGTCAATTCTTCGTATCAAGTGATTAAAGTATCAGAGTTTCAGCTTCAGCATCAGTCCTTCCAATGAATATTCAGGATTGATTTCCTTTAGGATTGACTGGTCTGATCTCCTTGCAGTCCAAGGGACTCTCAAGAGTTTTCTCCAACACCACAGTTCAAAAGTATCAATTCTTTGGCACTCAGCTTTCTTTATAGTCCAACTCTCATATTCATAAAACATCTACTACTGCTTTATTGACTATGCCAAAGCCTTTGACTGTATGGGTCACAACAAACTGTGGAAAATTCTTCAAGAGATGGGAATACCAGACCACCTGACCTGCCTCCTGAGAAATCTGTATGCAGGTCAAGAAGTAACAGTTAGAACTGGACATGAAACAACAGACTGGTTCCAAATTGGGAAAGGAGTACGTCAAGACTGTATATTGTCACCTTGCGTATTTAACTTATATGCAGAGTACATCATGCAATGTGCCAGTCTGGATGAAGCACAAGCTGGATTCAGGATTGCTGGGAGAATTATCAATAACCTCAGATACGCAGATGACACCACTGTTATGGCAGAAAGAGAAGAAGAGCTAAAGAGCTTCTTGATGAAAGTGAAAGAGGAGAGTGAAAAAGTTGGCTTAAAACTCAACATTCAAAAAATTAAGATCATGGCATCCAGTCCCATCACTTCATGGCAAATAGATGGGGAAACAATGGAAACATTGGGTTAGGTAATATTAAATTTGATTTAGTACATTTATAAATTTCAGACTGAGAATTCATATGGTGACTCAAGTTTCTCAGATCAAGGTTGAATGGAGCAGGTGGCTTTTCAATGACCTGGTCTGATGAGTGAATGAGGACATGAACACATACATACAGACACACACACACATGCTCAGAGTCACTAAATATCAACCTTAGACTCATCAGTTCTCTCCAGTATAGGCTGTTTGTCAGGAAGAAAGAAAAAAAGTGAAAAGAGAGAGAGAAGGGAAGGATGAGAAAAGAGGTTTGCACATGAAAACTTATACTTCCAAAGTGGTAGATTGAATTCCAAAAAAAGTAAGTACAAATCAAACCAAATTTTAGTAAATCACTGTATTATTAAGAAACACTGTATTGGGTTTCTAACTAGTTTTCAATGTCTACAGGCTCTTATTACACAAACTCTTAATTTTTTGTAAATGCTCTACATAAACTATATTTCAAAGGTGGTACAGCATAGGGGTTAACACAGACCTGTGTTCTTATTCTGACTGTCATATACTGTGTAATTTACAAAAGCTATCTAACTACTCCTCTTTAAAGAGGCATTGTCATACTCAGCCCTGAGCAACTTAACTTTCACTTTCAATGGTGGTGGTGGTGGTTTAGTCGCTAAGTCATGTCTGACTCTTGCGGCCCCTTGAACTGTAGCCTGCTAGGCTCCTCTGTCCACGGGATTCTCCAGGCAAGGATATAGGAGTGGGTTGCCATTTTCTTCTCCAAGGAATCTTCCTGACCCAGGAATTGAACCTGGATCTCCTGCACTGCAGGCAGATTCTTTACCAACTGAGCTATCAACCTAGCTACATATTAGAACCTGGGTTAGCTTTTACAAACACTGATACCTAGGCCTCTTCTCATTCCAATGGAATCAGAATCTTTTGGGCTGGGGCATAGGCACCTACATTTTAAAAAAATAAAATAAAATGCCTTATTGAGATGTAATTCACATACCCTACAGCTCACCCATTTAAAGTGCACAATGCAGTGGTTTTTAGTATATTCAGAGTTGTGGAAACATCACTATAATTGACTTTATTTTTTATCTTTAATTAATTTATTTTAATTGGAGGCTAATTACTTTACAATATTGTAGTGGTTTTTGCCATACATTGACATGAATCAGCCATGAGTGTACGTGTCCCCCATCCTGAACCCTCCTCCCATCTCCCTCCCCATCCCATCCCTCAGAGTCATCCCAGTGCACCAGCCCTGAGCACCCTGTCTCATGTATCAAAACTGGACTAGTGATCTATTTCACATATGGTAATATACATGTTTCAAAGCTATTCTCCCAAATCATCCCACCCTTGCCTTCTCCCACAGAGTCCAAAAGTCTGTTCTTTACATCTGTGTCTCTTTTGCTATCTCATATACATGGTCATTGTTACCACCTTTCTAAATTCCATATATATGCGTTAGTATACTGTATTGGTGTTTTTCTTTCTGACTTACTTCACTCTGATTACCTCATTAGAACTGATTCAAATGCATTCTTTTTAATAGCTGAGTAATATTCCATTCTGTATATGTACCACAGCTTTCTTATCCATTAGTTTTCTGATAGACATCTAGGTTGCTTCCATGTCCTGGCTATTGTAAGTAGTGCTGCAATGAATATTGGGGTACACGTATCTCTTTCAATTCTGGTTTCCTCGGTGTGTATGCCCAGCAGTGGGATTGTTGGGTCCTATGGCAGTTCTCGGAGAAGGCAATGGCACCCCACTCCAGTACTCCTGCCTGGAAAATCCCATGGATGGAGGAGCCTGGTAGGCTGCAGTCCATGGGGTCGCTAAGAGTCAGACACGACTAAGCGACTTCACTTTCACCTTTCACTTTCATGCATTGGAGAAGGAAATGGCAACCCACTCCGGTGTTCTTGCCTGGAGAATCCCAGGTATGGCTGAGCCTGGCAGGCTGCCATCTATGGGGTCGCACAGAGTCGGACACAACTGAAGCGACTTAGCAGCAGTAGCAGCATGGCAGTTCTATTTCCAGTTTTTTAAGGAATCTCCACACTGTTCTCCATAGTAGCTATACTAGTTTGCATGCCCGCCAACAGTGTAAGAGGGTTCCTTTTTCTCCACAACCTCTCCAACATTTATTGTTTGTAGACTTTTTGATAGCAGCCATTCTGACAGGTGTGAGATGGTACCTCACTGTGGTTTTGATTTGCTTTTCTCTGATAATGAGTGATGTTGAGCATCTTTTCATGTGTTTGTTAGCCATCTGTATGTCTTCCTTGGAGAAATGTCTGTTTAGTTTTTTGGCCCATTTTTTCATTGGGTCGTTTATTTTTCTGGTATTGAGTTGCATGAGCTGCTTGTATATTTTTGAGATTAATTCTTTGTCAGTTGCTTCATTTGCTATTATTTTCTCCCATTCTGAAGGTTGTCTTTTCACCTTGCTTATAGTTTCCTTCATTGTGAAAAGCTTTTAAGTTTAATTAGGTCCCATTTGTTTATTTTTGCTTTTATTTCTGTTACTCTGGGAGGTGGGTCATCGAGGATCCTGCTGTGATTTGTATCAGGGAGTGTTTTGCCTATGTTTTCCTCTAGGAGTTTTTTAGTTTCTTGTCTTACATTTAGATCTTTAATCCATTTTGAGTTTATTTTTGTGTATGGTGTTAGAAAATCTTTTCATTTCATTCTTTTACAAGTGGTTGACCAGTTTTTCCTGCACCACTTGTTAAAGAGATTGTCTTTAATCCATTGTATATTCTTGCCTCCTTTGTCAAAGATAAGGTGTCCATAGGTGCATGGATTAATCTCTGGGTTTTCTATTTTGTTCTATTGATTTATATTTCTGTCTTTGTGCCAGTACCATACTGTCTTGATGACTGTAGCTTTGTAGTAGAGCCTGAAGTCAGGCAGGTTGATTCCTCCAGTTTCATTCTTCTTTCTCAAGATTGCTTTGGCTATTCGAGGCTTTTTGTGTTTCCATACAAATTGTGAAATTATTTGTTCTAGTTCTCTGAAAAATACCTTTGGTAGCTTGATAGGGATTGCACTGAATCTATAGATTGCTTTGGGTAGTATACTCATTTTCATTATATTGATTCTTCCGATCCATGAACGTGGTACCTACATTTTTAATGCTGTCTTGGTTATTGCCATTCGCCATCAGGATTAAAACCTACTGAAAACATTTTGTAGGCAAGGGTTGTGTCTATTTTGTTCATCACCACATACCTAGGACCTACCCCCAGTACTCAATATAGGGAAAGCATTCAATACATATATATATATCTGTTGAATGAATGAATAAAATGAGATCTATCTGATCAATATATTCCAAACTAGCTCAGTCATGTCCAACTCTTTGTGACCCCATGTACTATAGCCCACAAGACTCCTCTGTCCATGGACTTCTTCGGGCGAGAATACTGGAGTGGGTTGCCATTCTCTTCTCCAGGGGATCTTCCTGACCCTGGGATTGAACCTGGATCTCCTGCATTGCAGGCAGATTCTTTATCATCTGAGCCACCAGGGAAGCAAATTAACAACAAATACCAATCCTTGAAATATTTATAATCCAAAAAAGGTCCAGTTTCTGAACAGAAAGTTGAGCACCCCAAAGCTTCCATATTTAACTTCCAAGCAACAAAAAAGATGTGCTTTTGCAGCCATCATTGTATTATTTTCAGTAAAATAAGAAGCAGATAATTCTCTTTAATCAGTAAAGCAACTAAGAAGAGTGTTGCAACAACTTTTAAATACCTTACACTAGAGGAGTGGTGCTCAACCTTTTTGTCTTCAAAACATACTTACAAGCACAAGAATTTTTGTTCACATTCAAGATGGAATTAAAGGCTTCAAAACAACAACAGGTAAACCAGAAACAATTGCAATATAATCATTATTATGATTGAAAAGTGACTCATAAGATTTACAAAAATTCACTTGTTTATCCAATGATTTAGTCAGTCTTAGCAGAGTGTCACTGTTCTAGAAGAATTCTTGACTGCCTTGCATTTATTAATGTGTGTGTGTGTTATTCAACCATGTCCGACTCTTCGTGACTTCATGTACTGTAGCCCCCCAGGTTCCTCTCCATGGAATTCTCCAGGCAAGAATACTGGAGTGGTTGCCATTCCCTCCTCCAGAGGATCTTCTTGACCCAAGAATTGAACCCTGGTCTCTTGCATTGGCAGTCAGATTCTTTAACGTCTGAACCATCGGGAAAGCCCTTTCATTTATTAATAACCCCTTATAAACTCATGAGACAAACTTTTCACACATCCCAATTAGCATTCAATGGATTTTTCAATGTCACTTTATTAATATAAAGTAATCAACCTCTTACTAATAGCAAATTGTCCTCCCTGGTATATGTACCCCGTAAACTTCTCAGTTCAAAATTACACCCAATAGGTATCTTCAAGACAGTAAATCAGAAGCAAAAGGAAACATTACTCACTGGCTACATTAGTCTGCTGCTTCTATAATAATACTGTGTAACAAGCAAAGGAAATCATAAACAAGATAAAAAGACAACCCTCAGAATGGGAGAAAATAATTGCAAATGAATCAACTGACAAAGGATTAATCTCCAAAATATACAAGCAGTTCAGGCAGCTTAATATCAGAAAAACAAACAACCCAATCAAACATGGGCAGAAGACCTAAACAGACATTACTCTAAAGAAGATATACAGATGGCTAATAAACACATGAAAAAGTGCTCAACATTGCTTATTATTAGAGAAATGCAAATCAAAACTACAATGAGGTATCACCTCACACGGGCAGAATGGCCATCATCAAAAAATCTAGGGCTTCCCTGGTGGCTCAGTGGTAAAGGAAACGTCTGCCATTGCAAGAGACATGAATTTGATCTCTGATCTGGGAAGACCCCGTGTGCCATGGAGCAACTAAGCCCATTCGCCTCAACTGTTGAACCTGTGCTCTGGAGCCCAGGAGCTGCAACTGCTGAGCCTACATGCCGCAGCTGCTGAAGCCTGCACGCCTTGGAGCCCATTCTTTGCAATAAGAGAAGCCACTGCAATGAGAAGACCACACACCACAACGAGTGGCCCCCACGGCTAGAGAAAACCTTGCACAGCAATGAAGACCCAGTGCAGCCAAAAAGAAAATACACAAAAAATTATTTTTAAAAAAAAATCTACAAACAATAAATGCTGGAGATCATGTGGAGAAAAGGGAACTCTCTTACACTGTTGGAATGCAAATTGATAGAGCTACTATGGAGAACAGTATGGAGGTTTCTTTAAAAACTAGGAATAAAACTACATATGATCTAGCAATCCCACTCCTGAGCATAAACCCTAAGAAAACCACAATTCTAGAAGACACATGTACCCCGGTGTTCATTGTAACACTATTTACAATAGCTAGGACATGGAATCAACCTAGATGTCCATCTACTGAATAAAGGGTAAAAAAAATTATGGTACATATTACTCTGCCATAAAAAGGAATGCATTTGAGTGAGTTCTAGTGAGGTGGATGAACTTAAAGCCTGTTATACAGAATGAAGTAAGTCAGAAAGAGAAAAACAAATATTCATATATTAACCCATATATATGGAATTTAGAAACATGGTACTGATGAGCCTTTTGTGGGGCAGCAATAGAGACACAGACATAAGAACAGACTTGTGGACACGGTGGGGGAAGGAAAGGGTGGGATGAAATAAGAAAGCAGCATTGAAACATACATTATCATATGTAAAATAGAAAGCTAGTGGGAATCTGCCGTATGACACAAGGAGCTCAACCTGGTACTCTGTGACTACATAGTGGGATGGGGTGGGATGTCAGAGGGAGGGTCAAGAGAGAGGGAAACATATGTATACCTGTGGCTGATTCGTGTTGATGTATGGCTGAAACCAACACAACATTGTAAAGCAGCTATCCTCCAATTAAAAATAAACAAATTAAAAAAAAATAATTCTGTGTAACAATACACCCCCGAAGTCAGCAGATTACAATAACAAGCATCTATTCTCTTGCTCCGGAGAAGGCAATGGCACCCCACTCCAGTACTCTTGCTTGGAAAATCCCATGGGCAGAGGAGCCTGGTAGGCTGCAGTCCATGGGGTCGCTAAGAGTCGGACACAACTGAGCGACTTCATTTTCACTTTTCTCTTTCATGCATTGGAGAAGGAAATGGCAACCCACTCCAGTGTTCTTGCCTGGAGAATCCCAGGGACGGGGGAGCCTGGTGGGCTGCCGTCTATGGGGTCTCACAAAGTCGGACACGACTGACACAACTTAGCAGCAGCAGCAGCAGCAGCAGCAGCATTGTCTTGCTCTGAGATTATAGAGCAGCTACAGTTTGACAAATCTAGAGGTCAGCTGAGCAGCACTGCTTCATGTTCCATATCAACTAGTCATGACTCCAGGCTGTGAGTTGCAAAACTACACTACATGTCATATTATAGTGCCCAGGTAAAAGGGGCTTTTTTTTTTACTGTGCCACACATCATGTGAAATCTTAGTTCCCCAACCAGGGATAGACCTCACACCCTCTGTGCATTAGAAGTGGAGAGTCTTAACCACTGTACCAACAGGAAAGCCAAAAGTGGGCCTGTTTTCTTGTAAAAGATGACCGGAATGCAAGAGGAGCAAGCCCCACCACACAGGCACATTTCAGGCATCTGTTTATATCACATCTGACTACATCTCAGTGGTCAAAACAAGTCATACAGTCAATCCCAAAAATCAAGGTGAAAGGAAAGATGTATCCTTCCTCCATTATGTAGCCATGGCAAGAATATGGATATATATAATTCTGTTAGTGAGAAGTAAAGAATTCAGTCTACCACACTGAGAAAAACAGTGGCACACAGCTTGAGAATCCCTGCTTTAAGAGATTGGGACTATAACAAGCAATACTATTCACCATATTTGAACTAGGCCGGGGGACACTTTCCTGACTGGTTTTCACCAAAACATCAAAATGACTCTCTGTTTGTTGGAATTTAAATTTTTATTAGTATAATATCATGTTAAACAACCAAGATTACAGAGAGAATCAGTTCTAGAAGACTCCAATAAAACTGAGAATATATGCAAGGGGGCAGAATAATGGAATGTATATGCAGAAGCAGGCACACCTAGGTTGGACTCCTGGCTCCTATGCTTACTGTGTGACTTTAAATAAGTTGCTTAAATTTCTGAATTCTCATGGTTTGTGCTTGCTAGGGTTGTTTTGATTGTTGTCTTTCTGTTTCATGTAGGTCTACAAATTGGAGATGGTAGTGGGGATCAACAGAAAAGCATCTGTCACCTGATTAGTGCTCAAATTTTGTTAGTTTCTTTCACCACTGGCAGTAGGACCCACTTATGAGATTGGCAGCTTATTTCTTTAATAGCAGAAGAGAGGGAAGGGAGATAGTGTCTATACATCCTGAATGGCACAGTCCTTCTCTTGCTAAGTGTTAAGTCCTTCTCTCGCTTATCATACAATACATCCTTATTTCTTATTTAGAAAATACCATCATTCTTAGATGGCATTTTCATAAGAGATAGAAGATATTTGTCACCTACTCCACTCAACCCCTTTCATCAATCCCCTCTCATCTAACTCTAACACACACTTTGTCCTTTATTCTATACTGGGCTGCTTACCCCTCCTTTGTGCTCATAGCTGTAATTCTCCATCTTGACATTTATTATGCCGTACTGCAACTGCACACTTATGTTGATCTCCTGTATGCTCTAAACTCCTGCCTGTCTTATTCACTGGCCTTTGTAGCACATAGAGACACTGATAAGCATCCACTATTTTTGCCTGGCCTACATCGGATCCTTCTTGTGATATCTCCTAAATGACATGATTTTTACTCCTGGATTTAGCCTTGACTGAGAGTCCACCTGTGGACCTTCCACTTAAATAAAGCAACAAATTCCCTCTTTTGCTTACAACAGTTTGAACTAGGTTTGGAACTTTCAACAGAAAAAATTTCAACATATAGAGATACTGGTTCCTGGCAACAGGGTATTGCCCAGTTACAGACCTAAAATACAGAATTTGGGGAGTTCATGCAGGGGGAACTCTTTCTCTTCTGCCCCCAAGATTGAGTCCATCAATCTGAGGGCCAGGGGACATGGGCCGGTCACTGGCTCTGTTGCTCTGAGAAGCCTAGAACAACAAATCAAGAGATCAGGGTCTTGCAGGCCACCAAAAAGGCAGGAAGTGGGAAATGCCGAGACCCCTGCAAACTAACTTGCGCAGCCCCATCACTTGGCGTAGGAATCTCCGTATCCTCTCCACAGGACAAAACACAGTCTACTGATTATGGGGTAAGAGGATCAAATCCTCTAGCTCCGGAAGAAGCTGCTATGTGTCTGTAGAAGGGTATGGAACTCATTAGGACTGTGACATCCCCCGTGTGGCCTGGTCACAGGGCTGCCGCTGTGACTTTGATGCTGCCCTCCTACAGCTGCTCCTGCGTGTTTGCTCAGAAAGTAAGATCAGACACCTAATCCTCTTCCACAAGCCCTTCCATGTTAGAAACGCCTAATTCTCCCCGGGCTGCCTAGAACCTTCAGGGCTGTCGTTTTTTTTCTTCCTTTCCCATCAGTGGGGATTTTCTTCCCCCACCCCCTACGCTTCCACAGCATCAGAAAACTCCACATGATTAAGGGACTTTTAAACAGCAGCAATGTATTGCGTGACTTATTAAGTAATTTGATAGTCTCCCACTCATTTTACATTCAAAGAAATGAGGTGATCACAAAGAAAATGGCCTTTCCTGGATCCCCTTACATCTATGGGGTTGCTAATAACTTTCCAGGGGAACACTTGGGACAGAGGGGTTTATACACAATGATTTAAGCCAGAATTTGTGACAGAGACAAGGATCTGAGCACTTGGGCTTTGTACATATAAAGTCTGCTCTTGCAAAATATGAAATACATTTCTTTCTGTATATAGCCAGATGGGCAGCAAAGCAAGGGAAGAATGAAGGCCCTGAAATCAACAGCTGCTGATTTCTGATTAAAGCCAAATCCAGTAGCACCATGGTTTTCAAATCCTGTTCTTCAACCTCTCTTCTCTCAAGCATGGGTCTGCCAAGAGTCCACTGGACTCCATGAAGGTGAACTGATTTCTTACCACCAGTACTATTTTGTTTGAGGGTGAGAATAATTCCCTCTTTCTCTTCTCATTTTTTAATGAACTATGATTTTAGGGAAGTAATTAGGTGAGAATTTCAGCAACTTGCTATTATTTTTTAACGTGAGTTAAGTTGCATGGGATTAAATTTCTTTCAAAGAATTCTGTAGTCTTTTATGGTTGTTGCTGTTCAATCACTAAGTCATGTCCGACTCTTTGCAACCCCATAGATGGCAGCATGCCAGGCTTCCCTGTCCTCCACTATCTCCCAGAGTTAGCTCAAGTTTTATGGTTATCTGTGTTTTTTTGTTTTATTTTATTTTTAATTTTTATTTTATATTGGAGTAAAGTTGATTAAGAATATTGTATTAGTTTCAAGTGTAGCAAAGTAATTTAGTTATACATATACACGTACCTATTCTTTCCCAGATTCTTTTACCTGTTAGGTTACTTTATATATATATATTTGAGTACAATTACTTTACAACATTGTGTTAGTTTCTGCTATACAACCATGTGAATCAGCTATATGTATACATACAATCCCTCCCTCTTGAGCCTCCCTCCCACCCCACCCATTCCACCCATCTAGGTCATCACATTTTCTCCTACTTCAGCTTGGCAAGAGAACTAAATGCTGAATCCTCAAAAGTCTCCTATCTCCATTCCCAAACTGGAAATGCTAATTAGTCTCCCTGATGCAATGTTCAAAACTCTTGGAATGAGACATTGTTTGGTCCAGCTTGGCTCAGACGATCATCCCTGGAAAAAGTAACAGTGGCCAAGAACTGGCTCTGGAAGAAGACAGAACCACCTATTCAACCAAAGGGGTTAGACAAAGGAAGGAGCCTTCATAAGAGGCCGTAGATATAGGCTTTACATGTGATGTTCGTAAAGACTAGTTAGAGATCCTGGAGCATTCAGGTGATCATGTTCAATTTAAAATAGCAGATATGGGACTTCCCTAGTAGTCCAGTGGTTAAGACTTCACCTTCCAATGCAGGGGATGCAGGTTCAATCCCTGGTCAGGAAACTAAGATTCCATATGCCACAGGGCAACTAAGCTCATGCACTGCAATAAGAAGTCTTTGTGCCACAACTAGAGAAAGCCCGTGCACCCAGATGAAACCCCAGTGGTTAGGACTCCATGCTCTCACTGCCGGGGCCCAGGTTCCATCCCTGGTCTGGGAACTAAGAATTCTGCAAGCCTCATGGTGCAGCTAAAAAAAATAATAATAATAAAGCAGGATACTAAATATAGCTATACTATGATAAGCATGTTATAAAAATGTAAGCTTGGTACAGTCTTCATTAGAGCAGAAGCTTCACCTTATTCACAGTTTTATCTGAACACAGTGCCTGGCCTAGCACAGATGCTCAATACATCCTGGTTCAATTGTTTGAATGAAACTATGTATTTGTATGGGCTTCCCAGGTGGTGCTAGTGGTAAAGAATCCACCTGCCAATGCAGGAGGTATAAGACGTGCAGGTTTGATCCCTGGGTTGGGAAGAGCCCCTGGAGGAGGAAATGGCAACCTACTCCAGTATTCTTGCCTGGAGAATCCCATGGACAGAGGAGCCTGGAGGGGTACAGTCCATAGCGTCACAAAGAGTCAGACACGACTGAGCATCTGAGCACCATGCGTTTATGCATTACATAATGCTTGTTAACAGAAACTGTATGTGCCAAATGCTAAAAAGGATCATTTCTCAATGTGAGATGGCAGAAATTTTTAGTTTTTTTCCTTAATGTATTTTTCTGAATTTCAAAATATTCTACCATCAACCTGTGCTATTTTTAAAATCAGAAAAGCAGTATTCCTTCTAAAGAAGTAAAATGAGGAAATGAGTGTTCTCTTGACAGCATTCAGCAGTTTTTTTCTGAGAGGCCCTGGGGATAGTAAAATGCAGTATCTTCCTCCTGCCTAAATCAGGCCACCTGGCAGGCAGGGGCTTCTGGGGAGAAAGAGCTTGTTCAGAGCTGTTCTCCTCTGATGTTAAGAGAACAGAGGCAGGACTGGGCCTCCCAGGACCCCTGTGGGGGAGCACCTCGCAGTCCGGCATCTCAGGACTAGTTCCAGCTCCTCCAGCAGCCACTGACAAGAAAGCGAGGAATCAAAAGGCACAAGGACTAACTGATGTGAAGTTAACAGCCTAGCCTGTGAGAAAAGAAGTCAGCTTGTTCTCCCTCAAAGAACTCGTGGCGACTGCCTACTCCATGCCTCATTTTCCAGGAAGAAACTTGGAGCAGGCCTTGGGTTCCCAGCCAGAGATTGAGGTCGAGTTATGGCAGTGAGAGCACCAGATCCTAGCCACCAGTCAGTGACAAGGTGCTGGTCCTTCGACTTTGCAGAAAAGAATTCCGACAAAGATGGAAAGTAGTGAGGCAAGTAAAGTATTTATTAGGAGGAAAAAGAGTACAGTACGTGTGGATAGATGCATGGGCAGACTCAGGGAGAGAGAGTCGCTGAGTCTCGCCCTCATGGCCGTTTGAATCACTTTTATGGGGTATTTTGGGGGGATTTCCTTTGGCCAATCATTATGATTTGCCTGGTTCACAGTCCCTATTTGGTAGGTCTCAGTATCCTCCCATGTGTGCACACATCTCTTAGCCAAGATGGATTTTACAGAAAAGGCATCTGGGTAGAACATCCCTTGGCATAACTCCCCTTTGGCGTCCAAGGAGCCTTTCTGCGCATGCGTGGTCAGGGAGGTCTCCTGACTTCAAGAAGGAGAAATATGTGGTCTGGGCAGGGCCTAGCCTCCTCACCTTAATTGCTCTGCTATTCTCATCCACGACTGAGTGACTGAACTGAACGGATTCTCGTCTTGGAGTTACCGATCCTTAGGGAATGAATCTGTTAGGGGAAGCACACTGACTGATACCGCCCACCCTGGTCAGGCCCTTTAGTAACCATTCGCATGAGTTTTTTATGACAGGAGATCCTGGTAAGGAATACGGAACTAATAAGCGATGCGTGCGCCACCAGGAAGGACTCTGAGTCAGAACGATTGGCCAAAGACAACCCGTAAACTAATCCCATCACCATAAGACCCGAGACTGCTAGCCACGTGGCAGAGCAATTCTCCTGGGTTCCCTTACCCTACTGCTCTCCACCCAGGTGCCCTTTCCCAGTAAAATCTCTTGCTTTGTCAGCACATGTGTCTCCTCAGACAATTCATTTCCAAGTGTTAGACAAGAGCCCAGTTTCGAGCCCTGGAAGGGGTCCCCCTTCCTGCAACAAATCTCCAATAGCTTTACCCTACTGTGGGAGGTCCATCTACCTCCTGCCTCAAAATGATGTTTGGAATATCGCTTAAGTCTTCTGAGCCTTAGTTTCCCCATCTGGAACCTGAATAAAACTGGCCATATTGTACCAACTTAAGGTTCATCTCAGGATCTTAAAGAGACACAAGTCCCAAGGCACTGAAGAAGGATGTTGATCTTACAGGATAGAGAGCAAGGCGGGGAGGCGTATCCCACTGGCAGAGCACATGGACAGATGCCCTGTGCCTCACTGTTTTTGTTGCAGTTTCCTCCTTGCCCTCCTCAAAAATCCCCGCCCCAGCTGGCTTTCCTCCACCCTGACCAGGTTTTCCTCTGATATTTACCGCCTGGGATCTGTGTTCTTTATTGTGCAACTCAGCTCCACGTGTCCTCTTCTGACCCTCCCTCTACTTCTCATCCATCAGCACAACAAAGGGCCAGCTGCTAACCAGCAATCAGCATTAAAAAAAAAAAAAAAACCAAAAAAGGATTTTAAGCATGCATAAATAGTCAGGTTTTCCTTTAATCCTTCACACTAGTAAGAAGTGGTAAGGATACCTACCTTACAGAGTATTTCTCACAGACAGGAAAACCAGCTAACCTAAGTGAAGTGCTTGGCACCCCACGGGTACACAATAACCATGCCTTTCCTCCTTCCTCCCCACTTGGCCAGTAAATCCAGCTACAGAGAAGTGACTGAATGCTGGCAGCTGATGGGCCCTTCTGATTGCCTTTGGGAGAGGTGCTAGGCAAGACTGCAACTTTGTTTTCGCATTCTTATATCCAGATACCTCGAAGCTCTTCTCTGTTTATTTTCTCAGTCCTCCCCGTCTTGCCAGTCTTTTGTCCCATTTTCTTAAAGTCTCTGTAAAAAGGCTGGCAAGTGGGACTGACAAGGAGTACTGCCCCTGACCTCCACCTTCCCCATCATAAATTCAAAGACTTCATCACAGTACTCACCACAGTTATAAACCACTATTTATATCCTTGTCTCCTCTGACAGGGTGTAAACTCCAGGACAGGAATCCCAGGGTCTTATTTCCTGTATCCCATGCTGATGGGATCCCATGGGACTGATATCCTATCATGATGTGATATCATAATATCTGGCAAAGAAAAGAAGGAAGGAGGGATGATGGAAGGAAGGGAGGAACAGAGGAAAGAAGTTGAGTGTATACACAGTAATCTCAAGAAAAGATTATTCCACCCAAAGAAATTCTAACTTCTGTTGCTTTGTGCTCTTTTCTTGACTTTCTAAGACATTTCCTAGACCTTCTAAGACAATGCAAGACCAATAACACCAGGCTACCACTTCTACTCCATCTGCCCACCTTGTTATCCATCCAGCTGCTTTCTACCTTCTGGTGCTGCACTATCTCTACACAGATATACCTGTGTCAGAAGCAGGGGGCACTGTTCAGTTTGGTTCAGTTCAGTTGCTCAGTCGTGTCCAACTCTTTGCGACCTCATGGACTGCAGCACCCTCGGCCTCCCTGTTTATCACCAACTCCCAGAGTTTACTCAGTCTCACGTGCATTGAGTCAGTGATGCCATCCAACCATCTCATCTTTTGTCAGGGCACTGTACCAAAGTGATTTTGAATCAGCTCAAGGTATCTCGAATTTGAGTCCTTTCCTGCTCTGCCTGTCGCTTAACCATCCTCATAGATTTGCTTTCCTTTAGGACCCTCCCCTTTCAGAATCCCTACCCATCTTCCACTCCCAAATTTCCAGTTCTTCATTTTTTTAAATATTTACTTATTTATTTTTGGCTGCACTGGGTCTTTGAACTAGAAGATGCAAGAAAGAAGTAGAGAAAGATGTGAACCGGCTTTCTCTAGTCGCAGAGAGCAAGGGCTACTCTCCAGTTGCAGTGCATGGGTTTCTCATTGAGGCCGCTTCTCTTGTGTCTGAAGCATGGACTCTAGAGCACAGGCTTAATAGTTGTGGTGCATGGGCTTAGTTGTTCTTTGGCTTGAGGGATCCTTCCAGATCAGAGATCAAATCTGTGTCTCCTGCATCAGTGGGCAGATTCTTTACCACTAAGTCACCAGGGAAGCCCCTCCACCTCTTTCTTTAGGCAGAGGAATTCATCTCCTCCGTCTCTGGTGTCTAAACACTTACTGGGGAGGAGCAGACAGGGTACACATTCAGGAGAATGCCACAGCTTTAACTCACGGCCTGAGGGGCTTAATATGACTGTTAACCAAGAGATGTCCTTCTCCCACATGTTTCTGAGGATCCCCAGAACTTGACTGTGAGTGCCCAGTTCCAGGAGTTATACATCTCTTCTTTTCTCCAGATCTTACTCTTCCTCTAAGGATACTTATTGTGTAACCTATAATGGAAAAGAATCTTTATATATATATATGTGTGTGTGTGTGTGTGTGTGTGTGTGTATATATATAACTAAATCACTTTGCTGTACACCTGAAACTAACCAACATTGTGAATCAATTATGTTTCCATTTTAAAAGAGAAAAAAAAGAATACTTATTGTGTAAATATCTTTCTCTCTCATGAAAGTCAGAAGCTTTTTACTTTTCTTTTACATATACTCAAGTGTGGTTTTCTATAAATGCATCGATGTGATCATATTAGAGTTGTTTCTAATGTACTATTTTCAATTTTTCTTTCTCTATATTGCTTGGTTTTCTCTCTTTCCCTCGTTGTTATCCATAACAACAGCTTAGGATATTTACCTTTCTACATTTCTCTTCATGCTTATACAAGTATATGTAAACATCTCTCTATATAAACATGTGGCAGGGAATACATTTTTGCTTTATAAGGAGATCATATTTTACAGACTTTTCTGAACCTTGCTTTTTTCCTGCAACCATAACTCATGGAAATCCTTTCCAATCACCTGATGTGTGTCTAATTCCTTTTTGTTTAATGGAACATTATATTACACGGGATGAATGTTCTATAATTTATTCACCATTGCCCTAGTGACACACATTCATTTTGTTCCAGCTTTTACTCACTGAATGCCGTTAGAAATATGCTTTAGCACATATGCTTAAGTCCTGGTGCATTTCTTTCAAAAAGTCTCAGAATTAAGATTTGCAAGATCAAGGGATATATATTTTTAATTGCAACAGGTATTTCTAGTTTTTTTTTCCAAAAAGAAAAAAAAAAAACCTGTAACAATCTACATTTCCATAAGCAAAGTATGAGAATATTCTTTTCCCAAATTGCCACAGGAATCGATGTCACACTTAAAGTTCTGACATTCTGTTAGGCGCAAGGCTATCCATCACCTTGTTACTTCAATTTGCATCTCCCCGGGCTCTGGTGAGTTTGAGCAACTTCATTCCTTCCCGAATTGCCTCTGAATATCCTTTGTCCATTTTTCCATGAACTGTTCCTCTGTCAATCTGTAAGAGTTCTTTTTTGCATTAACTTTTTGTTCATTCTTAACAAGTATTTTTCAAAATCTATTTTTTATTTATTGACTGTGTTTATAGTATCTGTTTCTATGCAAAAGCAGTTTTCTTTTTCACTTTTATTTAGTTTATCCTTTTTTATAACTTCAGAACGTCCAGTCTTGTTTAAAATCTTCTCATGTCTAAAATGTGCATGTTCGTGTTTCTTAGTTTTTCTTGCAAGTAATTTTTTTAACTGTTTTATTACCTACATTTAAAATTTCAATCCATATGGTATTAAGGAAAATTGTCCAAAACTTGGAAATACAGCAAGTGAATGACTGCATGTCCCTTTATTGTCATACGAGGGCACAAATGGGCTTATTTTGTTGTTCAGTTGCTAAGTCCTGTCTGACTCTTTGTGACCCCACGGATTGCAGCATGCCAGGCTTCCCTGTCCTCCACTATCTCCCAGAGTTTGCTCATGTTTATGTCCATTGATCAGTGTTGCTATATAACCATTTCATTCTCTGCCATCCTCTTCTCCTTTTGCCTTACATCTTTCCCAGCATCAGGGTCTTATCCAATGAGTTGGCTCTTTGCATTGACTCATTAAGGATTATTTAATTCTCCAGGTCCTAGAGATGAGGAGATGTGCCATTCTTGATTTGTGATTTACTATTGATTCAGATCCAGACTCTTCAACTTTTCATGTTAACGTGTAGGTTTTTCTCCAATAGATGTGCAAATTATTTTTGTCCAACAGAAAAAACAAGTCACCATTTTATTTCCTTATAGGACATTAACCACTCTTGTCTCTAACTTAGTAAGCTTGTTCCAGCCTGCCTTTCTCGACTAATTGTTTAAATCTCTGTTCTCCAAATGCTTTTGAACCAGTTTTACCATTCTGCTGGCTCCCTCACTCATAAGTTACATAAATCTTTGAATTGCATTCAATTTATAGTCATATGAGTATCACATTTTAACTTTTTATGCTTTGACGCTGAATGTATTTTTGTATATGATGCAAGAGAGATTTAATTTTATTTCCCTCTACATGAATGATCAGTTGTGAGAGCTCTAAATAATCTATCGTTTCTTCTCTAAATAGCAATACTTAATTTTTCCATGCCTAGAATAAAATTTGCTATAGAATAGGCATGCAATAAATATACTTTTCAGATGAGTATGACATATTTTTATATGTACTCAGTTCTACCTCCTGTTTCTCTTTTCAACTCTTCTGAACTATTAGTCTATTCCTTTGCCAGTATCACTGATTTGCTTACTGTGGCATTATAGTATGACCTGATGCTTGAGAAGACAACACTCTTTGGTTAGTTTTCTTTTTCAAAGTTTCTCCTCAATTGATGAGTATTTATCCTTTCATATAAACTGTAAGATCATTTTATCCAACTCTAAAAAGAAAATCCCTTTTGGAATTTTACTGAGTATAGTAGATTTATCTATTAAATTTGAGAAAATTGATATTTGTTATTTTAAGCCCTTTTATCTTAGAACATGGTGTATCTTTCCATTTGTTCAGTTTTTGCTTTATGTCTTTCAATAACAATTTTATGATTTTCCTTATATAGGTCCTTTATTTTGTTACTTTTATTGCCAAGCACTATTTAGATCTTGTTGCTATGTCAAACATGGGACATTTTTCCCATTTCCATTTTGGGGTGATTTTTACTAGAAGATAGAAAGATCATTGATTTTTACATCTTTGTCTTGTATACAAATGATTTATGAAAATCTCTTTCTTTTTTAATAGTCTATTTGATTTCATATTTTTTTTATCTTTCTCTGACCCCAGAGTGCTTTCAGAGTCAAAACAAAGAGTCTACATGCTTTCTTTTCTATCCATAAGCACTTATATCATCTGACAATCTATCCTTCAACACATTCTATATTTTCTTTCTTTTGGTGCTCTAAAACTTTCTGTAAATGTACTTATATTTGTCTATTGAAGGGATATACAATATGCCACCCCAAAATATGTCCCTTTGGTGTGTGGATTATTTTGAACTGAAAGTAATCAAGACCCAGCAGACTGAGGAAAAACTTTTACCTCTCCCTTAACTGCCTAAAAGAATTTAGACAGGGGCCATTACAAGAGATAACTTTTTATCTGAAAGACCTATCTACATGGCAGGGAAAACATCTGATTACTGGATATTTCCTCTTCTTGTCATCATGTGAATGACTCTCCTCCCCTCTAAAGCTCCAGATACCCCTTAGCTCAGGACAACATATAATCCTTAACTGCCCGACTTGCCCTTGAGTCTCATTATCTTTATGGTGCTCCCAAATGTACCAAAATTAAATTTGTTTCTCTCCTGTTAACCTGTCTTATGTCTTTTCTATTGTTAGACCAGCCAAAGAATCTAGTAAAAAAAGAAGGGAAAGTCTTACTCCCCTACTGTATTTAAGTTGTCCCCAGCAGTAGCAACAAGAGTAGAGAATGAGCCCTACAGGAATGCCATCCACAAGGAGACTGTCTAAATGTGAAAAGCCCCTGGAGATATGGTAGATTTGGAAAAAATACAATCCAAAAGAGGTAATGAAAAAATGAGTCAATGGACAATATACAATTAGGATCATAGTTAGGAGAAAGTGCTGTAGATCAGGACTGAGATGAGATAGCATTGAAAAGGATGGGACCAAAGAAACAAGACAGAGGGTCTGGAAGTAAGTTAGGATAGGGAACCAAAAATAGGTCAGAAAAAGTTTTCTCAGGGCTAAACTGTGGTCCTGGTGAGGATGTTCAAGGCCTAAGTCTATCTGGTACTGATGATGGTTTTGGAAACTTATGCAAAATCAAGGATCCAGTTAGTCTTGGAAGTATTGAGCACATTTTTAAAGAAAAACTGGCTTTGTGTAGACACTTTCAGAAGAGCATATCCAAATTAGCAAATGTCTTTTTTAGTACTCTTTGCTTAATCCAGACACCTCCTTTATAATGTTCCTGGCTGTTAATTCTGTATGTTTTTTGGTAGTTCTTTTTTCCTTTGGCTTTTAAAATAAAGTAAAAAGGGAAATGTGGTTATCATCATTTTTGTGAGTAATATACCAGTACTTGGTTTATGTAATTTAATCATAACATTTTATTGTCTATAAAATCAATCACTTTCTGAATTTGAAATAAATTGTCTTTTACATAGGAAAAAGACCCACCAAGAGCACATATGTTTTTCAAATCCTCTTGTTCTTCATGTCGGCAATGTTAAAAGAGGCATTTCCAGCTAGCTCATACTTGTTCTAAATGTCATGAGTGACAGGATTTTAGCTTAGAGGAAGTATCTTCATTCGCCATCATCTGAGTCAATATTGTTCCAAGGGACATTTGATCACACTAATAAAACACTGAACTCCTTCAGCTTGGGTAAATAGAAGACCAATGAAATGCTCTGATATCATTTTTCATGGAGCCAAGAAAAGAAATTCTGCAGACAGAACAGCTGTATTCTTTTTATACTTTAAAAAAGAACACACAAAAGGAACAGACACGGCTTTCACTAGAATTCTAGGCTTAAACATGGAGTTTACTTCCCATCACAATTTACCGCTTCAATCCGAAAGACAGCCGTGCCCTCTCATGTTATCGTGAGGGCAGACACTGCCCACAAAGGCCAGGGTCTCTTCCATATTGCTCTCCACAGTTCTTATCATTCTCTTATCCTAAATTTATCAGTCCAGCTGTTGGGAGAGAGAGCTTTCCACTCTGGTTAACTGTGTACCTGGAACTTTCCACCGGCAAGTGACTTTCAAACTTTTCTGAAAGGGGCCCACAAAAACAATATTTTTACTGCACAACCCAGGACCTAGACAAACACAAAATGACTGAAACAAAAATTTTAAGAGACAATACTTACCAAGACAGCATGTAATATACTCTAATACTTTCTCTTCTGTTTTATCCTGGTTCTGTACTTTTTTTAATACTGGTCATGACCCACCCAATCAAAATTTCAGAATTCAATAATGGGTCACAGACCTCCGGTTAAAGAAAATTGCCTTCATCTGTGCATGAGAACTAATACGGGGAGGGGCGGACAGAGCCTGAGGGTGAAGATCTGGTGTAGAACTGGAGAGATTTAAGGGCTACTGAGACCCTGCTCGCTGCAGCCATAGCTGTGGTATAGTAAACATCTCACTATCGCATTTACAGGTTTCTAAAGAGAGTAGGACGCTGACTCCCACTTGAAGAATCACTAAATTCTAGTAACACCCAGCTTAGATCTTCCCTCCCCTAAAGATCTAAAATCCCAGGTGGAACAATCATTCCCTCACTCAGTCATTCATCCATTATGTAGTCACTGAAAAAATAAATATATTACTTGAGCATCCACTGTAAGCCAGAAAAACAGAAGCTGGTAGGTTCTATCACTCTCACATGATACACCATATCCCGTCCTCTGTACAATAAGGCCCGTAAGTATCACGGAACCTTAGCATGTACCAGGAACTCTTCTAGATGGTAGAGATGTCATGGTGGAGAGAATGATGCACTCCTTAAAACCATTCATATTTTCTTAGCCCAGTGTTTTTCAACTATAGCTTGACTTTGCCCTCCAGGGGACAAAACAAACAAAAACAGTTTGGTATGACTGGGGTTTGTTACTAGCCTCTAGTGGATAGAGGTCTGGATGTTCTTAAACATCCTACAGTATACAGGATGATCTCCTGTGACAAAGAATGATCCAGACCAAAATGTCAATAGTACTGAGGTTGAAAATCTTGTTTACACTTTTCCTTTATGATCAGTGCATATGTTGTATTAATAACATCCTGAGATGAGTTCCCAGTAGGTCAGTGCCTATGAATGGCATTATCTTCCTTGGAATGTTAAGTGGAGTAGTACAGGTTATAAATAAATCAAAAAATGTAAAGTAATGGGAGGCAATGGAGAGTAAAGCAAATTTTAACCTGCAAAGCAGAGGATTGTGCCCAACAGTACATGAGTATCAGTATGTACAGGTGTAGCCTGGGACTGGCGGAAGACCAGGATGGAAAATGCAAAGCTAGTTAGACAATCCGGGCTTCCCTGGTAGCTCAGTCAGTAAAGAATCTGCCTGCAATGCAGGAAACCGGGGTTCAATCCTTGGGTCGGGAGGATCCCCTGGAGAAGGAAATGGCAACCCACTCCAGTATTCTTGCCTGGAGAATTCCATGGATAGATGAGCTACAGTCTGGCAGGCTACAGTATATGGGGTTGCAAGAGTCGGACACGACTTAGCAACTAAACCACCACTAGTATAGAGCGCTGGTTCATTATGGACACATTCCTTTAGTGGAAATGTTTAAGTGAGACATCTTAAACCCTATCTACAACCAAATCCACAATCTGATCTCAGTAACCAAAAGATTTAACTAGTACTGGATAGGGGAAATCTAACTACATTCACATTTTTCAGGAAGCAATTGATTTCTTAAATAAAAACATTAAGCTTTGAAAACAAATGAAAATGAGTTCATGGAGACAAAGTAGCATTTCAAGCCAATAAAAGCAAGTTTCAGTTCAGTTCAGTTCAGTCGCTCAGTCATGTCTGACTCTTTGCGACCCCATGAATCGCAGCACACCAGGCCTCCCTGTCCATCACCAACTCCCAGAGTTCACTCAAACTCATGTTCATCGAGTCGGTGATGCCATCTAGCCATCTCATCCTCTG
>NW_011494664.1:1989944-1993431 GCF_000754665.1 Bison bison bison | reverse complement strand
AAAATAAAGTCTGACACTGTTTCCACTGTTTCCCCATCTATTTCCCAAGATGCCATGATCTTAGTTTTCTGAACATTGAGCATTAAGCCAACTTTTTCACTCTCCTCTTTCACTTTTATCAAGAGACTTTTTAATTCCTGTTCACTTTCTGCCATATGCCCAACTGAGGAGGTAAAAAAAAATTACTATTCAGAGATTATTAACAGCAATAGGTCTAGATCAGGACTGTGTAAATAGCTAAAGTTTTTCTCAAATTATCCAGATTCTGGGGTAAAATACAGAAATCCAATTACTTATGACTGCTGAATTGACCATAGGAAAAGAAATTATCTTTTCAAGAGTTACCTGCAAAATCTCTCTGGAATAACGCTCCTGATCAATCTTTCCAGGAAGCCAGATTTTCAGTTTCATTTTTTAAACTGTCACTTCTGATTTTTAGATATGGCACTTTTGTCTTTGTTTTTCAAGCCTTTGTTTCTAGGGAGTATTCTTGTTCTTAAAAAAAAAAAAAAAAACCAGGGTGCTGGTGCACTGAATGTGAGTTTAGAGGTGTTCTCAAAAGTACCCCCTGCAACCCTCTGATTCTACAATTCTCAGGTAGAAAATGACTCTTTTAATAGAGTAAGAAATGTGATGGCTCTCTTTTCCCCTATATTTCTTCCTATTTGAGCAACATCTGCTGTAGCCCTGAATGGTCCAACTTTTAAAATGCCTATGTGTTTGTTGAATACATCAAACTCTCCCTTAATTCCCACCATTTGGAAAGGTATGCATTATATTTAAACCCTGAGTACATTACTTGGCACCAGAAATACATAATGTGGTATTTGGAATATGAGGCCTGTTTATAGCATTGGTCCTCTGAGGACAAGTTAGGAGATTAGTGACAATTACTATTCCTCATCTGGCTTCAGAGTCTCTGACAAAGGAGCACAGAACAGGAAGCGATTACGAAGAGAAGGCAGAATGTCAGCAAAGAGGCATAATGTGGCACTTTCCAGAATCACCATGGAGAAGGGTTAAGGGAAATCATCCAAAGTCATTAGCCCAGAGACCACTGGGGACAAGGCTAGTCTCCTGCAAGTTCTCAAGATACATCCTAACGTCACTGAACCCAGGAGGACTAAAGAAATGTCTGTGCAAATGATTTGATGGAATAAAGGATACAGTTCAGAAAACTGGCAATTAATGTGCACCTGCAAACTCGCTCTACCTGTGGTGCTGGCTTGCTTACTTCTTTTCTAATCTACATGCCCTCTCTCTTTCCCCCTCCCTTCTCTCCATATATCTACATGTATGCTTGTGTGTAGACACAAAAAACTTTTAATTTTTAAATAAAAAGCATTTTAGAATTTTTGTCACCTTCTTGCTTAACCCAATTCCCATTTCTCAGTAAGACATTCAATTTTAAAGTGTGTCTGAATAAGCTTCTTAATGAATAAATCTTCTTGAGGATTACATTTTTTATGCAACTAGATATAAAATAGATCTCATCATTCAACTGTAAGACAGATTGCAAAGTTAGTCAAACTACAAAGTAGTGGTAGCATTTGATGTTTATTAGTTTCCCAAAACTATTGAGTTCTGAGTATCAGGTCATTTTCTGGCAATGAAATTTATAGTTCAGAGTTTGGGGTATCTGCTTAACCTGAAAGTTGGTGTTATTTTCACTTTCATTAGGATTATGATAGGATTTTTCCATTTGACGGCATTTGACAAATGTATGGAAATTCCTCTCCTTAAAGAGCTTGGCTTTAAAGGAAAGATTATGAAGGAAAAGTGTTAACAGTGGGGTGAAATTTCTATTCTAGCTTAGGTGGCTAAACCTATTCCCATTTGAAATCCAGGACTCAATTTCAAGTTTGTGTTCTGAAACTAATTTCATCATGGAGGTTCTTTCGAGTACAACAAAATATCTGGGCTCAATAGAATTCTAAAAGAGATAATCATTTAGAAAGTTACTTAAGAAGATAGCATTTTAGAATAAAATCCAAAGTTTTTCACTTTGAGATTCAGGAGTGACTCACATTTAAGAAAACGTTTCTAGTTCACTCCTGTCCCTCAATTCCATAGCTACAGAATATTTTAGAGACTTTAGGGAGTTGGGCCTTGTCCTCATAGCTAAGACTGCTAATAATCAGGGCCTCTAGTCTCAATCTTTCCCACTCCACCCAAGTTGTTGTTGTTGTCATTGTTCAGTCACCAGGTCATGTCCCACTGTTCGATACCCTAGGAACTGCAGCAAACCAGGCTTCCCTGTCCCTCACCATCTCCTGGAGTTTACCCAAATTCATGCCCATTGAATCAGTGATGCCATCTAACCATTTCATCCCCTGTTGCCCTCTTCACCTTCTGTCTTCCATCTTTCCCAGCATCAGGATCTTTTCCAATGAGTCAGCTGTTTGCATCAGTGACCAAAGTGTTGGAGCTTTGGCTTTAGCATCAGGCCTTCCAAAGAGTATTCAGGGTTGTTTTCCCTTAAGATTCATTGGTTTGATCTCCCTTCTTTCCAAGGGACTCTCAAAAGTCTTCTCCAACACCACAGATCAAAAGCATCAATTTCTCAGTGCCATGCCCTGTATATTGTCCAGTTCTCTCATCCATACATGACTGCTGGGAAGACCATAGCCTTGACTACATGGACCTTTGCCAGCAAAGTGATGTCTTTGCTTTTTAACACACTGTCTAGGTTTGTCACAGCTTTCCTGCCGAGAAGCAACCGTCTTCTAACTTTATGGCTGCAGTCACCATCCACAGTGATTTTAGGGCCCAAGAAGAGGAAATCTGTCACTTCTTCCACCTTTTCTACTATTTGCCATGATGTGACAGGACCAGACGCCATGATCTTAGTTTTTCTAATATTGAGTTTTAAGCAAGTTTTTTTCACTCTCCTCCTTCATCTTCATCAAGAGACTCTTTAGTTCCTCTTGGCTCTCTGCCATTAGAGTGATATCATCCACATACCTGAGGTTATTGATATTTCTCCTGGTGATCTTGATTCCAGCTTGTAATTCATCCTAGCATTTTGAATTGTGTGCTCTATGTATATGTTAAATAAACAGGGTGACCAGCAATCCCACTGCTTGGCATATACACTGAGGAAACCAGAATTGAAAGAGACACATGTACCCCAATGTTCATCTCAGCACTGTTTACAATAGCCGTAACATGGAAGCAACCTAGATGTCCATCAGCAGATGAATGGATAACAAAGCTGTGAAAAGAAAAATGCCAATAGAGTATTTCAACACATATATAAGGAATTTAGAAGGATGGAAACAATGACCCCATATGCGAGACAGCAAAAGAGACACAGATGTAAAGAACAGACTTTTAGACTCTGTGGGAGAAGGTGAGGGTGGGATGATCTGAGAGAATAACATTGGAACATGTATATTACCATATGTGAAATAGATCACCAGTCCATGTTCAATGCATGAGACAGGGTGCTCAGGGCTGGTGCACTGGGATGACCCTGAGGGATGGG
>NW_011494664.1:1986996-1989496 GCF_000754665.1 Bison bison bison | reverse complement strand
CCCACCAGGCTCCTCTGTCCATGGGATTCTCCAGGCAAGAATATTGGAGTGGGTTGCCATGCCCTCCTTAAGCTGGGTGAACAGTATATAAATCTGGACCTGCCGCTGCCATCGTGTTGTGTTATCATGAAGGGTAAACCTGCTGGAGATTGGAGCTCACACAGAGGAAAGCAGGGATGAAGAGAGAACAAAACTGTCCTTAATATGTCACTGGAGCCCTTGGGTGTAGCCACGCCTGAATTCAAATCTGCCTTTCACTTATCCCACGGAGTTGGGATTCTGTTGCTCTCAGCTGAGAATCCTGACTGAGTCAGCCTTATTTGAGGTTCCTGCGATATTATGAGCTATCATTATTTGTGAAAACTCTTTCCATCTTCACTTTGCCTGGGGATTAATGACAACAGGGATTCCACACACCTGCGTAGTGCTCCGTGCTTTCCAGAATGCCTTCAGCAAGGGTGGACGGTCAGAGTGTCTGTCCTACTTGTTACAGCTAGTATCTGTCCAATAGCTGCTCCAACTAGTCCATCCCCATGGTACACAGACTGATAAATATTTTGGATATCACCTTTGCTTGTACCCTTTGTTGTTGTTGTTGAGTCGCTATGTCTGACTCTCTGCACCTCCATGGACTGCAGTACGCCAGGCCTCCCTGACCTCCATTATCTTCTGAAGTTTACTCCAGTTCATGTCTATTAAGTCAGTGATGCTATCTAACCGTCTCACATTCTCTGTCTCCCTATTCTCCTTTTGCCTTCAATCTTTCCCAGCATCAGTGTCTTTCCCAATGAGCCAGCTCTTCGTATCAGGTGGCCAAAGTATTGGAGCTTCAGCTTTAGCATTCAGTCTTCCAGTGAATATTCAGGACTGATTTCCTTTAGGATTGACTGGTTTGATCTCCCTGCAGTCCAAGGAACTCTCAAGAGTCTTCTCTAACACCACAGTTTGAAGGCCTCAGTTCTTCAGTGCTCAGTACTTTTTATTGTCCAGCTCTCACATCCGTATGTGACTACTAGAAAAACCATAGCTTTGACTATATGGGCCTTTGTAGGCAAAGTAATGTCTCTGCTTTTTAATATGCTGTCTAGGTTTGTCATTGCTTTTCTTCCAAGGAGCAATGGAAGGAATGTTCCCTTTATTAGGCTAAAGGAAACATAATTAGAAAAACTAACATTCAAGGGGAAAAATTATGGTGCATACCAAAGTCAAGAAAAAAATTAATCTGAGATTTTCAGTTCTCCTAATTTTAGGAGCAACTATATAAATACACTCACCCAGGTCAGCAATTCTCATTTGTTGAGACAAGACAGAGTCCCTCTGAAACTCTGATGCACAGCCCCAACAGCATTGCTCCCAGCAATTTTTTAAGAATACAGCTGGCCTCTCTGAAGAATGATTCTTAATAAAAAGCCAGAAGCTTGTCATGAGTGCCAGGGTCATTTCTTCTAAGAGTCCTACTGTATACCCTGACTGAGTTTCTCACTTCACAGACCATTTTTATCCCCACATTTCTACGACTAGGTGAATGGCAGCCTTGCGGGAAGGCATTAACACACCGTTAGTCTGTTGCGCTGTGCACAGCTTGAAGCACAACTGATAAATTGCCTGTAAGTTTTTCTCATACCCTTTAAGCCTTAACTTTCTCAGGGTATGCGTGGTGCGCTGAGCTGTCAAAGAAGCTGTCCCTGTAAAGTCTCTCATTTTTCTTTTAGTGCTAGTTCTTAAAAAGTCACAAAGCAAAACAAATTACCCCCATAAAATTATAATGGCCAACAGGAAAATTCATGACAACCCTCCTCCAGGACTGCAGCTGCCACAACTCATGCCTGCCCGCATGCATTAATGACCCACCTCCCCTGGTTCCTGGGAAGGGGGCACCAGGACCCCACCCGCCCAGATCTCTTCTTGCCTCCCCACCACCAACATTGCTCCTGTCAAGGTCACCAGTGACCTAGAAGCTGCAATCCAGCAGTAACCTTTCAACATTATTTTTGGTGACCTCTCAGGAGGATGACCTCTCAGATAAACACGATGGTGTGATCACTAACCTAGAGCCAGACATCCTGGAATGCAAAGTCAAGTGGGCCTTAGGAAGCATCAGTATGAACAAAGCTAGTGAAGGTGATGGAATTCCAGTTGAGCTATTTCAAATCCTAAAAGATAATGCTGTGAAAGTGCTGCATTCAATATGCCAACAAACTTGGAAAACTCACTAGTGGCCACAGGACTGTAAAAGGTCAATTTTCATTCCAATCCCAAAGAAAGGCAATGTCAAAGAATGCTCAAACTATCCCACAATTGCACTCATCTCACTTGCAAACAAAGTAATGCTCAAAATTCTCCAAGCCAGGCTTCAACAGTACGTGAACTGAGAACTTCCAAATGTTGAAGCTGGATTTAGAAAAGACAGAAGAACCAGAGATCAAATTGCCAACATCTGCTAGATCATTGAAAAAGCAAGAGAGTTCCAGAAAAACATCTATTTCTGCTTTATTGCTGT
>NW_011494664.1:1985551-1986896 GCF_000754665.1 Bison bison bison | reverse complement strand
GGGGTCTGATATTCCATCTCTTTAAGAGTTTTTCACAGTTTGTTATGATCCACACAGTCAAAGGTTTTAGCACAGTCAATGAAACAGAGGTAGATGTTTTTCTGGAATTCCCTTGCTTTTTCTATGATCCAGCGAATGGTGGAAATTTGATCTCTGATTGCTCTGCCTTTTCTAAACCCAAACTGAACATCTGAAAGTTCTTGGTTCACATAATGCTCAAGCCTAGCATGGAGGATTTTGAGCATAACTTTACTAGCATGGGAGATGAGTGCAATTGTCCAAGGGTTTGAACATTCTTTAGTACCTCCTTTCTTGGGAATTGGGATGAGGATTTACCTTTTCCAGTCCGGTGACCTTGGCTGGATTTTCCAGCCTCAGCAGAGACCTCTGCTTTCCCTATCCTGTGTGTCTTAAATTAATTCATACTCCCAGATGCTAAAATAATATGAAGACCTAGAGTTAAACAAACCACTTGAAACCAATGACAATGACAATGAATGAGCCCATAGAACTTATGTAGGAATTTAGAGACTAAACTAATCACCAACCATCTTCACTGCTAGAGCATGTGTGCTCAGTCATTAAGTTGTGTCCAACTGTTTGCAACCACATGGATTGTAGCCCACCAGCCTCCTCTGTCCATAGAATTTTCCAGGCAAGTACTGGAGTGGGTTGTCATTTCCTCCTCCAGGGGATTTGACCCAGGAATCAAATCCGCTTTTTCTGTGTCCCCTGCATTGGAGGGCGGATTCTTCACCACTAGCGCCACCTGGGTAACCCATTGCTAGCAAGACATTCAAAATAACTGACTGGGTTGGACCATAGTCTGGGCACACCCTTGCACCCTAGCTATCAGCTCAGTACCTGGTTCTTGAGATCTTTGTCACCTCTCCTATATATTCTGTAGTCTCTCCTGGATGGTCCCACCCATTGCCCAGTCAAGTTTAGATCATCTGCCTATAAATTTTTCCACATGTGGAATCTCTACAAAAAAATTTAAACTTCAGTCAATTTGACTTTCCCTCATCATCCAGGGAGCTCTTGGGTTGCCTTTTTCTCAGCCTAAAAAGTTGTGTTTAGACAAACAAGCCCATTTCAATATTAGGCTATTTGTTCTTCAGTTGCTCAGCTGTGTCTGACTCTTTGCCACCCCATGGACCGCAGCATGCCAGCCTTCCCTGTCCATCACCATCTTGCTCAAACTTATGTCCATTGAGTCCAATCATCTCATCCTCTGTCTTCCCTTTCTCCTTCTGCCTTCAATCTTTCCCAGCACCAGGGTCTTTTCCAATGAGTCAGCTCTTCACATCAGGTGGC
The DNA here is from genome assembly GCF_000754665.1 of Bison bison bison. Lineage (NCBI taxonomy): Eukaryota > Metazoa > Chordata > Mammalia > Artiodactyla > Bovidae > Bison > Bison bison. The sequence goes on along the minus strand of NW_011494664.1, from coordinate 1,985,579 downwards.
CAAAGTATTGGAGCTTCAGCTTCAGCAA
>NW_011494664.1:1955335-1983707 GCF_000754665.1 Bison bison bison | reverse complement strand
TAGAACTGGACATGGAACAACAGACTGGTTCCAAATTGGGAAAGGAGTATGTCAAGACTGTATATTGTCACCTTGCTTATTTAACTTATATGCAGAGTACATCATGCAAAATGCCAGTCTGGATGAAGCACAGGCTGGATTCAGGATTGCTGGGAGAAATATCAATAACCTCAGATATGCAGATGACACCATCTTTATGGCAAAAAGCAAAGAACTAAAGAGCCTCTTGATGAAAGTGAAAGAGGAAAGTGAAAAAGTTGACTTAAAGTTCAACATTTAGAAAACTAAGATCATGGCATCACGGCAAGAGGAGAGGGGGATGAGAGAGGATAAGATGGTTGAATGGCATCACTGACTCCATGGACATGAGTTTGAGCAATCTCCGAGAGTTGGTGATGGACAGGGAAGCCTGGCATGCTGCAGTCCATGGAGTCGCAGAGTTGGACACGACTGAGCGACTGAACTGAACTGAATTACCCCTTCAAACCCCTTCTTTTTTCCCCATCTCAGTGAAAAACTGAGTACAGGACTTTTACCTCCCTGAATGTGAAAAAAATGTTAAAGTGAATGTTAAAGTGTTAGTCGCTCAGTTGTGTCCGACTCTTTGCAACCCCATGGACTGTAGCCCACTAGGCTCCATGGAATTCTCTAGGCAAGAATACTGGAGTGGGTTGCCATTTCCTTCTCCAGGAGATTTTCCTGACCCAGGGACTGAACCCTGTTCTCCTGCATTGCAGGTAGATTCTTTGCCATCTGAGCCACCAGGGAAGTTTACCCTCCCTTCTTCTGCATCTCAGTAAATGACCCCAGACCCACTCTGTTGCTCAAGGAGTCAGGGATGAGCTCCTCTCCGCATATTCCATTCTTCAGACAATCACTCAATCCACTCTAGCCCATCCCCTATCTCAACCCTTAGGATCTAACCTCTTCATCTCACACCCACTCTCTTCTTCCCTCCAATCAGCTCACCACTCTCTCTACAAATCTGACCACATCCAACCCCACTGTGATACTCCCTATGGATTCCCATTGCTTCTTAGGATAAAGAGAAAAACTCAAGCGTGACTTTCCCAGCTCAGCACCACCTGGCCCCTCCTGCTCCCCGCTCTCCTTCCCTTCCATTCCCTGCACCCTGTTCACGGTCTTCCCTCTGTCCTGGTCATTTTGGGCTGATTTCTGTCCCTCGGTCTGCCTGCCCTTGTTCCTCTTCCCTGGAAGGTTTCAGCCTTCCCTCAACATGCTCCCACCAGGCTGTCTTTCTCCCCTCTCTCATCTGGCTCACTCTTACTTATCTCCAAATATCCTCTGAAATGACACTACTTCTGGGAGACTCTCCCCAACCCTGGAGATGAGGTTCATTATTTTTGCCACATGCTCCCTTCGTCCATGGTTTGTGCCCTTTTAGACTATTCCCTACATGTGGATTTGTTGATTTAAAGCCCTATTCTCCCCTGGTCTATGAACTTCATGAGTTCAGGGCACCAGTTTATCTCAATGTCCCCAGTGCCTGGTACAAAGCCCAGCACAAAAATGATGTCCAGTAAACTGATGATAAAGAATCCACCTGCAATGCAGGAAGACTCGAATTCCATCCCCTGGAGTGGGTTGCCATGCAACCCACTTGCCTGGAAAATTCTATGGACAGAGGAGCCTGGTGGGCTACAGTCCACAGGGCCACAAAGAGTTGGACATGACTGAGCGACTGAGCATACACAGCACACAGTTGTGTTAGTCTCTGCTATATGATGAAGTGAATCCGCTATATGTATACATATATCCCTTCCTTCTTGGGCCTCCTCCCCACCCTACCAAACTTTTCATAATTAAATCTAGTCAGATTTTTGAACCTCCTAGGGAGCAGGAGTTCCATTTTTGTTCTCTCTGTTTCTGGTGTGCACCTCACACATATGTCCATCTATATCCAGAAGGCAGTCCAAGACTGTCACCTGTCTCTTCTATCTTTACCTCACTCATGCCCACACGTTGCTTCACATGTTACAGGTGTTTGTTAAATGTTTAACAGTTGAATCACACAAGATAGCTCTGCCCAGAGGCCACAGAGAAGAACTGAGAAGCACAGGCTTGGGGTCAACGATCTCAATGGATCAGGTCCACTTATAACTTTCCTTAGCTTTAAGATTATAAGCAAGTTACTAAATCTTGATCAGGTCCACTTATAACTTTCCTTAGCTTTAAGATTATAAGCAAGTTACTAAATCTCTCTCAACATCATTTTCCTTAGCTGCAAACTGGGGATAATAATACTACTCAGTTGGGATGTTCGGGAAATAAAATGAAACAATGTGTGCAAAATAAGTAATGATGCTTATTACAGCAAGCATTCAGTAAAAAATAGCTATCACTACCATAGCTAACATCATCAGACCAACTGTAAGAGCTAACTATACCTCTGACAAACAAGAAATTATCAAATAAATGACAGTATGTATATGCCAAGAAACACTGTGACATCATTTCAAATGCCTTTAATATTAATAACATGAGAGAAATGCTCATACTGTAATATTAATGAATATACAGACTAATTGAATAAATATATATGACACATTTAACATGTGCAAGTCACAGTCTTAACTTGAAGCTATGATCAGTCAGCAAGACAGTATGGTCACTGGCCTCGTGGAGTTGCAGTCTAATGTGCATAAAGTAACGAGTGACACATGAATCGAAGATAATAATGTCCTGAATGAGATATTTACATATCGCTCCCCACACTACTAGTATCATCTCGATTACATGAAAAGTGAATAAGTAAATGATTGGAAGAAATCCAACAAAATACAATAATGTATTCTAGGGTTGTGAGTGATTATTACATACTTTATTATACTTACATATATTTACCCAAAACCTGTGCTGATTTTTTAATATAAACCTATTGCATAGTTCTATGAGTCTGCCTTTTGAAAAGAAGCTTAGACAGAACTTCTAAACTGTTTATCTGGAATCCACTTTCCTTTCTATTGTGTCTTCTTCGGTTTTCATAATAAGTAGGAAGTAGGTCGGACACGACTACCTCAGCTTCCTGCTGTCTCCACACCTGTCTTTCTTCCCTGCAGTACTAAGAAGGCAATGTCAGACAACCAGGTCAAAGGCTGCCCTGGTTTTATTTCCTCCACTCTCCTCTAAGCCAAGTCCCTTCTTTGCCATCTCCCTGGTCTGCATTTATAACCATTTCCTCATCCTGTTCCAGTCTCTCCCAGCCTTAAAAACTCTCCTGGACCCCATGTACTACCTCTAGATCCCACACTTTCTCTCCTTTCACTCTTGGCTAACATTTTTTAGGATGTTCTAGACATCTATCTCCACTTCTTCATGTTCTATTTGGTCTTAAACATGGACAAATTTGCTTCCACCCACAGTACCCCCACTGAATCTACTCCTGCAAATGTCACTCAGAATCTTCATCATGACACATACAAGGGACAATTTGCATCCTTACTTTTAAAAGCCTCTTTGCTGACTTTTGTGCATGCATAACCTTCTGCCAGGAATGCTCTCCCCCTGCCTCTTTGCCTGAAAAACTCCTTGTCTCTTTCAGATCTCAGCCTAAATGGCACAAGGCCAAAGATATCTTCTCTACTTCTTTTTGCATCACCATAAAGATAAGCTGGAAAATGTCAGTTTTAATTCCAATCCCAAAGAAAGGCAATGCCAAAGAATGTTCAAACTACCACACAATTGCACTCATCTCACATGCAAACAAAGTAATGCTCAAAATTCTCCAAGCCAGGCTTCAACAGTACATGAGCTGAGAACTTCCAGATGTTCAAGTTGGGTTTAGAAAAGGCAGAAAAAGCAGAAAAGCAAGAGAGAAAGAAAAAGCAAGAAAGTTCCAGAAAAACATCCATTTCTGCTTTATTGGCTATGCCAAAGCGTTTGACTGTGTGGATCACAACAAACTGTGGAAAATTCTTAAAGAGATAGGAATACCAGACCACCTGACCTGCCTCCTGAGAAATCTGTATACAGGTCAAGAAGCAACAGTTAGAACTGGACATGGAACAACAGACTGGTTCCAAATTGGGAAAGGAGAATGTCAAGGCTGCATACTGTCACCCTGCTTATTTAACTTATATGCAGAGTCCATCATGTGAAATGCTGGACTGGAAGAAGCACAGCTGGAAACAAGAAAGCCGGGAGAGATATCCATAACCTCAGCTATGCAGATGACACCACCCTTATGGCAGAAAGTGAAGAAGAACTAAAGTGCCTCTTGATGAAAGTGAAAGTGGAGAGTGAAAAAGTTGTCTTAAAGCTCAACATTCAGGAAACTAAGATCATGGCATCCTGTCCCAACACTTCATGGCAAATAAATGGGGAAACAATGGAAACAGTGACAGACTTTATTTTCTTGGGTTCCAAAATCACTGTAGATGGTGACTGTAGCCATAAAATTGAAAGATGCTTGCTCCTTGGAAGAAAAGCTATGACAAACCTAGACAGCATATTAAAAAACAGAGACATTACTTTGCCAATAAAGGTCTATCTAGTCAAAGCTATGGTTTTTCCAGTAGTCATGTATGGATGTGAGAGTTCGACCATAAAGAAAGCTGAGCACTGAAGAACTGAGCTTTTGAACTGTGGTGTCGGAGAAGACTCTTGAAAGTCCCTTGGACTGCAAGGAGATCCAACCAGTCCATCCTAAAGAAAATCAGTACTGACTACTCATTGCAAGGACTGATGCTGAAGCTGAAGAACCTCCAATACTCTGGCCACCTGATATGAAGATCTGACTCATTGGAAAAGACCCTGGTGTTGAGAAACATTGAAGGCAGAAGGAGAAGGGGACGACAGAGGATGAGATGGCTGGATGGCATCACTGACTCGATGGACATGAGTCTGAACAAGCTCTGGGAGTTGGTGACGGACAGGGAGGCCTGGTGTGCTGTTGGGGTTGCAAAGAGTTGGACACAACTGAGCAACTGAACTGAACTGAACCGAGATAAGCTTCTCTTGTTATACCCTGGGGCTCTCATACTGGTAGAAACAAGGAGTTTCTTAAAACATATACTTATTATATGACCCAGCAATCTCACTCCCAGGCATTTATCCAGGGGAAATGAAAGTATGTCCACACAAAGACTTGGACATAAATGTTTGTAGCAGCTTTATTTATAATTGCCAAAACTGGAGACAATCCAAAAGTCCTTCAACTGTTAAATGGATAAATAAACTGTGATACGTGCATACAATGGAACATATTATGCAGCAGTAAAAAGGAACAAAGCATTTGTGGTGAACAAAAGAGGCTAGACACAAAAGGCTATATACTCCATGATTCCCTTTATAGGACATTCTGGAAAAGGCAAAACCATAGGGATAGAAGTTGGATCAGGAGTTGCCAGTGGCTGAATACAGAAGAAAGGGTTTGACAACAAGGTTTAAGGGAACATTTTAAGGAGATGGAAATACTCTATCTCTTGATTGGGATAATGAATATGTATCTATGTGCATTTGTAAAAATTCATAAAATTGTATATGTAAAAATATAATTTTTACTGTGTGTAAATGCTACCTTGATAAACCTTGCTTTATAAAAAGAAACAAGCAAAACTCAGAGTCAGGTTCATCCATAGTAGAAGCCTCTTGTGACTCCATGAAACACACAGACCGGGTTAAGTGGCTTCCCTTTGGTTCCTACAACACCCGGTGCCTGTGTGTTTCCCTGTTGAATCATGTTATAGTGAAATTATCTGTTTAAAATAAAATTTAATGTTATAGTTTTATTTGTTTAGCTCTCCTACTGCGTGCAAGCTTGTTAAAGTCAGAAAACATATCATAGTTGTCTTAATACCCATGCATCCTACCCTCATCCTCTCACCCACCCTGTGACTAGCATATTGATCAACCAATGATCAATGAAGTCTCCCCACCAATTCACTTAACAGAAGATCCAATGAAGTCTCCTGCTAAGTTCAGAATATTTCCTCAGAAATCTGCCTCATCAAATTCTCAAGTTTCTTTTCCTTCTAAGACAGTATAACTAAACAATTCTTAATAAGATATTAATGACTAGTGGTACCTTGCATGCATGTGTGCTAAGTTGCTTCAGTTGTGTCCGACTTCATACGACCCTATGGACTGCCAGGCTCCTCTGTCCATGGGATTCTCCAGGTAACAATACTGGAATGGATTGCCATGCCCTCCTCTAGGGGATCTTCCCAACCCAGGGATCGAACCCACATCTTTTATGTCTCCTGCATTGGCAGGCGGGTTCTTTACCAATAGTGCCACCTGGGAAGCCCAATGGTATGCTACCTTCTAAAATATATATTAAATTTAGTGTAGATTTTCAATATCTTTACTAACAATTATACACTAACAAATTAATTTTAAGTAGGGAAATAAGATATTAATAAGCAATATATTTGGCACAGAGCTCCTAAAACCTCTGTAATTTCCTTAGGGATGAGAGGAGTGTCTGTTGTTATTTATAATAAGCTCCTTTCAACCATACCTGAATTTATGCTAATGAGATAATTCATGATGGATCCCTATATAACTTCAGGATGGGGGCTGATTGCCAGATGACCCAACCATGCAGTTAGAGTAACACGACCCCCCCAACACACACAACCTCTGGGGAAGGGAGAAGGGCTGGAGATTGAGTTAATCACTAATGGCCAATGATTTGATTATTTGTGCCTTCGTATTGAAACCTCCATAAAAACCCTAAACAGCAGGCTTCAGAGAGCTTTTGAGTTGGTGAACATATCCATGTGCTGGAAGGATGCCTATGTGCTTAGTCACTTCAGTTATATCCAACTCTTTGTGACCTTATGGACTATAATCTGCCAGGTTCCTCTGTCCATAAGATTCTCCAGGCCAGATTACTGGAGTGGGTTACCACGTCCTCCTCTAGGGGATCTTCCTGACCCAGGCATCAAACCCATGGCTCTTACCTCTCCTGCATTGGCAGGCAGGTTCTTTACCACTAGCGCCTCCTAGAAAGCTGGGAGGGTGGTGCATCCCAAAATGCACAGGGCCAGAGGCTCCTGAACCCTGGACCCCTCTGGACCTCTCTTTATATACCTCTTCATCTGGCTGTTCATCTGGATCTTTATGCTGCTGTTCTGTCGCTAAGTCATGTCTGAGTCTTTGCAACCCCATGGACTGTAGCACTCCAGGCTCCTCTGTCCTCCACTGTCTCCCAGAGTTTGCTCAAATTCGTGTCTATTGAGTCGGTGATGCTATCCAACCATCCAACAACTTCAAGATTAAACCAGTCAATCCTAAAGGAAATCAACCCTAAATATTCATTGGAAGGGCTGTGTCTTTATAATATCCTTTATAATAGACCAGTAATAATAAGTAAAGTGTTTCCCTGAGTTCTATGAGGCATGATAGCAAATTATCAAATCTGAGGAGGGGGTCATGGAAACCTCAAATTTTCAGCCAAGTTGGACAGAAGTCTGAGTGACCTGGGGACCTATGACTAGCTCTGAAGTGGAGAGCAGTCTTGTGTGACAGCCCTTAACTTACCACGTCTGTGCTAACTGTAGGTAATTAGTGTCAGAATTAAAGCAAATTTTTGGATACCCTGTTGGTATCTGCAGAAAATGAGAGAATTGGATGATGGGGGAAAACCCATACTTTTGGTGTCAGAAGAGTTGTGAATGAAAAACAGATCTATAACAGGAGCTATGATGTATTTGAACTTTCTGATTTCTAATGACCAATTTCCAGAAAGCCTATTATTTTATAGAGAGTAGATGAAATCAGGAAGAGCAGAAGTGACACAGGCTTCTCAGGTATCATTAGGACCCCTTTTGCACCTGAATTATAGATCAAAACCAAATCCTTTATCTCTACTGCTTTCTACTGCAAATCCTCCAATTAAAGAGCAGGGAAATATTTCAAGAGAGACATCATGAAAGAATGATATCCTGCTATTATTTCCAGTAAGTTCCCTAAGGAAGACTTCTTTTCACATATAAGTAGTCTTTTTCAAAGAACTACCAATATCATTCAAGGTTGTGTGATGTATTACGGTACATGAGTGTGTGCTAAGTCACTTCAGTCGTGTCTGACTCTTTGTGACCCCATGGACTGTAGCCCACCAGGCTCCTCTGTCCATGGCATTTTCCAGGCAAGAGTGGGTTGCCATTTCCTCCTCCAGAAGATCTTCCCTGCCCAGGAATCAGACCTACGTCTCACATCTCCTACACTGGCAGGCAGGTTCTTTGCCACTAGTGCCATCTGGGAAGCCCAACTTATGGTGGCTCCTTGCTAGTGGTCAGGCTTTTCCCAAGTGCCTAGGAGGGACTCACAGGAGTCTCACAACAATTACTGAACATTCCCTTGTCTTTCATTTTATGTTCTTCCTGCAAGGATGATGTGCTGGGTCCACCCAAATGTTGCCTACCCCAGATGGTCGACTCCTTGGCCTGTTCATCACACACTGTGCCCAGGGTTGTCAGAATTCTGCAGAAGAGTCTACTTGCCTAGTTTTGCCTAATCTAAGCATCAGTGATGGTGAAGAAGGAACTATCCTGTCCCCAGGTATTTTCCTGGACAAAAGGTCAATAGTTTTTAACCCCATTCTGAAAGTCTCTATCCTTGGAAAGTTATGTTTTAACTTTATAATATGATATTTATGAAAATTAGTATGAATTCACAAAAATTTCATGATTGGAACTATGAAGTAATCAAGAAACCCCCTTTAGGATCTGCTGCAGAGTGAGAGCCCATCCCCTAGCCAATAAAGCATGTGTTTCACCATAGGAATGCCGTTTCCCCTTGTAAATGATGAGACATCACTGAACTTCATATAACCATCTTATTGTTTACAAAATGATCCCACTTGATTTTAATTCCTTCCATGATGGCTAAGCTGGTAAAGAATCTGCCTGCAGTGTAGGAGACACAAGTTCGATTCCTGGGACTGATGATCCCCTGGAGAAGGAAACGGCAACCCACTTCAGTATTCTTGCCTGGGAAATTCCATGGACAGTGGAGCCTGGCAGCCTACAGTCCAAAGGGTTGCAAAAAGTTGGACATGACTGAGTAACTAAGCAGACACACATGAAATACAGGAAGAATTTTTATGTCTATTTCACAAATGAGGAACTGAGGCTCAAAAAAAATTGGACCAAGGACACATAACAACTTTCTACTTGCTTTCCATGGAGACTGATTCACTCTCCCTGTAACTGGACCTTAAACCAACCCTCTGTCTTTTCTTGTGAAGACTTCTCTTCTCTTCTTTCAGTCAATACTGGCAAACAAACCTTGATTTGTTTTTACCCCCATTCCTTGTTCTGTAAATCCCAGGAGAAGGAAACGGCAACCCACTCCACTATTTTTGCCTAGAGAACCCCCATGGACAGAGGAACCTGGCAGGCTACAGTCCATGGGGTCGCAAGAGCTGGACACGATTGAGCGACTAAGCACTTGTTCTGTAAATAAATCTAACTGCCTTGTTCCTGGCAGGGACCATGTCAACACCATTCCAGACCCTGCTTCAGTGACATCAAGGCCCCTGGATCTTCAACATTTAATGCTTGGGTTCTACCTAAACCCATGCTCCTTGAGCTTCCTCAGTACCTTGCCAGGCCCCCTACAACACCTCTCTAACTGTATCTTTCCTCACTCCAACACGGCAATCTACCTGATCCCTTTCACCTCAGCCCAGAACAAGATCCCAGAAGTCTCAGGATGCCTGTTAGAAGGGATGGGATTGTTTGTAGAGAGATCCACTATGTTGGTTTCCCTGGTGGCTCAGAGGGTAAAGAATCTGCCTGCAATTATGGAGACCTGGGTGCAATCCCTGGGTTGGGAAGATCCCCTGGAGAAGGGAATGGCTGCCTTCTCCAGTATTCTTGCCTGGAAAATCCTATGGACAGAGGAGACTGGCAGGCTACACTCCCTGTGGTCACAAAGAGTTGGCCGCAACCGAGCGACTAACACTTTCACTTTCACACCACTATGTTATGGAAACCCTGCAGTTTGGACCCCATTCTTCTGCAAACCTCAACTCTTTGCACACAACAGCCCATCTCCCACATATTGCTGCTTAACTGGGTCTTTGGAGCAACAATCTGATCAGCTCAAAATTAGTTAGGATCTGCCTTCAATATAGGTTGATTATTTGACCATCAGTGGTCCTTTCTGCCTCCTAGAGCTTATAATAAATTGATGTTCTGCAGTAAGAGACAAGCCAGATGACCTCTGAATCTGCTTCCGTTAGCGACCAGTTTAAATTCCCTTTCTAGTGTGAAATCTAGAAAAGGGAAAAACACAGGCTAAGAATGAGACTTGCTGAAAATTAATGTTTGCAGATTTGATGCTATTTTTGTCACAGAATTAGCATATATTCTTCCCTGTCCAAATAGCTTTCTCCTTCCCCTCTCTGTCCTCTTCCAGAACTCCCAGTATTGGCTGGAATGTAGGACAGAATTTCCCACAACACAGACAGCACCCATCTGTCTCTAATTTCACAAAATGACAAACTAGAATGGCCCAAGAGCCAAAATTTCTACTTCATTCTTCTTTCTGATATACTAGTTAGGTCAGGGGATTTTCTTTTCCTTTAGTGCAAATCAAGCATTTAAGGCAGACTTGAAAAAGGAGAGAGCAGACCTGGAATACCTCATTGTAATACTGCTGATGAGAATTTACAAGAAGCTGGACCATTCAGATCCAGTTGCAATCAGCCCAGGAAGGAGTTCAGCATGTCTTCAGCATGGTGGAAACTGCTGCTCTTCTCCTGGAAAATATGAACACAAAGACCCCATCTGAAATCCAGAGCACCCCTCTAAACTGGAGCAGGTGTGTTAAAAATATCACTACAATACTGAGTCTTAGTATGGGATGACAGTCTCAGGAGCTGGAATTTGGGGTGGGAACTAACTTCTTTGAAACAATGATTTCTGGATTCTCATTTTGAGCTCTCTAAAACAATGGTGTGGCTTTTCATGCATTGATAATTCTAAAACATCATGAATGAGGACCGGGTAGCATTTTCAAAAGCTTCACCTTTGACTGTATTATTCCCTTGAAGGGATGACATCTGACAAAAGGAGGAGAATAAAACCCAGGGAATGGGTCCACGGAATGGATCACTCTCCTGAGAAGAACATGATATCGCCAAAGAGAGCAGTCCAGAAGGTATTTCATTTGAAATCAGAAATCCTGAGCTTTAATCCTGGGTTTTACTTGAAGTGGGCTAAGCCTTAGCTTCACTCACCTGCAAACTGGGACGGGGGAAGGGCAGAACATTCCTTTGAGTAGGTGGCATCACAGGTGCATCAGAAACACGAGATACAGCATTTGATAAAGAAGAACCCAGTGAAAAGTTAAGGACAGTCAGGGAGTTTGGGGTGGACATGCACTCAGTGCTATATTTAAAATGGATAACCAACAGTGATTTACCGTATAGCACAGAGAACTCTGCTCAATGCTCTGTGGAGGTCTGGAGGGAAGGGGAGTTTGGGGGAGAATCAGTTCAGTTCAGTTCAGTTCAGTCACTCAGTCATGTCCAGCTCTTTTCGACCCCATGGACAGCAGCATACCAGGCCTCCCTGTCCATCACCAACTCCTAGTGTTTACTCAAACTCATGTCCATTGAGTCGGGGATGCCATCCAACCATTTCATCCTCTGTCGTCCCCTTCTCTTCTCGCCTTCAATCTTTCCCAGCATCAGAGTCTTTACAAATGAGTCAGCTCTTCGCATCAGGTGGCCAAAGTATTGGAGTTTCAGCTTCAACATCAGTCCTTCCAATGAACACTCAGGACTGATCTCCTTTAGGATGGATCTCCTTGCAGTCCAAGGGACTCTCAAGAGTCTTCTCCAACATCACAGTTCAAAAGCATCAATTCTTCAGAGCTCAGCTTTCTTTATAGTCCAACTCTCACATCCATACATGACTACTGGAAAGACCATAGCTTTGACTAGATGGACCTTTGTTGGCAAAGTAACGTCTCTGCTTTTTAATATGTTATCTAGATTGGTCATAACTTTCCTTCCAAGGAGCATGCGTCTTTTAATTTCATGACTGCAGTCACCATCTGCAGTGATTTTAGAGCCCAAAAAAATGAAGTCTGACACTGTTTCCACTATTTCCCCACCTATCTTCCATGAAATGATGGGATTTGATGCCATGATCTTAGTTTTCTGAATGTTGAGCTTTAAGTCAACTTTTTCACTCTCCACTTTCACTTTCATCAAGAGGCTTTTTAGTTCCTCTTCACTTTCTGCCATAAGGGTGGTGTCATCTGCATCTGCATATCTGAGGTTATTGATATTTCTCCCGGCAATCTTGATTCCAGCTTGTGCTTCTTCCAGCCCAGCATTTCTCATGATGTACTCTGCATATAAGTTAAATAAACAGGGTGACAATATACAGCCTTGACATACTCCTTTTCCTGTTTGGAACCAGCCTGTTGTTCTATGTCCAGTTCTAACTGTTGCTTCCTGACCTGCATACAGGTTTCTCAAGAGGCAGATCAGGTGGTCTGGTATTCCCATCTCTTTCAGAATTTTCCACACTTTGTTGTGATCCACACTGTCAAAGGCTTTGGCATAGTCAAAGAATCAGAAATAGATGTTTTGCTGGAACTCTCTTGCTTTTTCAATGATCTAATGGATGTTGGCAATTTGACCTCTGGTTCCCCTGCCTTTTCTAAATCCAACTTGAACATCTGGAAGTTCACGGTTCATGTATTGCTGAAGCCTGGCTTGGAGAATTTTGAGCATTATTTTGCTAGCATGTGAAATGAATGCAACTGTGGGGTAGTTTGAACACTCTTTGGCATTGCCTTTATTTAGGATTGGAATGAAAACTGACCTTTTCCAGTTCTGTGGCCACTGCTGAGTTTTCCAAATTTGCTGGCAAATTTGCAGCACTTTCACAGCATCATATTTTAGGATTTGAAATAACTCAACTGGAATTATATCACCTCCACTAGCTTTGTTCATAGTGATGATTCCTAAGGCCCACTTGACTTCACATTCCAAGATGTCTGGCTCTAGGTGAGTGATCACACCATAATGGTTATCTGGGTCATAAAGATTTTTTTTGTACAGTTCTTCTGTGTATTCTTGCCACCTCTTCTTAATATCTTCTACTTCTGTTAGGTCCATACCATTTCTATCCTTTATAGAGCACATCTTTGCATGAAATGTTCCCGTGGTATCTCTAATTTTCTTGAAGTGATCTCTAGTCTTTCCCATCTATTGTTTTCCTCTATTTCTTTGCATTGATCGCTGAGGAAGGCTTTCTTATCTCTCCTTGCTATTTTTTGGAACTCTGCATTCAAACAGGTATATCTTTACTTTTCTCCTTTGCTTTTCTCTTCTCTTCTTTTCACAGCTATTTGTAAGGCCTCCTCAGACAGCCATTTTGCTTTTTCACATTTCTTTTTCTTGGGGATGATCTTGATTCCTGTCTCCTGTACAATGTCACGAACGTCCATCCATAGTTCATCAGGCACTTTGTCTATCAGATCTAGTCCTTTAAATCTATTTCTCACTTCCACTATATAATTGTAAGGGATTTGATTTAGGTCATACCTGAATGGTCTAGTGGTTTTCCCTACTTTCTTCAATTTCAGTCTGAATTTGGCAATAAGGAGTTCATGATCTGAGCCACAGTCAGCTCCCAGTCTTATTTTTGCTGACTGTATAGAGCTTCTCCATCTTTGGCTGCAATGAATATAATCAATCTGATTTCGGTGTTGGCCATCTGGTGATGTCCATGTGGGGGAGAATGGACACCTGTATATGTATGACTGAGTCCCTTTGCTGTCCACCTGAAACTATTAAGACATTGTTAATCAGCTGTAAAAATATTTATTTCAAAAAAAGTTAAGGAAAGTTTCACTTGACTTTAGGTGTCCAACTCTGTAAATTTGGGCTTCCCAGGGTGACCCCCTGAGGTGGAGCCGAGCACAGGTGGCTTATTTGACATGTGATCCCAGGAAGCAGGAGAGAGGGGTTGGGGAGAAATAGAAAAGGAGGGAAAGCCAATGCAAAAGTTCATTACCGAGGTCACTGCTGTGAGCAATTGGGGTTCAGCTGCATCAGGATCACTGATGCGAAAGAGTACAGATTGCCTCCCAGAAGGGCCCACCTGGAAGATGGCAGAGCAGTTTATCCGTCGTTCCAGTCTCATGAGCTGAAATTTGGTCCCAGAGGCACCTACTTTAGCAAGATCCTGCTGCAGCTGGAGGGCACCTGGGCAAGGTGAGGAAAAACCCAGGTTGAGAGCTCAAAGTGGGATTTCAGACCCTCCCACCCCCAGTGATATGCACTCTGTGGACCAGTTTCCCTGCTGAAGCTAAAATCAGTGAGATCTGAGGGGCTTCACTGGGTGCACCGGAGGGCTTCCTACACCAACCTGGGGCTCTCTTACAGCATCTGTTACTCATTCGATCCTCAGAAGTGGTAAACCACACCCGAACATCACTTCCCTTATGAGAAGCCATAATGCCTGGATGACCTTGAAGAATCATGCCCCTCACGAGTAGTGCATTGCACACATTACAGCTGGTGTTTAGAGCACTCTCCCTGCTGGTTCTTCCCCACCTTCTGTGCTATCTGAGCTCAGCCTGACAATTATGTGTTCCAGAAAGCTTTCCTGGATCCCTAGGGGAGGTCAGTTGTCCAAGCTATGTGCATCCAGGGAACACTGGATGGCTTGTTTGTGCTGTTGATCACATTTTACATACACAAACACATGTATACCCATTCAGTGCATCAGTGCTATGAGGTCAAGAAACTTGCTCTTACAGATTCATAAATACAGAGAACAAACGGTTTTCTTTGTTGCTGTTTAGTTACTAAATCATGTCCAACTCTTGCGACTCCATGCATGGACTATAGCCTGGTAGGCTCCTCTATCCATGGGATTTCCCAGGCAAGAACACTGGAGTGGGTTGCCATTTCCTCCTCCAGGGAATCTTACCAACCCAGAGATTAAGCCCACGCCTCCTGCATTGGCAGGTGGATTCTTTATGACTGAGCCACCAGGGAAGCCCAAACTAGTGGTTACCAGTGGGGAAAGGGAAGAGGAAAGGAACAATCTAGGGGGAGGGGAATAAGAAGCACAAGCTCTCAGGTACAATATAAGCTACAAAGATATATTGTACAACACGGGAATGATAGCCAGTATTTTATAACTACAAAAGGATTCTAAACTTCAAAAATTGTGAATAACCATATTATACATCTGTACAATATATACAATATCTTTACAATATGTACAATACTGTACAACATAATATTGTACAGTAACTATACTTTAATAAGGAAAAAATAAAACTTAAAAAGAGAAACTGGCTCTTACCCTAATAGATATAGTTCCCAAACCTAGCACAGTGCTAGGCACAAAAGCTAATGAATGGATCTTGATAAACAGACTAATGAGCAAATGAAGGAAGAAGCAAATGGATGAGGAAGGCAAAAGCATCTGTCGTCACTCAAATCTACCCAAAAGTCTACTTTGCTCAAGAGGTCCTACTTCCTCCTCCCTGTTGTGTTGCCTTCAGAGTGATTGCTCCAGAGCTTTCTCTCCAGGATCTCTTTCCTGGGCATTTCTGTGAAGGAAAAGTGCCAGTCAAGTGCTACAGAGTTGTGCTCGGGTTTTCCAACCTCTGCATCTCTACTGGCCAAACCCCAGGGGTCATTTTGTTTGCGCGTTTTGTGGGGAACACACCCAGTGAGCTTCCCTGTTAGTTTAATCCTGGCCTTTTGCTTTCCTCCCTTAGCTTCTCGTAATCACCCTTTCTTGCTCTAAAGGCAGAGATGGTCTCCGTTACTGTCACACTGCCCATGACCTCTTTGCCTTTCTCTCCTCTCACCCTCATCACTCTAAGAGGAAGTGGACCCTGCCCAGAGCAGAGACCACAAGAGGCCAGTGGAAACCCTTTGTCAACAAGCTGTGTTCTTCCCACCCTCAGAACCCCAAAAAAGCATCATCTGGGGTAGAGTCAGGGTCACAGCCCCTCTAACTCAACCCCTAGATGACCTGTTGATAGCAAGAAGAGGACAGAACATCCCAGGCGTCAGGAAATCACCTCGGAAGTGCAGGGAGGGAGAGCAGTGCAGGATCAAAGCACAGAAGTGGGCAGAAGATAACCACAGGAGGCCCCAGAGCAGGTTATGAAGGGCACCAAGTCTGCCCCAGGGCAGTCTGCACAGGTCAGTGGACCTGAGATCAGGTGCACAACTGGGTTCCGGGGCAGCAGCGTAAGCCCCAGTCCTGACGTCACAGATACATGGCAAAAGGGTCTATTGCCCTAAGAGTTCACCACACTATGCTGTTTCTTGTCTTCTTGGTTCCTGCCATCTTTTCTGCTGGGAAGGCTCCACCCCACTGTCTACTTTGCTCATCTCACCTTGTCCCCATGCTTGGCTAAATTTACTTCTTTGCCCCTCTTCAAGGAAGCCCTCCCTGAATCCCACAGACTATGCTCCCTACCTGTGCACCCAGCACATCACTTGCCTCCCCTCTACCCTGCCAGGACCCAGGGGAAGGAGCCATCTGATTTATCTTTATATTCCCAAGGTCAAAGGCAGTGTCTTGTCTAAAGTAGGCCCCTCAATAAACACGTAATTTTCAATTAATTGAATGAATGAATGCATTGACAAAAATTGTTCGGGACCAGATCTTCAAGAAGAGGCAGAAGCTATTTACCAGAACAGGCACAAAACCAGAGCTAGACCATTGATAAATATGAGACTGAGTCCCAGAGTCCTAAGCAATTGCTCCTTAAAGTGCTGCTACTGGAAGTCGTTTGTTCTTAGGCTTTGAGATGAAATTTTTATAGATGAAAGTTCCACAGCTTCAACGCTGGGTGGCAGAGACAGAAGTCAGACAGGCTGACAGTGTTTGCAGTGGGCTGATACTTTAATTCCCCTGGCTTGGCAGGGGTTGGGGGAAATTTGTAAGGGCCAGATGGATGGGAAGAAAGTGAAGCGGTATTTGTTATTGAGGTAGAATCAGTTCAAACATCACTGACCTGATGAAATCTCTCCAGCACAATTTATTTTCCTTCCTCGCTCAGTGTGTTCCAGGCCCCTTGGCCTTTTCTCAGCTTCTTGAATATGCCAAGTTTTTTCCTGCCTCAGGGCCTTCGGACATGCTATTTTCTCTGCCCTGAGTATTCTTCTACCCATGCTTTGAAAGATAAATTCCTTCTTCTCTGTAAGTTGTGGCTTAAATGTTAATCTTCAGTGAAGCTCTTCTTGTCTACTTTATTACCAGTAGGTGCTCTCATCACAGCCTGTCTGTCTGTCTGGCCTACAAAAACCCAAGTACCACAGACTGGGTGACTTGTGACTAACAAAATTTATTTCTCACATTTCTGGAGGATGGGAAGTCCAAGATCAAGATGCCAGCTTTGGCAGCTGATGAAAACCCACTCACTGGTTCACAGATGATTGTCTGCTGGCTGTGTCCTCACTTGTTGAGAGTGAGCTCACCAGGGTCTCTTTCATAAGGGCCTTCATCCCATTTGTGAGTGCTCTGCCCTCATGGCCTAATCACCTCCCAAGGCTCCATCTCCAGATACCATTCATTGGTGATCAGGTTTCAACATGTGAGTTTGGTGGGAGTGGAAGGACGGGGCATACCAACATTCAGTCCATGGCAGAATTTGTTCATTTCTATCTACTCTTCATTTTTGCTTTCATCATAATATTTATACAATTTTCAATTTCTTCATTTATTTTCTCTTCACTAATGGTATCAGGGAGATGAACTTTCATAATGGAACATAATTTTCTGAGGACAGAGGCCTCTCCTAACATTTGTTTAGTTGGTCAGTCGTGATCAACTCTTTTGTAGCTCTCCAGGCTCCTCTGCTCATCATATTCTCCAGTCAAGAATACTGGAGTGGATTGCCATTTCCTTCTCCAGAGGATCCTCCCAGCCCAGGGATCAAATCCACGTCTTTTGCATTAGCAGAGGAGTTCTTTACCACTGAGCCACCATGTTTCTTGTTTTATCTTTAACACTTAATCTGTCACCTGGTACCTAGTAAGAGGTCACTGTTGTCAGTCCCGTGGATGCTGAGTTCGTTGTTATTGTCAAGGGAATTTCTTCAGTATATATAAAACTAAATTGATTCAAATTATGAGCTTAGGTATGAGCTTCTTTATTTTTCCATATATTTTGAGCATTGTTATCAGAAAGCCTTTCTGAATGCTTGCAGAACCATGTCAGCATTCAGTAATGTATATTAAAAGATGCCGTGTATGTCTGAGTTAGCCTTGTGAATAAATCCCTCCTAATAAAAGAAAATGAGCTTTTATGATTAAGGGGTTTAGAAATAATCAAGAGAGGGTTAAAAATAAAACAAGCGGAGGCAGAACAGACCAAAGAATAGCTACTGGCAAGCCTTTCAAAATGATGTCCCAGATTATAATTTCATAAGAAAAAAATAAAATAATTGCTTGCCAAGCCATATAAAAAGATGAATTCTGGGAAAACTTAAAAACTAAACATTGATAGGCTTATAGAGTCTAGCTCCTCTCAATAACAGAACTTTCCCAGAACCCATTTTCCCTGGTCATTCTGAGTGTTCTCTCCTGAGTCTGATTTTCCACCACCCTGGTGACCTGGTAGCATCAGTTGTCTGGTCTTCATTACCCAAACCAGGCCTGCTAAGTTTAAAAAAAAAAGTTTCCCTAAGGAAGCACAAAATGAACTCTTCTAGCTTACAAATACTCAGCGGAGTCCCTGCTCAGAACCAGGCAATTTAAGCCTCAGCCTGTTTGTGGTTTGTTTTGTTTCATGTTTGTCTCATCACAGCAGTCAGATCATGTCCCAACTCCTTTCAACTAGATTTCAAAACTAATGAGTTAGAAACAAAATGTTCCTTCCTACATAAAATGCTAGCAGCTTTGCCTTCATCTCCAGAAAGCTTAAAAATGAACATCACTTTCAAAGTCAAAGAACAAACCTTCCTACTCGTCCCTGTATTCAGCCCCCTCCCTGACCCCCACTCAACCTGCAAGGTTGATTCCAGTCCCTGCCATCCAGAAGTCCGCTTCTGCTCCAGCCCACAATGATGATCATTCTGGACTCTCTCAGTTGAGCTCATGAGGCTCAATTTCTTACTGTTCTCTAACTGTATGAAGAAAAGGAGGAAAAAAGTAGGAGGTAGTGGGGAAAGCTGGAGAGAAGATGCAGTAAATCATGCCAAGGACTATATTTTGCGTATTTCATGGGCAATCTCATTTAATCCTCACCACGAGCCTCAAGTAAGAATGATTCTTCATCTTTTTCCAGATGAGAAAACTGAGGTTCATGAGAGGCTAAGAAACTTGCCCCGCAGCTCAGAGGCAGGAGAACAGAAAGTTGGGATTTGAATCCAGGTTTCTGATTACACAACCCATGCTGTTTCCCTTACATTATGGGATCAGTTGTAGCTTCTTTTCTGCTTCATGTCCAAGCACAGCTCACACGAAGAAAGAGACCAGGAAGAGGAATGATATGAAAACCAGGGCATGTTTCAAGAATAAACACATCAGGAATCTAGTAGATGTAAAGAAGAGCATTCAGAGCTCTGGGGAAGGGAAAGAGAGGTGTCCATCATGGCAGGAGAAAGAGCTATTTAAACAGCACTGGGCACATGATAGAGATGCTCCTGGCAGGAAAGGCAACGTGGAGGTGTGATGTCCATAACAAAGAAGATAATGAAGCCTCTGCAGATACTCTATTGATCAAGCCGCATCTGCAGTGTTTACTGCAGTTTTAGTCACCAGGGGATGTGTGCCATCAAATTTGCAAGAAGAACATGAAGATATTCAGTCAGAAAAAGAGAACCCTTTAAGGACTCATGCTTAAATCTTCAAATACTTAAAGGACTATCTTTTGTAAACTAGATACTTGATAAATTTCTGTGCAACTCTAGAAAACAAAGCCAAAACTAAAGAAATGATGCCATAGGAAAGCTCATTTCTGCTTTTGCTGTATGGGAAAGAACTTTGATGGTTCAAATCATTCAAAAATTGGACAAATTACCTTCTGGATATTGGCAATTCCCATTGCTAATAGGTTCTCACAGCCTGGAAGACCACTTATCAAATATATGGTAAAGGAGACTTATGCATTGGAGACAGAAATGGCAACCCACTCCAGTACTCTTGCCTGGAGAATCCCAGGGATGGGGGAGCCTGGCGGGCTGCTATGTCTATGGGGGAGCCTGGTGGACTCTATGTCTATGGAGTCGCACAGAGTTGGACATGACTGAAGTGACTTAGCAGCAGCAGCAGCAAAGCCTTCCAAGATCCCATTCAACTCTGATCCTGTGACTCAAACACCATGTTATAGTTTTCTCTCATGGCAAGGAAATCTGTATCGTTTTTCTATTTTCCATAGCAAATTACCACAAGATTAGTTGGTTAAAATGGCCTGTGATGACTCAATTGGCAAAGAATCTCCTGCAATACAGGAGATACAGGTCTGATCCCTGTATCAAGAAGATCCCCTGGAGAAGAGAATGGCTACCCACTCCAGTATTCTCGCCTGGGTAATCTCATGGACAGAAGAGCCTGGTGGGCTACAGTCCATGGGGTCACAAATAGATGGGCACAATTCGTGGCTTAAAACAATACAAATGTATTATCTTAGCATTCTGTAGATTAGAACTCTGACATGGGTCTCACATGGCTAAAATCAAGGTTTCAGGAGGACTGCCTTCTTTTGTAGGCTCCTCTTCAGCTCTAGCAGAGAAACTATCTCCTTGTCTTTTCCAGTCTCTTAGCTCATGGTCCCCTTCCTCTGTCTCCAAAGCCAAAATGGCAGGCCAAGTCTCTCTCACATCACAATCACTCCAACCTCCTCATCTGCCTCTCCTCCATCTTTAAGGACCTTTGTGATCACATTGGACCCACCCAGATAAACCAGAATAGTGTCTATACGTTCTTGATCAGTAGTCTTCATTCAATTTGTAACCAACCTTAATTCCCTTTTTCCATGTAACATAACATATTCAGAGGTCCCAGGGATTAGTACATGGATGACTTGGAGTAGAGAGCGTTATCTTAACTACTCCAACGAGGTTCTGACAAATACCATCAGTACATCCCACAAGTTCACATTGACGTGTGACTCTTTGCCTTCTCTAAAGATCACAGCAGAGAGGATAAGGATTTGGAAAGAGTACATCAGGCCTCCAAGGGTTACTTGAGACTCAGTCTCTACTTGACTCAAGCCAACCAAATACAATGGCAGAAAACATTTTTCAGCTGGGTAGATTTGACCGAGCTCCAATACTTTGGTCACCTGATGAGAAGAGCAGACTCATCGGAAAAGACCCTGATGCAGGAAAGATGGAAGGCAGGGGGAGAAGGGGATGACACAGGATATGATGGTTGGATGACATCACTGACTCCATGGACTTGAGTTTGAGCAAACTCCAGGAGATGGTGACAGACAGGGAAGCCTGGCGTGCTGCAATCCATGGAGTCACAGAGTCGGACACGACTGAGCAACCGAACAACAGGTTTGACCTATATTCTTCACCCTTTCCCACAGCCTACACCAAGCTTCAGAAGTCTTCTCCAGCCTGTGCCCCAGGGCTGCTGCTGCTGCTGCTAAGTCACTTCAGTCGCGTCCGACTCTGTGCAACCCCATAGACAGCAGCCCACCAGGCTCCCCCATCCCTGGGATTCTCCAGGCAAGAACACTGGAGTGGGTTGCCATTTCCTTCTCCAATGCATGAAAGTGAAAAGTGAAAGTGAAGTCGCTCAGTCGTGTCGGACTCTTCGCGACCCCATGGACTGCAGCCCACCAGGCTCCTCTGTCCATGCGATTTTCCAGGCAAGAGTACTGGAGTGGGTTGCCATTGCCTTCTCCCATGCCCCAGGGAGGCACTAGCAATGACCAGAGCTGGCAAGTGATGGAAAAATCCATTTTCCATCTCCTCAGGAAAGGCTCTCTGTCCCACATATTAGGGTTTAGGGTTGTTGCTCTTATTGCTTTAGTAATCACTATGTACAAGGCAATGAACTAGAAATCTTGAATTCGTAAATAGAATGTACAATTCATAATCTCAGCTGCCTGTAGGCTACAGTATACTAGCACTTACTGCTGTTTTGTTTCTTCTGAATAGAATTCCTGATCTCATGTCACTCTTGCCAGTATATACCCAGAGTTTTTCATTATTTCCACTGTTTCCCCATCTATTTGCCATGAAGTGATGGGATCAGATGCCATGATCTTAGTTTTCTGAATGCTGAGTTTTAAGCCAACTTTTTCATTCTCCTCTTTCACTTTTATCAAAAGGTTCTTTCATTCTTCTTCGTTTTCTGCCATAAGGGTGGTGTCATCTGCATATCTGAGGTTATTGATATTTCTCCTGGCAATCTTGATTCCAGTTTGAGCTTCATCCAGTCCAGCATTTCTTATGATGTACTCTACATATAAATTAAATAAGCAGGGGACAATATACAGCCTTGACATACTCCTTTCCCAATTTGGAACCAGCCTGTTGTTCCATGTCCAGTTATAACAGTTGCTTCTTGACCTGCATATAGATTTCTTAGGAGGCAGATTAGGTGGTCTGGTATTCCCATCTCTTTAAGAATTTTCCACAGTTTGTTGTGATCCATTCAGTCAAAGGCTTCAGTGTAGTCAATAAAGCAGAAGTAGATGTTTTTCTGGAACTCTCTTGCTTTTTTGATGATCCAATTGATGTTGGCAATTTGATCTCTGGTTCCTCCAAAATCACTGCAGATCATGACTGCAGCCATGAAATTAAAAGACGCTTTCTCCTTGGAAGAAAAGTTATGACCAACATAGACAGCATATTAAAAAGCAGAGACATTACTTTGCCAACAAAGGTCTGTCTAGTCAAAGCAATGGTTTTTCCAGCAGTCAGGTATGAACATGAGAATTGGACTGAACTAAACTGAACTGAACCTGGAGTTTTATCATTATACTACTTTATTATTTTTTTTTGAAAGCAATTCTTTTTTTGTTGTTTATTTTTTTTTAAACTTTACATAATTGTATTAGTTTTGCCAATATCAAAATGAATCCACCACAGGTATACATGTGTTCCCCATCCTGAACCCTCCTCCCTCCTCCCTCCCCATACCATCCCTCTGGGTCGTCCCAGTGCACTAGCCCCAAGCATCCAGTATCGTGCATCGAACCTGGACTGGCAACTCGTTTCATACATGATATTTTACATGTTTAGAATCTCCATCATTTGAGTCACAATGGAAGTCCTGAATTGTTATTGCTTTTTCCTAGGCATGTTTATTGTGGGGTGTTTTTCTCAGAGTTCTTTTGGTCACCCCAAATAATCTATCAATTGGGATTCTTATCATTGCAGTTGATAGAAAACTCTGTTTCAACTAGTTGAAGAAAAAGAGGGGGATTTTTTGGCTAACATCCTGAAAAATCCAGAGGTAAATCTGGCTTTGATCCTTTCCAGAGCCTCAAATGATGCTGTTGGACCACTTCACCCCCATCATTATTTCCCCTCTGTTTCCAGACTTTATTCTCCTGAATGCTCTTACGTTGCAGGGACAAGATCACTCTCAGCAGATCTTCTCTCTGGACTTCTCTCTCTTCTTCCCAGAAACTCTAGTAGAAAAGAAAATGTTTCTTCTCTGTATCTCCCTCCAAAAGTTCCGGACTGAATTTAATTTTAGTGGCTTATCATTGTCCTAGTCCAGGTCATGCGCTCACCTGTGAATCAATGACTATAACAAGAGAAATGCAAACCTCTGATCAGCCAGGCCTCAACACCTGCCAACTCCTGCAGCAGGGTTTACCTTCAGTGCCATTTGAGCCACGTGAAATAAAAGGAAGGGAAAAATGGATTCCCCACAGAAAACTGGGATTCTGTTACCAGGAGGAAAAACAGATGCCTAGTAGGCAGGAAATATCCTGCCTACTGTTACCCTATACTTGGGTAACACTCAAGTCAGATTATATTAGCTGCTTTCTGGTTCAATATTAGCCAAGATCAGAATAGGGGAAAGAGTGTCATCATTTGAATAGAGGAGTGTTCAAAGCTTCAAACACAGTCCAAGGAAGTTGGACTTAGAGAGGACACAACAGCATAGGGGCCATGGGCAATTTGCAAGACATTTTAGGATGAAAGTCCAGAAGATATTCAATAGCCACTGATTAGGAAGCATGCACAAGCCTCACTCATTTTGCCTAAATCAGAAATAGCTTCTAAATTTTAAAAATAGAAAATAAAATAGGAAGACAAAAGAATCTGGGATGAGGCAACCAGGCTTTGAGTCCGACCACTTACCAGTGGTATAGTCTTGAGCATGTCACTAACCTCTGAAAGCCTCAGGTCAACCTTCTGTAAAAGGGGATTGATAATAATTCCTACCTCATAGAGAATCACATGTGATCATATGTTGAAGGATCCTTTCTTAAGTTGCTAGAACAAATCCTCCCATCCACATGGCTGCTGCAATGAGACTGCTGCTCCTCTCTTCTGTTTACCATCCCTTTGAACCTGGGCTGACTCTAGGAATTGCTTTTACCAGTAGAATGACACAGAGTGATGTGTGGTTTCCAAGCTTAGCCTATAAGAGGCCTTGTAGCATCCATATGGGCACTTCTGGAAAATCTCTTGGAAGCCAGCCACCATGCCATAAAGAAGCTCAGGCTAGACTACAGAATAAGGAGAAGCCACTTAGAGAAAAACTCTGGACAGAGGGAAGCCATCTTGAATGTTCCAAGCCCAGTTGAGCTCCCAGCTCAATGCAGCTGTACAAATGTCCTCAGCTGCACCATCTGGAGAAGAACAACCCAGCTGAGCCCAATCAACCCACAGAATCATGAGAAGTAATAAAACATTGCTGTTTTAACCCACTAAGTTTCAAGGAACAATAACCACCACTCCCCACTACATATGAACAAGTCCCATTCTGAAAGTGCGTTCTTAAGTCCAATTTGTTTGTAAGTCCAACCAATTTAGCCTAGTCATCCAACTAACATAGTTAGCTGTATAGTACTGTACTATAATAGGTTTGTAATACTTTTCATGTAAATAATACATAAAAAACAAACACAAAAAATAAAGAAAATATTTTAAATATTACAGTACATTACCTTAAAAAGTACAGTAGTACAGTACAACAGCTGGCATACAGGGGCTGGCCTTGATGAACAGGCAAGAAGAGTTACTGACTGGAGGAGGGAGAGGAGGTGGGAGACGGTAGAGCTGAAGGATCTTCAGCAGTAGGTGATGGAGGGCGGGCTGCAGTTTCACTCACACCTGACACTGATGGAACACATGTCCACATCTTTGAACGTTCACAACTTGAAGGTTCATATGTAGGGGACTGACTGTTTACCACACAGAACTGGTACCTAAAACAAAGTGTTTCTGCAGTGCTTGCTGTCTTTTCCTCAAGAGGAATGTAATTTGCACTTCAGGCAGAAAATGCCTCCTTTGTGGCACTGCCTCCTGTTTCACAGGACTTTCAGCATCACTGGCCCTTACCTTGTACATCTCAGGGGCGCTCTCCAATCACTGAGAGAATCAAAGACATTGTCCCCTAGGCCCGAACACCCTCCCTCACTATGAATCAAATCCAAGAGGAACACTTACTTCTGAGAGAGTGAGGACTTCAGAGGTCAGCCTCACTAATCGCAAGGCAGGACCTCCATTCTTTTTGTGTGTCCTCATCCTCATTACGAGTTGAAATATCTTCCCTGGCATTTCACACTGCCTTCATTAGGCCATACCAAAAGGGAGTTTACAAGGCCTATAAAATTATATGATACCAGTTGATGTAAGTAATGCAAGCAGATGTGATAAAGCTGCATACTCTGGCCTTGAAGGGGTCCAAAGAAAACTGTTGTCTGCCACCAAGTGCAGTTAAAGTAGGAATCATCAGCATTCTTTCTCTTATTTGTCCTATTTATGTAGCACTTTAGGGATCTGGAGAAAAGAAGTAAATGAACATTATTCTTGGCTGCATGATCATCCTTGTCTTTTTCTCTTGATGGTTCTCTGTAGTGGAAAACTCCTAATAACACATTGACAACACAAGGCAGGGTACTGTAGAGATGAAACTTCTCTTAAATAAATATCACTTTCTAGGAGGCAGAAGAGTTCAGAAGTGACCTTCTGAAAAAGAGTTGCCATTAGCCATCAATATCTGTTCTTTGTAAACACCAGAGTGGATCAAACCTTTATCTTTTCATTTCACCACAATTGGATTCCAGAGCTTATATTTTCTTTCCCAGAGAGCTTCCAATTCTCAAGGCCAACTTCAAAGGCAAGATTCCATTCAGTCTGAAGTGTCAATACTCCTGTCTTGATAAGATATAAAATGTTCCTATACCCTATCCTTTTACCCACACCAATTCCCACTTTCATATTTCCACTAGTTTATAATCACATGTCCTTGATGAGATATTAGTTGAAATGAGAATGGTAATTTATTTAAGCATACCTCTTGTCAATTTGGCTTCCCAGGTGGCTCAGTTGATAAAGAAACTGCAGGCAATGCAAGAGACCCAGGTTCAATCCCTGCATCTGGAAGATCCCCTGGAGAAAGGAATGGCAACCCACTCCAGTATTCTTGCCTGGAAAATTCCATGGACAAAGGAGCCTGGCAGGCTATAGTCCATAGGGTCACACAGAATTAGGCACAACTGAAGCAACTTAGCACGCACACCCACCGTCAGTTTAGCTATGAACAAAATGTGCTGGACTGGCATATACGTCTAAAGAAGACATGGGATGCCAAGTTGAAATTTGGAATTGAGCTTCCTAAAATGACAAAACTATACTTTCAGTACTTAGTTTTCCCAGCAATCTTAAGGAAATGGAAGAAAGAAGTAATTTTTTAAAACATATGATATTATATAAGACTATGATGACATCTATGCTTCTTCTGTAGCTATCTGTACACGGTACTACATACACAGGCTGTCCACAGGGAAGAATCAAAATGT
The DNA here is from genome assembly GCF_000754665.1 of Bison bison bison. Classification (NCBI taxonomy): domain Eukaryota; kingdom Metazoa; phylum Chordata; class Mammalia; order Artiodactyla; family Bovidae; genus Bison; species Bison bison. The sequence goes on along the minus strand of NW_011494664.1, from coordinate 1,956,789 downwards.
GGGCGTTCCCAGCTTTTAAAACTAAGAGCTAAATTAAGGAAAGAGAGACAGGGGGAGAGAAGGAAAAGAAAACCTAAATTCTTGATCTGCTAAAATTTAGGCTTAAAATATATGCCTTAGAAAAATACACATGCCAGAATTCAAGTAGGTAACAATATGCTACTTTTTTATCCTGGTCTGTTTTAGAAAAATCTGCTCCTTGGTAAATGAATATTATGTTTATACTTCAAGTATATTTTTAATAGCTAACATTTCAAGTCCATACAACATTTGTTTTAATAGAATTTTATATTCTAAAAATAAGAAAAGAAGAAACGTTTCACTTTACAAAAAAATTTACAACCAGGTTTCTTTATGTGCTAGGATCCTTTGGGAATTTTAATGTGATTACACTATTAAAACTAAATGCATATATAAATTTTCAGAATTCGATCTTTTGTGTATAAGTTACACCTCTCTGGCAAGAGCTGTAATCATTCTCAATTCCTGAAATGTTAATTTCTCAAAAGTCCTCTCCTCCTCTCCACCCTTAATCTTCTGTAATTCATCTTCAGTGAGCTCTCCCAGAAATCTCCTACATCAAAACCGTAACTCTTTTTCCTAGTGCCAACCAAAAAAATACCAAAGGACAGACATTTACTTAATTAGGTAATGTAGTGCCATCAGCAAATCCAGCATAACTGGATATTTCAAACTTCAAAATAACTCAAAGGACCCAAATCATCTGACAGCCAACAATATTTACCAGTTGAGACTTCAGATAAAGTAAATGCAGTGATCTTTCTTTCTTAGAAAAATGGAACCCTTCTGTTTGTTGTGGAATACAAAGAGCAGCGGGCAATTACATAACCGTAGATAGGCAAAAACACTGATCTATTAACCAACAAAAAGGAGGAAGAGAGGTCAGCTTACACTAATTAATCCCAGTCCTTAGATCTGCCCGTTTCCACAGCTACAAACGGTAGAGAGAGACAGAAGTCCAAATCTATCCTAACCTGAAGCCAAGTTCTCTGAATACTTGCACTGTCTCCTGATTTTCTACTTTATCATCTGAATCATGAACGTGATAAACGAACATGCTTTACAGTTGAATCCTGGCAGAATTGTGGTTATGTTGCTTTGTTTTGAGGGAAGTGCTAATGTTCTTAGCTTCCACCACGGTCATTTCTGTTTTACTTGATCATGAAATAAGCTATCAGTTCAGTTCAGTTCAGTCGCTCAGTCATGTCTGACTCTTTGCGACCCCATGAATCGCAGCACACCAGGCCTCCCTGTCCATCACCAACTCCCGGAGTTCACTCAGACTCACGTCCATCGAGTCAGTGATGCCATCCAGCCATCTCATCCTCTGTCGCCCCCTTCTCCTCCTGCCCCCAATCCCTCCCAACATCAGAGTCTTTTCCAGTGAGTCAACTCTTTGCATGAGGTGGCCAAAGTACTGGAGTTTCAGCTTT
>NW_011494664.1:1905754-1955235 GCF_000754665.1 Bison bison bison | reverse complement strand
TTAGCATCATTCCTTCCAAAGAAATCCCAGGGCTGATCTCCTTCAGAATGGGCTGGTTGGATCTCCTTGTAGTCCAAGGGACTCTCAAGAGTCTTCTCCAACACCACAGTTCAAAAGCATCAATTCTTCGGCGCTCAGCCTTCTTCACAGTCCAACTCTCACATCCATACATGACCACTGGAAAAACCATAGCCTTGACTAGACGGACTTTTGTTGCAAAGTAATGTCTCTGCTTTTGAATATGCTATCTAGGCTGGACATAACTTTCCTTCCAAGAAGTAAGCATCTTTTAATTTCCTGGCTGCAGTCACCATCTGCAGTGATTTTGGAGCCTCAAAAAATAAAGTCTGACACTGTTTCCACTGTTTCCCCATCTATTTCCCATGAAGTGATGGGACCAGATGCCATGATCTTCGTTTTCCGAATGTTGAGCTTTAAGCCAAATTTTTCACTCTCCACTTTCACTTTCTGCCATAAGCAAGTTCCTCTTCACTTTCTGCCGTAAGCAAGAGTGAATGTCGACATTCTAGGAATCCGCAAACTAAAATGGACTGGAATGGGTGATTTTAATTCAGATGACCATTATATCTACTACTGCGGGCAGGAATCCCTCAGAAGAAATGGAGTAGCCATCATGGTCAACAAAAGAGTCCGAAATGCAGTACTTGGATGCAATCTCAAAAATGACAGAATGATCTCTGTTCGTTTCCAGGGCAAACCATTCAATATCACAGTAATCCAAGTCTATGCCCCAACCAGTAACGCTGAAGAAGCTGAAGTTGAAATAAGCTATATTTTAACTCAAATACAAAGAAAAGGAGGAGAGGAAAAGCCATCAGAGAAGCTGAAGGAAATTTAAGCAAACAGGAAGAAAGAAGCAAACGATAAAGTGAAGCTTGGTGCAGAAGAGATAAACCATGAATGTGAGGGGAAGAGAAAAGGAGATAGAATGGAAAGATCTAGAGGATGCAAATACAAAAAGATTTAGGGACTTCCTCTAGTGGTGGCAGACTGGGTAATCTGGGCCAATTCTCTTGCTGAAGGAAACTAAAATAACTCTGCAAAACATAAAAACCATGATCTTTGAAGTATCAAAAAGCTAAAAAGAGAGTGTCAAATTACCAAGCCAAGATCTACAAAGAAATAGAAATCCAATGATATGTGTCTGGCATTTTGCCAAATGCATGTCAGCCAATCTTTCAGACTCAACTGAGAGGCTTAACAGTGGTTTTGGCATCTTCATGGGGCCAGAGGAACAAAATGTAAATACTTCTGATAGGAAAACTTATAAAGCTTCACTGAGAGACAGGAAGGGAGATCTAAATAAATGGAGAGATATAGCATATTTACAAACTGGAAGACTTAGTATTGTATCAGTGCCCCAAGACACAAATAAACCTATGTAACAGAACAGTCACTAGACATGGGCTCATTCATAAATGGCACTGGGTATATTATAGATGCGGCACTCGTAGAGTGGGGAGAGGACAGCTGACACAATTGGATATGTATATGAGGAAAATAAAACTTGACTTCCAACCTCTTACTCCTTCATTGTCTGCACACCAGACACACACGAGAAACATGCTCGCATTTGTGCATTTGGACACATAACAAAGAATATTCATAGCAACACTGTGTGTAAGAGTAAAATATTTAAAAATCAAAACAAGTCCATAGAGAATAGAATGAATAAATAAAACATGGACTGTGTATCCAATGAAATACTATCAGATCAGATCAGATCAGTCGCTCAGTCGTGTCCGACTCTTTGCGACCCCATGAATCACAGCATGCCAGGCCTCCCTGTCCCTCACCAACTCCCAGAGTTCACTCAGACTCACGTCCATCGAGTCAGTAATGCCATCCAGCCATCTCATCCTCTGCCAAATACTACAGTGCCAAGAAAATGAACGTCACAACATGGATTAATCTCAGATACAATGTTAACAATTTTGGTTACAGAAAAACAAAAACATAATTCTACTTATATAAAGTAAGAACATGCAAAACTAAGGCTATATTGTTCAGAGATGTTAATATATATCATAAACCTGTAAAGAAAAGTAAGAAACTGATAAATGCAAAATTCAGAAGAGTGGATACCTTTGGGGAAAGGGGACTGGATGAGGAAACCACTGACTATTAATAACATGTTGCTCTTTTTCTTAAATCCGGTGGTAGGTGCTACATAGTCCTTGAATTCTGGCTGCTCTTTTGTATCTATTCACAAGTCAATAGAAATGTAACAAATATATCTGTGTGCCCAATACTGAAGAGTCAAGTTGGAACTTAATATTCAGATACAGTCAAAACCAAAGTTGGGGTCACCATCTGTGGTGGGATCACCATTTGTGATATGGTCACCATCACAGAATGAAATTCTTGAGACAAAGATACATCTGAAAATTTTTCCACAAAATAAACTGAATCATGACTTCAATCTCATTGCTTAAAATATTACCTCTCAAATGTGTAACGTTGGCAGGATAGTGCAGAAATAAACATTTCTTAGCTCTGTTGACTGCTGAATTGCTCCTATGTGTGGTCAACGTACCACACACTGACGATATCAATTAGGTTAGCAAAAAAGGAAGATATTTTCCGCCACCTCTAGTCAGAATAGGCTACTGCTGCTAATAATGTTGCCCTTCCCCTCTAGTAGCAACTGGTTTCAAGTCGTCTTGTCTCTGCTGCACCTTCTGGACTTCAAGCTTTTGTTAACAGTAATTATGCAATTTCATTGAAGCCACCTCACAAACAGAATCTCTGTGCATTGCTTGAAGAAGATGCTTTCTGAACATTTTCAGAAGCAAAGGAAATTTTTTTGCTCTCGCTTATTTTTTATTTTTAATATTTTATGCATGAACTTACTACTTTAATTTGGATCTAAAAATGTGGCAGTAGAATACCATAATTGACTTTTAAGATAGTCTCTGAATTTGATATTCAAAATAGTCTCTGAAATTCTATTTGCAATCTTAGCTTTCATTGGATGCACAGCTATTTCAGCATCTCCCCTGGAGCAGCATAAGAAATGCATCCTTACAGTCGGTATCATGCTGAAATACCTGCACCATCATGCTCATCCATTAGCTTACTTCTTCAACAGCATGCAGTTCATCAGCAAATGAACTGTTTTACCTTCAGGAAACCCACTAATTCTAAGTCCTGCTTGTTGGTATTATTTTGTGTTCGAGTAGACTTTTAGACATGTAGTAACTGCTCCTCCATTTTATTTGATTATTTTTTATGAGTACAGTACTTGACAAAGCATTTCCCAAACTCTTGGATGTCATGGTGTCTATCTGCTGAGGAAGGATAGTAAGTGGCTCACAGGTGGCGCTAGTGGTAAAGAACCCTGCTGCCAACGCAGGAGACATAAAAGATATGGTTTCAATCCCTGGGTTGGGAAGATGCCCTGGAGAAGGGCATGGCAACCCACCACAGTATTCTTGTCTAGAGAATCCCAAGGACAGAGGAGCCTGGTGGGCTGCAGCCCATAGATTTGCACAGAGTCAGACACGACTGAAGCAACATAATGCCTGGCAGGCAACAAGTCTTCAATTAAAAAAAATTGTTGAATGAATACTTGAGTCCCTTTAGTTGTAAAACTTTTCTCTTTATTTTTTTTGAAATTACTGAATTAAAAACTATTAAGGTTGTAAAGTATAAGTGTTGGTCTTACTGTTGTTGTTCAGTTGCCCAGCCATGTCCGACTCCTTGCAATCCCATGGACTGCAGCATGCCAGGCCTCTCTGTCCTTCACTGTCCCCTGAAGTTTCCCCAAGTTCATGTCCATCGCATCGGTGATGCCATCCAGCCATCTCACTACTGGTGAGTTGGTCTCACTGTTCAGCTCAAAATATGCCATGTAAGCTGTGGCTTTGCTCTTCAGTTTGAGAAGACCAAACCACCAGATACCCAATCCAGTGTCATTTCTGGAATCCCTGAACTGACCATTTCTGGCTTACTAGCTTGTTGAGAGATGCTTGGATCTCAGACAGTTGACAACATAGCAAATCTGCTTGAAAAAATATTATTAAAAATGAACCTCAAGGCAACATCATGTATTGTCATTGACTACAAAAAAAAAAAAAACCACCACCATGAAGTTTATAAATGATTTAAGACTTAGAAGATAGGATGCTATGTTCACATCCTTCACTGGTGTGTTCAGAAAGGAATTACAGTACAAGGAACCATCTTAGGATTACCGGCGGTAAGGTACAAGCCTGTGTGCTAAGTCTCTCCAGTCATGTCCAACTGTTTGCGACCCTATGGACTGTAGCCCACCAGGCTCCTCTGTCCATGATATTCTCCAGGCAATAATACTGGAATAGGGTGCCATGCCGTCCCCCAGGGGATCTTCCCGACCCAGGGATTGAACCCACATCTTCTATGTCTCCTGCATTGGCAGCAGGGTTGTTTACCACTAGCGCCACCTGTGGGCAACTTACTATCCTTCCTCAGCAGGTAGACCCCTCAACATCCAAGAGGTTTTGGAACTGCTTTGTCAAATACTGTACTCATAAAGTTCCGCTCCTCATGGAGCTTGCCTTCTAGTTTAGAGGGGGTAATAAGGAACAAACAATAACAATAAATATATAAACAAGTGTCAAGTGTTGACAAACATCATGCGGAAAATTAAACACGGAAAAAAAGCATAAGTAGGTGGAGGAGGGGAGGAGGGGAAAGCTATCTCTTAAAGCATGCTTAGGGAAGTCTTCATGGATAAAGTGACATTTGAACAGAGAACTTAAGAAAAGCATATTTGTAAGCTTTCAAAAGCAGTATTTTTTTTTAATGAATGGCAAAGCTATATCAGACTCGTGAAAACAGAGAATAGAGTTTCATAAAATTATTATCAGACAAAAACAGAATTCAAGATCTAAAGTTGTTTATAATAGCAAAAAAATGTGCTAACTTAAAGACATTCAAAGGAGAATTGTTAAATAACCCGTGGTAAATTTAAAAAATTAAGTAATGGGTAGCCATTAAAGAATGACACAGCTATCCATATCATATTGTTGAATTTCAGAAATAGATTATATAATATGAAAAAATAACTACCAATATATGGCTTTTTAAAGTCTGGAGGATTACACAACTGACTTTTAATAATGGAACATCAGGGGAATAAAATTCTTGGAGCAACAAGAAGATCTTGGCTTCTACTTATGCAAATCTATATTACTTTAAAATTTTACAAAAAATGTTTATCATAATAAAATTGGGGCTGTATAAGTGTTTTTAAATAACTCAAGGGAAATCAAATGTTTTATACTGATGAAGATTATAACTCAAATTAAAGATATTATTTCCATTAACCTTCCTTATATAAAGAAAAATATATTTTAAAAGGCAAGAATAGAGTCACATAAATTTAATAACAGTAGAACAATTTCACTTACCGTTCTTATTTTCCATAAACCAACTGGGCAAAAATAATGATAAAGGTGATTTAAATTCTGTCATTAGTAAGTTTCATTTCAGTGCTGGTAACTAACCCTCAGCTCTAGACAATACAACTTACTTTTCAAATCTTATGAAAAAAATATAAAAATTTGTCACATATTATACTACAAACAAAGTTTTTATATTAAATAAATTTCAAAGAGTAAGAACTGTCTAAGACAACTTCTTTATTCACAATGCAAAAAAATTGCTAAGGTTTTGAAACTGAGAGAAAATTTAACCGCTTAGAAACTAAAGGTTATTTTCCAAAGTAATTCTTAGGTCAGAGAGGAAAATCAACACTCACAGTAAAGAAGCATTGAACTAAAGAAGCAAAGAAAAAGCTGCTGCTGCTGCTGCTGCTGCTAAGTCGCTTCAGTCGTGTCCGACTCTGTGCGACCCCATAGACGGCAGCCCACTAGGCTCCGCCATCCCTGGGATTCTCCAGGCAAGAACACTGGAGTGGGTTGCCATTTTCTTCTCCAATACATGAAAGTGAAAAGTAAAAGTGAAGTCTCTCAGTCGTGTCTAAATCAATTTTTTAAAAAATCAATATAAGAAGAAATAAATTTATAAAAGCAGAAGTCAATGAATTAGTAAAATAATAGAATTGATCAAGAGCAACTTCTTTAAAAATACAAATAAATGTAGAAATAAAACTGTTTTCAGGTACTGCGTGCAAAGATGTTTCCAGGGATCCACATTTTAAATTTCTAAAAAAAAGACCAAAAACTCATGGAAGAGTTATAAAAAGCTATATTTCTAAAATCAGGTTTCAAATGAAAAATAATACTAACCTCTGCATCAATACTATTATTCACCCCACCCAGTCATAAGGTGATATGGACTTTCCTGGTGGCTCAGAGGTAAAGAATCTGCCCACGCTGATGTAACCTGGGTTCGATCCCTGAGTTGGGAAAATCCCCTGGAGACGGTAAACTTCTCATCACAAATACCACATCCTCCAGAAGACCTAGATCTCAAGAGACTCACTCCCTCTCCTTGTCCTCTTATTACACAGATCTTTTTCCCTTATGGACTGAAATGCATACCCTATGCTGTAAAGTGTGAGAGCTACCCCTTACCTCCATAAGCATCAAGTCCACATACTCAAAACTGTAAGACAAAATAATTGAAGGAGTCTAATCCCTGGATGACAGCCCCGGATGCTCATTAATTGGACTTTTTAATTCATGAGAAAACAAACCTATTACTTGCTTAAATTACAGTTTATTGTGGTCTCTGTTGCTTAAAACTGAATACCATCCTATCTAATACATCTCAAAGGAAAAGAGCTTTGAAAAACTGTGTTTGTTGTAACCCATGTAATAGGAACAAATGATCTGTAATCAGATCTTGAAATGAAAATGTAAATGGTCAAATAACAGACCGAATGGACATTGCTGTAGAGCAAATTAATGAGTTCTGAGAGGTGATTGAGGAATTCTGTATCACAGTGAAACAGCAAAAGAAATGGAGACTATCAACACAGTTGTATTATTTTTCTCAGGTGAAGTAATAATGTACCACAGTCTGGATGGCTTAAATAACAAAAATTTATCCTCAGTGCTGGAAATTAGACTTCCAAGATCAAATTATTGACAATGTTACTCCTTCTAAGGGTTATGAGGAAGAATCTGTTCTATGTCTCTCTCCTAGCTTCTGTTGGTTTCCTGGCAACCTCTGGTAGGGGCAGGCATGTGTGTTCAGTTGCGTCCGACTCTTTGTGACGCCATAGACTGTAGCCCGCCAGGCTCCTCTGTCTATGGAATTTTCCAGGCAAGAATACTGGAGTTGAGGGGAAAAAGGATACTGGAGTGGGTGGCCATTTCCTACTCCAGGGGATCTTCCTGACCCAGATATTGAACCCACACCTGCTGCATCCCCTGCATGGGCAGGCAGATTCTTTACAACTGCGCCATCTAGGAAGCCCTTTGGTATTCCTTGGCTTATAGATGAATCACCCAAATCTCTACCTTCAAATTCACATGATATTCTTCCTACGTATGTATCTGTGTCCAAAATTCCCCTTTCTTATAAGAACACTAGTCAGATATGATCTCAACTTTAATTGTATCTGCAATAACACTATTTCCAAACAAGGTCGTATTCTGAAGTACTGGGGTTTGAGACTTTAACATATGAATATGGGGAGAGGGGCCAAACTCAATCCATACAGCAATTAAGACAAGGAGAAAAAAGAGAAGCCCTCATATCCATGCCATGGAAATTGTAAAAGGTGAGAAGGGACAGAATTAAGAAATAGAAATATCTTTTTAAAATAAAAAAAGGAAGAAAATTTCCCTGAGCCAAATGATATGTCTATATGTAGAAAAAATCCATTGAGTACCAAGCAGGAGGAAAAATAAAAAGACCAACTCCTTGTCAAATTGTAATAAAATCTGACAATAAGAACAATGATGTTTTTAAGCATCCAAAATAAAAAATAAAGATTACACTTCAAAACAACAAAAATTAGATTAACATTACACTTCATATCAACACTGCTGGAAGCAAGAAAACAATGGAGCAATATGCTCAACATCTGAGGATAAAAAGGTATTTCTGAGGTACAGAAAACTATAATACAAGTGAGAGAGCAAACTAGAAATGGTACCAGGTAGCCATTAAGTAACTTGATCCAACTGCAGTTTCATGGACAGGGCCTGCTTAGTTCCAGCCAATCAGAGTAGTCCCATCATCTTGCTAGGGCTGGGCTTCAAATGAGTAGGTGACATATTTGAGCTGAGACACCAAGAGAAATCTGCTGGGCTTCTGGAATAAAATCCCTCCTCACTTTCCTGGGATTGGATCCCTTCCTTCCATTGGAAGCAAACATGGAAAATATTAGCCATTGCTCTACCAGTCACCCACAGCCACAAAAAGAGCCAGATACAAGACAAAACCAGCAACCATGGGGCTCCTTCTCCTGGGGTTCTGCAAGAGAATTAAGTCTTACTGAAAATTTTCTCAGTTCTCCCAAGGATGGTACTTACCTAGGGAACATGCTAGATGCATAGAAGATAAGCTAATTTATTATATTCAATAGATGCCTTATGTCATTAAGGCTTAATTTCTGGGAGAGGAGGCCTCAATACACCGTGACCCACAAGCCAGATTCAGCCCACCACCTGTTTAATTGGAGCCCCAGGCTCACTTGTTTACATACTGCCAGTGGCTGCTTTCACACAACATAGGCAGAGTTGAGTTGTTTTGGCAGGGAAGGCCTGCAAAACCTAAAACAATTACTATCTGTCCCTTTATAAGAAAAACTTGCCAACCCCACTTTAGAGAAACCTCAATGAGAAGGTCTGTAAATACATTTGGCTTTGTCCAGCTTGGCCTTTGCTTCATCATCAACGAGGAGGGGGAAGGAGAACAGGATAATGAGTCTTGCTGAGATTTTACTTCTGCTTGTGACCAACAGAGGGCCTAGGCTCCTTCCTTCATCTGGAACCCCATCACCGGGTTGTTACCAGGATGAAGTGAACCAATAACTGTACAGCACTTGGAATGGTACCTGGCACAGAGAAAGTGATCAGTGAATGTTAGCTCTTGCTCCAAAACTGATACCAACTACCATTTACTTCTCACACTGTTCTACAGTAGACAATTTGGCCTGAGCTCAGCAAGTTGGTTCTTCTGATATTGGCCAGACTTGCTCTTGCAGCTGCAAATGGCTACAAGTCAAATTTGGATAATTTTGCTTCTGCAGGTTGCCTGATCCAGGATGGTCCCATTGACATATCTGGTGACTGGCTACCTATCCCCATGGCTACTGGACCATGAGGCATTTAGAAAGCCTCTTATTCCCCCATGGTGGGGGAAGTTTCACATGGTGGTTAGAAGTTTCCAAAGAGACTGAAGTGAGAAAGGCTTCTTAGCATCTAGGCTTGGAGGTGGTACACCATCATGTTCAGTGCATTTTATTAAAACAAATCACAAGACCAGTTCATATTCAAGGAGTGGGAATAGATTTTACTTCTTGATGGAGAACCATGAGTCACTTTGCAAAATCGCATGCATACAGGAAAGAAGAATTGCAATCATTTATATAACCAACCACAACATGAAGTTAATGTATCTTAGGGTTAGTCTCTTAGTCGTGTCTGACTCTTTGTGACCTCATGGACTGCAGCCCACCAGACTCCTCTGTCCATGGGATTCCCCAAGCAAGAATGCTTAAGTGGGTTGCCGTTTCCTTCTCCAGGGGATCTTCCTGACCCAAGGGTCAAACCCAGGACTCCTGCATTGCAGGCAGACTCTTTACCATCTGAGCCATCAAGGAAGCCAATATATTTTAACTTAAATCTAATCCCTTTCCTTCACTATCTCCCAGAGTTTGCTCAAACTCATGTTCATTGATAGTCAGTGATATCATCCAACCATCCCATCCTCTGTCGTCCCCTTCTCTTGCCTTCAATCTTTCCCAGCATCAGGATCTTTTCCTGTGAGTCAGCTCTTCACATCGAGGGGCCAAAGTATTAGAGCTTCAGCTTCAGCATCAGTCCTTCCAATGAATATTCAGTGTTGATTTCCTTTAGGATTGACTGATTTGATCTCTTTGCTGTCCAAGGGATTCTCGAGTCTTCTCCAGCACCACAGTTCAAAAGCATCAATTCTTCAGCACTCAGCCTCCTTCATGGTCCAACTCTCACATCCATACATGACTACTGGAAAAACCATAGCTTCGAATATATAGACCTTTGTCAGCAAAGTGATGTCTTTCATTTTAATATACTGTCTAGGTTTGTCATAGCTTTTCTTCCAAGGAGCAAGCATCTTTTATTTTCGTGGCTATAGTCACTGTTTGCAGTGATTTTGGAGCCCAAGAAAATGAAATCTGCCACTGTTTCCACTTTTTCCCCATCCATTTGCCATAAAGGGATGGGACTGGATGCCATCTTAGTTTTCTGAATGTTGAGTTTTAAGCCAGCTTTTTGACCCTCCTCTTTCATCCTCATCAAGATGCTCTTCAGTTCCTCTTTGCTTTCTTCCATGAATACACGTAATAACAAGCCATCAAATTCAGCTAATTGATCCTCTAATTGATCCTATCTCTTCCATCTATGGCAACATGCTGAGCTTATTCTTGAATTTCAATTCCTCTCTAAATAAAACCATGAAATAAAATTCTAGTTTTGTTTTAAATGTATAAAGTGCATCTTAAATGCATAAAGTTTTATCTCCTGATTTTTTTAACTTGTCATGAACCTCTTCACAATGTACTACACCAAACATTGCAATATATCAATCACATCATTTTTATTTTTTTTATCTAGCATGCTATCTTTAATCACATCATTTTATAAATAAGAGTACCTTGACTTTTTCCTCCACTTGACAATAGAAACAATAAATAATGATGAAAATTGGAGAAGAAGCTAACAGTGTTCTAGAGCTTCCCGGTGTCTTTCTCCAAATGTATAAATCATTGAATATTCAAATGATTAATACATTCATGATCAAGCTTACCAGAAAAAATCATTTATAATTCTACCCTTGACTATCTAGATTCATTAGTGCTTTTAAGCAAATTAATGGCTATACATTCCAGGGCCTAACAAAGTATCATAGTCTTTCCTATTACTTTACATATTGACTTGCCAATGCTTCTTTTATTGATAAAATTTGTTTCCTCTCCTCCACTCCCAGTTGTGGGTATGGTATATATCTACCCTCTTTCTAAGGCCTAGTTCCATCACAGAAGAGGATCTTTTGAAATACAACTGGAAAAAAAGAAGAAACACACTGACTTTTTAAATTTATTTTTAGTTGAAGGATAATTACAATATTGTGTTGGTTTCTGCCATACATCAACACACATCAGCCGTAGGTATACATATTCCCCTCCCTCCCACCTCCCACTCCATCCCATCCCTCTAGGTTGTCACAGAGCCCCAGTTTGAGTTCCTTGAGTCATACAGCAAATTCCCACTGGCTATCTGTTTTACGTATGTTAGTGTGTATGTTTCCATGCTACTCTCTCCATTTGTCCCACTCATATTGACTTTTAGCATAACAATGATAAGAAGAGTGGGGAGGAGAAGTCATGATAGCAAACACTTGAAAATCACTTAGGCTATACTAGGCACTCTTCTAAGTATTTTACACACATTAATTTATTAATCCTCAGAAAATCTTACACTGTGGATGTGTTTATTTTCTTCATTTTATAGAAGAGAAGACTAGGAAACAGAAGTGAACCAAGTGTCTGTGGTGGCAGGGATGGCAGCTCCCCAGGGGTTCAGAAACATAGGTTCCCTCCCACCAAGACAAGTCCAGCTACTGCCACTGCTGAGCCCTCATCCCCCAGAGGTAGCGACCAGCGTTGAGCCCTCAATATGGCACCACTGCTGTTCCTGCTGATGTAATCAGCACTGATTACCGCAAGGCATTCAGTTTACAACTACACAATAAGATGAAAGGATTATTTATTGAACCCAGGGGATTCAGGAGGTCATTTCTTAGTACTCACATTGCTTAGTAATAACTCTTCATGGACAGTTATGGTAACTCCTAAAGACCACAAAGTACCAATGCACTCAGACCACTTGGGGAGGGAAGAGCTGGAATTCCTACCAGACCAGCAACTGAGACCAGCCAGCGTGCTTGCCTAAGGAGAAAGAAATCTAAAATGGGTGGTTAAAGAGGCTGGTGATGGGTATCGTTTATGTCCTTGGGATTAGCTACAGTTAGTAGCCTAGTTGACTAACCCACTTTTAGCCTTTTTAGAAGATTGCAAGTGACATGGATTCTGTGAGCAATAGAGTTTTTACCTCCCCTCTCAGGAACAAAATGAGAGTACCTCGGTCTTATAAGAAGGCCCACTGCTATGGTATGAGAGCCAGAGGATAGCCTGACAGTGTCTGACACACAGCTATGTTTCTCCCCAGATCTGTTCAGCCTCATCTATCTCCTGGACCCCTGACCACTTCGCCTGCCAGCTTTGTTGGCTATCTTGGCCTCTGTCCAGGTGAAGGTCATACTCAGCTAGAAGCAATGGCTCAGGTGCCCAGATCTAATCTGACCAGATCCGCAAAAGCTCTAATGTCTCCAGCAGCTGCCTGCAGAAGCCAGGTAACAAACCCAGAACTGCAGGGGAGTTAGTTAATGTTTCATGGGGTAAACAGTAGGCATAAGAGACAGAAAATGGGAAAGAGCTGTCAGAAGAATTCTTCTTCCTTCTTCGTCTGAGGGGCTGCGGTCCTTTATGGTTTGGTTAGAAACCTGCCACATGAGTGAGTGCCCGGCTGTGTTCTCTCATCCCACATCCCTCCTGCCTCACCTTCCTTTCCCCACTTAGTATCCTGCAGTTACCCTTCCCAATAAAACTCTAGTCTTTAAGCTTGGCCTAATTTTCTGTGTTTTAAGGAATATGGGTTGAAAAAGATATCAGACTCAGGGGGCTGTTTCAAATGATGTGGGTGCCACCATTAAGGCCACTCTGCAAAGTGATGTTCTTCAAGTTTGGAAGAATGAGAAAAACAGAAGACCACTGCATTAGAATTGAACTTAGAAATATTTAACCTAAACTTGATCCTAGTTCTGCTACATACTGTGTGATCTTGAATAATTCACTGAACCTCTCTGAGCCTCATTTCCCCATCTGGATCAACCAAGGATCCAGCAGGACAGGCTTTCAGGGAAAACTGAAGGGAGTGCCTGTGAAACCTCAGGTAATTGTTGTAACATCTCTAAGCCTCAGTTTCCTCATATGTAAAATGAAACTAAGAATGCAATTTACATCGCAGGTGTGTTTGGAGGATTAAATAGCATCATCACTCATGCAAACCACTTGTAAAGTCTCTTCTCTAGTATTTTCTTCTTTAAAAATGGGTAAAAACTCCCCACATTCAATGGTGATTATGAAGATTCACTGCCTCCTCCAGGCAGCTGTTGGAGCTTATTGGGTGAGGTCTAGGCATCTGAGCTGTGGGAACACATGGAATAATTGTAAAATGATTTTTTTCTGAGAAAAAAAAGGTGTGTTATAATTTATGTCTAGACGTTCTTCCCTTCCCTACTGAGAGACACCTGGACTGCTTCACACTGTCTTCTCAGGCCAGTGAGTTGACCCCACATCAACACAGACTTCAGCCCACAACTCCCCCAACCCCCAACGAAACTGATCAATTCCTGCTTTGCCGATCTCCACCCCTCACTTTTACCACCCCTGGCCATCCCTGCAGAAGACAGATATGGCAAGTAACAAAACAATATTGATACTATTTCACTTCTTTATTCAAGTCTTAATTTGAAATAAATACTCCAAAGGCCTGAACTTGAGGAAAATGGGTTCTTGCCCAAGACTTGGGAGAAGAGATTCATAAGTGATGTTGTTTTGCCTGACATATGATTTGAAGTAGCTCCCCTGTGTGAAATCATTCAGAGTATAAAGAAAATGTGATTGGCCAAAATGCCACATCAGGACACATTAAATAAGATTTTACAGATTTGTGTATAAAATC
Organism: Bison bison bison; assembly: GCF_000754665.1. NCBI lineage: Eukaryota > Metazoa > Chordata > Mammalia > Artiodactyla > Bovidae > Bison > Bison bison. The sequence goes on along the minus strand of NW_011494664.1, from coordinate 1,941,307 downwards.
TGAATCTGTTGGGCTGGCCAAGGATCCTATTACCATAGTCATCTGTGAAGCAAGCATTCATCTGTCCCTCCAATAAATAATTACGTGAGATGGGAACAGACAAGCCCCAGGTTTTGCAACAGATCCAGATCTAATTCTTTGGTAACACAATTAGAGCAGCTACTCTTCCTTTGCACTTGACGCATAGTCCTCTTACCAGTTGCCCACAGCCTCAGAGTAGCTAATGACATCAAAAGCCTTTGGACCACTGGGATCCAGTGCCATCATGAGTCATCAGAGACGCAGCTTAATGGATGCTGGATCAAACATTAGAGTCCACACTGACCCTGTCCAGTTCTCTGTACCACATTAACCTCACCCTGAAATCCTCCAGAGATGTTTATCCCCCAAGAGGTCCCTCTTTGGAGATTGATAATAACCATAAAACACTGTAATTCATACAATTAATGGTTTATTCCAGACATCCTGTTAATACTGATTTCTACTGTTTACCTGGATTAAAGGCTGTCTGCTGCCAAGAGACTTTGCAGCAATCTCTCCAGTTAATTAATGTTTTCAGGCACTTGTGTGGAAGATGACAACAACAGAAGTTGCTATGTAATTTCCATTGTTGGCACAAATTGCAAGGTGCCATCATGACGTCATTCTGTTGCTATGATCACTATCATCATTACCACCGTTATCAATAGTTACTGAAGGCCCACTGAAATGTACTTGACTTCACTGCGTGTTCCCATGTGTGCTACAGCGCAGCTTGCCAAAGAAGGCTAATCATTATAATAGCACACTAGAGTCTTAATACTGTTCCACTATTTTGAAAAAAAAACTAATAACAATAATCATTTTGTACTCACTTTGGGAAACTAAAGGTAGAGGAGTATAAACACCAGCAGATTACTTCTTTATTTGGTTACCTATACCTCTTGGTATCTGACACATATAAGCTCAGAGATATTTTTTAAGAAATGAAAGTATGATGAAATGAATAAACTAGTATGCAGAAATTTGCAGCAGAAATATCCAATGAGAGCCAAGGCTCCAGATGAAAAAAGGGAAATGAATAATTAGTGGATGCCTCTTGAGTAGTGGGTGTTCTAGGGCATAGTGTCCTTTTCCATCCGACACTATGTCCAGGGAAAATCAAGTCACGTTTTTCCCTTTAAAGGAAAAATAAATCACAGAAGGGCAGATGCTCAGAGGCTCTCTTGACATCACATGATGTGACATTGTGATATTTAAACCTTTTGTGTTGGGACACAACTGATGCTCACACAGGCAAAGCACTTTCATGGATGCACCCAAAGCGGAATGTAATCCCCACCACTGTTCTTTCTCTTTACAAAATGATGGACCATAAATAAGGGTATGAGCATGACTATAGGGATAAACTAGAATTTTCTCTCATTTTTGTTAAAATGAAAAAGTAAGTCTTTCAAAAATTCTTGGTGCTTGAACTCTTTCTAGTAATGAATTACTAGGAAATATATTACAAATGATTGTAACATGGTTGGATCTCTCAGCACAGCAGCTAAGAGACCTGAGTTCTAGGTCCTGATTATACATTGATTGCATGTGTGCTAAGTCACGTCCGTCATGTCCAGCTCTTTGCAACCCTATAGACTGTAGCCTCCAGACTCCTCTGTCCATGGGATTCTCCAAGCAAGAATATTGGAGCAAGTTGTTCATGCCCTCCTCCAGGGGATCTTCCCGACCCAGGAATTGAACCCAAGTCTCTTGTGGTCTCCTGCATTTTTGCAGGTGAGTTCTTTACCAGTGGGCTTCCCTCATAGTTCAGTTGGTAAAGAATCTGCCTGCAATGCAGGAGACCCCGGTTCAATTCCTGGGTCGGGAAGATCCCCTGGAGAAGGGATAGGCTACCCACTCCAGTATTCTTGGGCTTCCCTTGTGGCTCAGCTGGTAAAGAATGCACCTGCAATGTGAGAGACCTGGGTTCGATCCCTGGGTTGGGAAGATTCCCCTGGAGAAGGGAAAGGCTACCCACTCCAGTATTCTGGCCTGGAGAATTCCATGGACTGTGTGGTCCATGGGATCGCAAAGAGTCGGACAGGCCTGATTAGCCCTAAGATCTAAAGCAAGTCATTTCCCTTTGTTAAATCTCAGTTTCTTTACTGTAACATGAAAAGTCTGGACAAAGGTCTACAGAGGTTTGGACTCTGAGGTCAAGAGCTAAAGTGTAGCCATCCCAAGAAAAACTAAACAGGACTTGGAACTTATCAAGCGTTTTCAAATTGCTGAAAGCAATTTATTCTCCCATTCCATCTTCTAGTAACTTCTATCACATAATATAGAAAAGAATAAATTGACCACTCCTCTCAAGCACAAGAGATGTCTCGGTACGGCTGGTTTCTATAAGCTAGCTCTCTGGGAAATTTATTTATTATTTCTCCAACTTTTCTCCCACTGTGGCTCCTTCTCTCCTTCTATGATAACCTTGCTCTATCTTTGTGGTTCAAGTGCAAGTCACTGCATCCTAGAATAGACACATGATGTAAGCAGGATTCGTGATTCTCACAACAGTTTTGTGAGCTGAACAGGATAGATGTAACTCTGATTCCTTTTTTAAATATTGTTGCTGTTCTGTCGCTAAATCATGTCTAACTCTTTGTGACCCTAGGGACTGCAGCACACCAGGCTTCCCTGTCCTTAACCATCTCCCAAAGTCCCTCAAACTCATGTCCATTGAGTCGGTGACCCAAGGTAAGAAAACAAAATTGATTGGGTTTCTTCTACACTGTTTTGGGGGATATAAATTGGTACAGCCACTGTAGAGAACAGTATCAGTTCAGTTCAGTTCAGTTGCTCAGTCGTGTCCGACTCTTTGAGACCCCAGGACCGCAGCATGCCAGGCCTCCCTGTCCATCAACAACCCCCTGAGTTTACTCAAACTCATGCCCATTGAGTCAGTGATGCCATCCAACCATCTCATCCTCTGTTGTCCCCTTCTCCTCTTGCCTTCAATCTTTCCCAGCATCAGGGTCTTTTCAAATGAGTCAGCTCTTTGCATCAGGTGGCCAAAGTATTGGAGTTTCAGCTTTGACATCAGTCCTTCCAATGAACGCTCAGGACTGATCTCCTTTAGGAGGGACTGGTTGGATCTCCCTGCAGTCCAAGGGACTCTCAAGAGTCTTCTCCAGCACCACAGTTCAAAAGCATCAATTCTTCGTCGCTCAGTTTTCTTTATCCAACTCACATCCATACATGACTACTGGAAAAACCATAGCCTTGACTAGATGGACCTTTGTTGGCAAAGTAATGTCTCTGGTTTTTAATATGCTGTCTAGGTTGGTCATAACTTTCTTTCCAAGGAGTAAGCATCTTTTAATTTCATGGCTGCAGTCACCATCTGCAGTGAGTTTGGAGCCCCCCAAAATAAAGTCAGCCTTTTTGCACTGTTTCCCCATCTATTTCCTGTTGGGGGCCAGGTGAGGTACTCCACCCGTGGCAAAGGTCATGAGGAAGGAGGCTCGACATACGCAAAGGCGGGATCGAGCCTCAGGAGTCCCCCTGGAAAACCTCGAGCATCTACCCCCATAACCAGAGCCTGCCTACTTTACTACTTTGTGCTCTCACCTACACCTCTGACTTTACGGGGGGCTGTCCCCCACCACCTCTTTAGGAGAAGGAGTTAACCTAGAGCTCCAGTTAATAAAAACTCCTGGGCATGACAAGAGTGTTTTAACCTACAAACTCCTCTGAAGGTTCTCTGGCCTGCCTGACAGGCTTGTCCGGCCACATGTGATTGCTCACAGCCTCCCAACCGTGAGAGACACGAGATGCTTTAAACCCTCTAAAAACAGGTTCTTTAGAGAAGTTAGAAAACTATAAGTATATTGGGCTGATTAGAAATTGTATTGGTGAAGGGTTTTTCATTTGTTGAGCCAATGTTTGTTGCTAAGTCTCCATATCCCCTGCCCTTACACACATTAATGAATATATAGAAGAAATAAGTATTAACCTTTGATATTAATCACATTAGACCTTAGGCTAAGTGAATTATTTCCTTAACTAAAACCCACTATACCATCACCCTATAGGAATGTAACTTTATTTGGGTGGCATCTGTTTTAAGAATAATCACCCCTGGAGAAATAAGTGTCCTGGTTGACTGACCGCTGTCACAAGGAGAGGGTCATAAATTGTCAGCGGGCCCCCCTGGCCAGAAGATGATGTAACACCCCTAAGACCTCTGTATACATTTGTATGAAGCACCTGACTTTGATAAAAGTCAGGACTGCTGACCCCACGTGACTTTTGCATAACATCTCAGTGTATAAAAGTAGACCATGGAAAATAAAGAATTGGGATCAGTTTCTCGAAATACTGGTCTCCCCATGTCGCTCTCTCTCTCACTCTGGCTGAGCTCCATCTGGAGCGCGGAACCCACCATGCTTACTAATTATGCCTGGGCTTCTAAGATCCGACCGGGGAGGCCTCAGTGTCTCCTCTCCTTCGGGAGAACGGAAGGATGCCTGCGGCCTACGTAAGTGGTGCAAGCTTCTTGTCTTGAAGTTTTATTGGTCCCCGTGTAAACCAAGCTACTCAGCCTCTTTTCTCCACTGAATTTTCCTACTGAGCTATCCTCATTCTATTACTCCTTACATCTCTAATTAATATCTAATTGAAGCTATTGTATCCTGATCCTTGCCGACGCCGTCCCCGCTTCGAACTCCCTGGATCAGCCGAGGCTGGACCCCGGCAGGTTTCCCATGAAGTGATGGGACCAGATGCCATGATCTTAGTTTTCTGAATGTTGAGCTTGAAGCCAACTTTTTCATGGAGGTTCCTTAAAGAAACTAAAAAAAAAAAGAGCTATCATATGACCTAGAAATCTCACTCCTGGGCATATATCTGGGGAAAACAGTTACTCAAAAAGATACATGCACCCTAGTGTTCATTGCAGCACTATTTACAATAGCCAGGACATGGAAGCAACCTAAATGACCATTGACAGAGGAACGGATAAAGAAGATGTGGTATATACACACAATGAAATATTACTTGGCCATAAAAAAGAATGAAATAATGTCATTTACAGCAACATGAATGGACTTAGAGATTATCATACAAAGTGAAATGTCAAAGACAAATATCACATTTTATTGCTTATCTGTAGAATCTAGAAAATGATACAAATGAACTTATTTTCAACACAGAAATAGACTCACAGGCATAGAAAACAAACATGTTTACCAAAGGGGGAAATGTGAGAGAGATAAATTAGGACATTGTGATTAAATATACATATTACTATATATGAAATAAACAGCAAGGACCTAATGTAAAATATAGGGAATTATACTCAATATTTTATAATAATGTCTAATGGAAAAGAATCTGAAAAAGAATAGATATATATAACTGAATCACTTTGCTCCACACCGGAAATTAACACATTGTAAATCAACTATTCTTCAACTTTTAAAAATTGTAAATAAATAAAACTGACTGAGTTTCTTGACTTCATTAACATCACACATACAGGAATTGCTGCTACATAAACCCTGGAGTTGTTTTCCCACTACAAATCTGATGTCTTATCCATTTCCCCACCAGATTGTGAATCCCTTCACGTATTTTCTCTTCATCCCATGTATAAAAAGATAGAGAACTTACAAAAGATCCTGAGAATAAGATTAATATAATCAATTAATGCAAAAAAAGAGGGCAGACATTGGCAGAAGACTTGATGAAGATGCAGAATGCCAGGGTAAATGTAGGAAGACCAGATGTAACAATCAACAGCACTGATTTATGAAGCAGAAATGTCATGAGAGGGGAATTTCAACATGGAAAAATTTTAAATAAGGATCCAATAAGAAAAATATGACAGTGCTCATCCAACATTGTCTATGTGGAAAATATAATTTAAAAAGGCAAAAAAACATTAGTTGATAGAAAACTATTCTAGGGTAAGAGGCAAGGTTGGCTTATCAAAACTCACCCTAGCCTATTAAATAAAATATCTCCCAAGATTATACTCTTCACTTTACTCAGCATCTGTGTGCTAATCCATGAAATCAACTATCTAGTTGCTTTAATTTAGCTCAACAAACATATTTTGAGTGTCTTCTGTGTGTGAGGCATTGTATTTGAAAGGATGAACCAGAAATAGTCTCTACTGTCAAGGAAGTAGGTACATAAGTGAAAGAAATTGAGAAATATTCCTGAGATTGGGCAATTGGTGAATGCCATTAACTGAGGGAATATAAGAAGAGGGGCAGGAGAGGAGAGATGGGCAGGAAGGAATTAGGTTTGAGAAATCAGATCTGTTAGGAATGCATTTGTGTGCAAAAACAACCTCAAGCAGCAGAGTTCATGCAACAGACATTTAGCTACCACAATAGGAAATCAGGGAAAATGCAGTCCAGGTCAGCAGAGTGGTTCAACAATAACAAGGTTGCAGGCTCAATCTAGCCTTTAGTCCACCATTCTTGGCATGCTGGCATTTTGTCCTTCTGCTTGTCTCCTCAAGTTACAAATTTCAGGGTATACGTCAGTATTCAACTAAACTGCCATTTGTCATCCCACTTTAATCACTAAAATAAGTTTCCTGAACTTCAGTATATGAAAAAACAATTACATGAAATGCATTAATTCAACAAGGAGAAAAGAACCAAAAATGAATAAGCCTATTGTTCTCTCTCCATCCAGTTACTATATATGTGGTAATAAAAATAAAAATACAGTTTTGATTGCTAGCTAGATGTAAATCATGTCCTAGTTCCAGAAAATCAACCAAACAGCCATTAAAAACACAAAAAAAAATCTTTAAAATTGTTTGTAAATGACATTTTCTTTAGAAATCTTGCAAGGTCCAGGACGCAATGGCAGAACAACAGTCTACAGATCATCTCCGCCATACCTGTCACGTCCATTAGTCAGAGCCACAGTGCACCTGTTGAATATAAATTGCTTTATGAACAGCTGTTTCTTCCCCAAAGTAAACAGGTTGAATATTGAAACAGCCATCTAGTTTGGGCCTGCTGATAGCATATCATCTTGATTTCCCGGATGGATGGCAGTACACTTAAGTTCATTTATGCATATAAAGTATACAAGAATAGAAGTTTTTTCATAAACAACCAGGTTAGCCCTTGACTATTTCCACCAGTACCTGTAAATTCAAGAATTAGATTTGCATATTTATTATTAATGTTCACGAACAATCACTTGAGTAAATTACTGTATTAATGTACATAAATGTTCACCGAGGTGTATAAACAGAGTGAGAAACCTAGCTCTTTTCATTCCAGGAATGTTCTTCTCTTTATCAAACTCAAGGATTTCCAATGCAGAATTTCTGTTTCAGGGAGGAGGGCAAGAGGCAATAAAATAAAACACATTCTCCATAGACCAGAATGTTGAGTCCTCTGAAGTGGTCCCCAACCTTTTTGGTACCAGGGACCGATTTCATGAAACACTAGTTTTCCATGGACTGGGGTGAGAGTGGAAGAGGTCAGGGATAGTTTCAGGATTATTCAAGCATATAATATTTAGTGTGCACTTTACTTCTAACCCAGTGCCACAGCTGACCTGACAGGAGGTACTTGTCTGTGGCCCAGAGACTTGGGGACCCCTGCTCTAGAGAAGACAACATCCTCTAGAGACAGACTGAGCAAAATGGTAAAAGAAGAACCCTAGTCTCTACCCACTACCATTTTGGGCACTGCTCACTCAAAGGGAATGCAACTGCACAGATATACACATCCTTACACACACACATACACACACGTGCACACAACCCCCAATGTGCCCTGGTTAGCCTGTTTTGGATAAGCCCCTGTTTCTAAGAAACCAGCCCTACTTTCCTTTACCCCTCCCTCTAAACTCTTAGTGTCCTCAGAATCCGATCTACTCAAAAGCCAGAAAGACAGTTAATTGTATGAATACTAATTCCACAACCAGGAGAAGAATTGATAGGCCCTCTCCAAAGGGCAGTTGCATTTTGAAAGTACGACTGCTTCCAGATGTATGGAAATCTCACAGTGAACCCTCAGACCGAATATGAGGAGCTCCTCCATCAGAGGAGCCTTTCTGGTCTCCTCTGACCACAGCTTTCTGTACATCCTTTAAAAACAAAGTTTTGTCAAATGTTTTTGCTGCTCTCCAACAAATGTATTTTAATCAAAACAAAGACCTTCCACAATATATCCAGAAAATATAAGCTAAAAACAAAATGTAGTTTTTTTTTCTTCACAACTGCAAGGTCAGTTAACACATGAAATTTGACAGTTCCATCTGATGTGCATGCAGACTTCAAAGTCCTATGCTATTGAAGAGTCATAAAAACAAAACAGAACCTCAAATACATTTGGTGGATTCTCCAAAAACAAGTCTTTGTGGATTTTCCTTTAGGAAACAATATGTGCAAAGCAGTTAATTTGGGAAAGTCTTGATTATCCAAACCAATGGAGAAGCCCTCAGAGAAAACCCATTGAAACTGTGAAGCTAGACATCCGGTTGATTCCAGAACAAAGCCTTTCATATAGATCTGGGCAATGATTTCTAGGCAGAGAAGACAATGGTGCAAATGCTCTGAGTAAGGAATGAATTTGACTTACCACTGAACAGAAAGGAGATTAATGTGCAGATGAGGAGAGAGCAAGAAGGAAAGTTACAAGTGAGGAAGTCAGGACACTAGAGCAGAGTCAGAAAACACAGGGCTTTGTAAGCTGATGGCTTAACGTCTATGTTCTCAGTATCCGCCAGACCAAACAAATACCATCAGATAGGTGCCTCTTAAGAAACCAGAAACTATGCTGGATATTAGAAATAGAGGAAATTTAATTGAGGGGACTGATTAAACAAGTAATAGAAGAGCCCAGGAAGTAAAGAAGAAATGGTAAGGCATTTCTTACCACTTACCATTTCTTACCATCTTACAGCAGGAATCCACTGCATGCTAACTTACTTCAGTCGTATGTGACTCTCTGCGACCTCATGAACTGTAGCCCCAAAGGCTCCTCTGTCCATGGGATTCTCTAAGAATACCAGAGTGGGTTGCCATGCCCTTCTCCAGGAGATCTTCCCAACACAGGGATCAAACTCGAGTCTCAAGTCTGCACTTTAGGCAGGTTCTTTACCATTAGAATCACCAGGGAAGCCCAGGAATCCACTACCACCTTAAAAAAATAGTAAATGCATCCATGCTCAGTCGTGTCCAACTCTTTGCAACTTGGTGGACTGTAGCCTGCCAGGTTCCTCTGTCTTGGGATTTCCCAAGCAAGTATACCGGAGTGGGTTTCCATTTCCTTCTCCAGGGGATCTTCCCAACCCAGGCATCAAACCCATCTCTCCTATGGTTCCTGCAAAGGCAGATAGATTTTTTTTTCCCACAACTGAGCCATCTGGGAAGCCTGCTACCACCCTGGAGCAGGAGAAATTGTATAAGAATGTGGTATCATCAGAGCCCAGAAACATGAGCCACAGGAGGACTTTGGGCCAGGGTGGGGGCCACCATATACAAAAGCTGGGCATCATGAAGGAAGCTATCTCACAGGAGAGGCACCTCACTCAGGACACAGCAAGAGAAGAAACAACTGATTCCTCCCCTCCCCTTGCCCTACAATTATCTGCTAGCATCTCCCACTGGCTGAACCTATCTAGAGACATCATTCCCTGTGATACAGAGCAGAGCAAGAAAAAACGGGTAAATGGCAGGCACATGGGCCAACTCAAGGAAGAGAAAATACCCGCCTCCCTTATCCCATCTAACCATGCAACTCCCCATCAAGGCTTTTCTTGTTTATCTGACTTTGTCTGTCTGACTGCATGATTCAGGACACACCTGGAGGGCAGGGTCCCTATCTGGAGTCAGTATGATGGATTTTGTGTGGGAGACAATAGGCCTCCTCCCAGAACAAGACAGCTGCTATATTTTATTAAGAGAGATGCTGTGGAAGGAGATCAAACTTAAAAACCTGTCTACCCAATGCCTAGACAAATGCTGGAGATTTTCTAACATTATTGACTGCACCAATTAGTTCTTTTACTCCCATAATATCAAACGGATTTTATCATTCTTCCCTAAGTAACTGTATCGTCATGACTGGAGTCAGAAATTTAAGGGCCATACTTCTCTCTTCTTTTACTTTTTCCCAGATAATGGCTATAAACTTAAGGAAATGCCTTTTCTAATAAAAGCCTTTCTTCAATGCTCTCTTCGGATGGGCTTTTCTCATCACCACATCCACCTGTACACATTTTTGTTTACTGGGCGAGGAGGACTCTGTAGACTCTTTTTTCTTTTTTTTTTTTAAACAAATCTCTCAAATTGCGGGCCTGTGACTGTGCTATGCACTGGCTCTTCTGTCACCTCGTGTAAGTGGATTGAAATTACTTCTCTGATGAAATGCCCACGAAGAGTTTTCTCTTTACAGTTAGTCATGATGTGAGTTGTGGGGGAGGCAAAAGCAACTTGGTGAAATTGATGCCTTCCCTGGACCCCCATCTCCATCTCCTTCTTAATAAGCCAGTAGCCATGACAACCTCCAGGGAGCCCAGAAAAGCTGGAAGGCAGCCTGATAAGCTGTTTAGCTCCATGGCTCTCCATTGAGACGATTCACATCCTGGATCTGACTGAGCCACAGGTGAGAATACAAACCTTTCCTGAAGCCAGTCTTTCCTCAATACCATAGCTCTGGCTCAGGGCCAACCATGGCTGCTGTACACTTGACTCCGACCCAAGCTTGTGTTGCCCATCAGCTTCTGCTCCCTCCTTGGCTCCTGACTATGGCTCCCACTCATGCTTCACGGCTCTCAGAATCCATGCTAAGACCTTATCAGAACTTTCTGCCTCGTGTCCCTAATGTCTGCCATGACACTCTGTCATGGCTCCAGGCTTGTCTCCTCTGTCCTACAGCTGCCCAATCCTTTACCCACCTCCCTCTTTCCAACATTCAACTGTCCCTTGCCACTTCCAGTCATTTATCTGCTGGAGCCATGGTGATTAGGTAGGTGAGGGAGAAGTTCAATCAGCCTCCTTTCTGGAACACAGGGTTCCTGTTGAAACATTTCCTAAAATTAGAAACAAGCTGAAATGAGACTTGGTCAACCCTATCAGGGGCTTCCCAGGTGGTGCAGCGGTAAAGAACCAGCCTACCAGTGCAGGAAATACAAGAGATGCCAGTTCAATCCCTGGGTCAGGAAGATCCCCTGGAGTAGGAAATGGCAACCCACTCCAGTATTCTTGCCTAGAACATTCTATGAACAGAGAAGCCTGGTGGGCTACAGTCATGGGGTCATAAAGAGTCAGACACAACTGAGTACACATGCATGCACGCACGCATGCTATGACCCTATCAAGAGTACCATCCTGTAGGAAAAGACTTATGTGTTTGGTTCTAGACTTGATTCTAGACTCCTGGGTGCAACCTTTGGAAAATGATAATAGGAATAATGGTTTGGATAATAGGATAATGGTTAGGAAGACCCTTCATCTCATAAGTCCTTAGGTGAAGATTTCTCCATTTTATTGACAGATTTCTTTTGAAGTTAAGATTTTAAGATAGCAAAACTGTGTATTACTCATCTTCGTCTTTCTAAAAATGACATAGATCCAGACACATGAGTGCCAAATGCTTGAAGGTAGAAGGAAGGAAAGATGAAAGGAGGAGAGAGACAGAGGAAGTGAGGGAGAGAGAGAGGGAGAGGAGATGGTTCCTACAAAGGCAAACTTGGGGCACATACTAGCCAGGTGGAGATGAAAGTAGCATCACAGACATGAAAAATGACTGAACCAGGACTCAGTCAAGAGCCAGGCGCTCTAAACCTGACTCTGCCATCAATTTGCCATGTGAATTTTAAAAACTCTATCCCAAATCTTTTTGTAGCCTATGGTCTGAGAAACAGAATTCAGATCTCATCAAGGTTATCTGGACATTCCTGTCCCTTCTGAGTTTCCTGGAACTTAGTTGATTTTAGATTAAACTTGGTCCCCTCTGGACAAGCCTGTGTCAATCAACTCCAGAGGGTCCCTGAGATTTGGGGTCTCTATTCAAGCTGTCCTACAGCACTTGGGTCTTAGAAATATGACCCCAACTAGTCCAAGACCAGCCAAACCTCCTAGACAGCCAATGTCTGAGGAATCTGTTCCTTATTCAGATACTCCTCAGCCCCCCTAGTCCCAGAGGGTTCTGGAAAATAACCCCAGAAGCCTCAAATAGCTACTGCAGATGGTCCCAGACCTGAAAAACAGGAAATATCAGGCTCCAGGCTTTGAGCCCTCATCCTTTAAACTGCCAACAGATCTATCTATAATGTCCCTTTAAATTTAAAATTCTATTTAGTGCTTTCTAGTTTCACATTTAAACAACTTCTCGATTTTTAGGGTTGTCTCCAGTTTTATGTAAGCCACAGATAGCAAGAAGGATAAAGAACTCATTAAGAGAAACTTGAGCTTATCACAGAGGCTCAAGTGGTTGTATTTCAAAGACCAAGGCTTTCAACTACCCTGGAGTCTGTCATGTTGAGCCTTAGTGGAGGATCCTGCTTTTTTAAGACATTCATAAAATGAAATAATTCATAAACCCAAAGTAGAAAGAAGATTCATAAGCTTTTGTTCCTCCGCATTCAACCATCTCCCCCTTCTTTGGTTGTCCTGGGTGATGACCCTCCCAGGCATACAGCAGGATGGACAGTGGCCACTTTCATGTTTCCCAGCAGGCATGCCCCCTCTCAGGCCTGGGAGGGTCTTTGCATGTGTGCACGTAACTTTAGGCTATGAGATGGGTGCTGCAGCCCCGGGACCATACAGAGGCCATAAGACAGTGCCAGAAAAGCCGCCAAAAGACTAAAATCCCAATGACACAGACTTCTATGTTATAGAAATGGACAGCACTGGTGTTCACTTGATCTATTCAGGACTGTTAAATTATATTCAATTTTAGGGGGATTACTTTGAATTCTGGTCAAAGACAAGTTCTGAAGCCCATCTGTGATCAGACCCCACCCTCAGTCAGTGAGATAGAGGAGGAAGGTGAGACAGGCATCTCACAGGGCTGGCTCACAATATGTTCAAGACCCCAACTGACCATAGGATAAGGAAGCCCCACCCACATTGTCCCACAGCCAGGACCCTCTCCCGACCCCCGGGGCCTTTCAGCTCCCTCCCTGCAAGACCACAGAACCCCATAAGGGCGTTCTCCCTGTATTCCAAAATCTACCTCCTGCCTCCTGTCCTCGCTGTCAGACTCTAGTCCAGTCCTACCTGACTTCCAGTGTAGACCCTTTATTTCAGACTCTATCCTTGACTCTCAACCCCTCTGTACATGGTACTGAGCAATACTCAGTATCAAGTTCCTGTGGACCTTGGGCTGCCCTGCACAGAGGATGTTGTCCCCAGTTCCCCTCACTCCAGGACTGCCGCTGTGGCTGGGCCCCTCTCCACCCCCACATTCAGCCCCAGAATCCCAGTCTGTGCTGGAACTCTGGGACTCCCACACACACCAGACAGGAGGGCTCACACTCACTGTGCCCAGACACCAAGTGATTCGTGTCCCCCTCAGGACCTGGGGGGTATTGGCCAAATGCCACAGGCTTGGGATTCAAAGAAAACCTGCTCTTCAACCCAGTGTGTTCACACTGGGATCCTCAGAACTCCAGGGATACCAGAGAGTTGCCCAAGTGGTCACCCCAGAGTTCAGGAAGGACGACAAACGAGACGGGCTCTACAGACTTCCCTGGCGGGCTCCAGTGGGTAAGACTCCACCCTTCCATTGCAGAGGGAACAGGTTCGATCCCTGGTCAAGAAACTAAGATCCCACAAGTCATGTGGCCAAAAATAATAATAATATTAATAAAAGATCGGCTCTAAGCATCCAGCCTCCCTCCCACCACAGCAGCTCTCTCTGATCGACCTTGCATGTTTGCTATTCCCATATGATTTTATTGAACGAACATCTCTATGTTTTTAAGTGTCCAATCTACTGCATACACATCTTCATGTAAATAATTATGTGCTAAGTCGCTTCAGTCGTGTCCAACTCTATGCGACCCTGTGGACTATAGCCCGCCAGGTTCCTCTGTCCATGGGATTCTCCAGGCAAGCATACTGGAGTATGTTGCCATTTCCTCCTCCAGGGGGTCTTCCCCACCCAAGGATCAAATCCGTGTGTCTTACATCTCCTGCACTGGCAGTTCTTTACCACTAGTGCCACGTGGGAAGCCTAAAAATAATTATAACCAATTTGAATTATGACACTTATCTTCAAATTTTTAACTCTATAGTTACACTTTCTTTTTAATAGCTCAAAACTCCGGCTAAAAGGACATAAACTCTTCTACCCACCTCAAATACAAAGCCAATTATTTGAAATCACAGCTGAGTGAGATCAGTCACCCCTGTTTTCTCCGCAGTGGGCACAAAAATACACCCATTTTTTCTTCAGCAGGATCTCTTTAAAGTGTCCATATTTATAACAACATAATTATAACCCATGAGCGAGAAATAAAAATGTTAATGACTATTTTCCCCAAGAAACAGAAAGTCATTCAATGTTTGTGAATAAAATGCTATGGAAATCATCTTTTTAAAAAAGATGCATTTAAATTTGGCATTGACCTTTGTAGCAGCCAGCGCTAGCTTTCTCTCAGCTGGGAACAGTATGCAAAGATATCCACAGCTTTCAACAGCAAATCTGCAAATCCCCTTCATTATGTGCTGCCCCGAGCTGCCAGGATAATCCTCATAAAAAAGATGCCACCTCCTCCTCCTTGCAAGTTAACACATCTCCACAGAAGTAAGAGGTAGAAACGAATGTTCTCTTTTTTCCCCCTACAGCCACGAAATACACGTTTCTCTGAAGGAGACACAGTGGGGAAGAAAAAATCCTGTTTTCCCAGACTTGGCAGCTGGCAGGAAGAAAAAGAAATTCTTCAGCCCTCCAGGCTGCCTTGCCGCAGTTCCATGTTTCCCAGACCACACACCTCGTCACAGGACATTGTGAAGTAAAGGATTACAAGTCCACACAGTTGCACACTGGTTCCCTTTCAAAAGCCCAGGATCCATCATGTTATCCACTTGCAAGAAAACAGGACACGTCCTCACTACCTACAAGTCCACAAAAACAAACTCAAGCCTCCAGTTTTGGTTTCATTTGCTGAAGCCCTCCATGAAGCCTTCCTCAGCCTGAGAAGAGTGGTTTCTCTCCTCCCCATTCAGTTTCCTAACTGATCTATTCATGGTTCTTTTCCAAACCCAGCACGTCTACAGACGGCTTCTTCTCTGAACACACTGAGTGTATGAGACCCCTTTAGTGGCCAGAGCTCCTGTTGATGAGGCCAAAAAAAAAAAAAAAAAACCTTCTCATGGTAGATGGAATTCCCCAAGCAAGAATACTGTAGTGTGTAACCATTCAATTCTCCAGGGGATCTTCTCAACCCAGGGATTGAACCTGGGTCTCCTGCATTGTAGGCAGATTCTTTACCATCTGAGCCAGCAGGGAAGCCCTACTTATCTTTATCAAAGCATAAACTATATAGAAGAGACTCCTTGGCTTCTAGCACATGTTCTCCCTTTTCTGCAATTCTCCAAGGGATGGTGTTATAATTGCACCTCATTATCCAGTCACCACCATCACCACAATGACAAAAAAAACTCTAGTATTTTTTTCTAGAAGTCATTTTTGATGGTTCTGTGATCTTAAAACCAAAGGATTATGACTTCATCTTTCAGCTAGTCAGTGTACATTTTTCAGAGTTACAGAATTCTGCAGAGTGGCTGAGTGGGGGGATGGTGGCATCTTCCATCATGCCACCAAAGGAGGAGCCTACTTCTAAATCTGTGTGATGCACTGGGTTTATGTATGTATGCCCGTAGCTAAGGAAGCAAGAAAGGTAACAAGATACAACCGTCTGCAAACAGAAGCCATACTATTCATAGTCACACACATACACATGCAAAGCAGACTGGGCAAAAGCTCTTTTTAGCTATTCCCCTGGGTTCTAAGTTCATCAGAGATGGATACCAGAGAACCCAGCCTCTGGTCTCCTTCCCTTATCTTCTGCCTTCCCTGTTGAAAGAAGCTCTTCAACACACTTCCTTCCTTCTAGAATTCTTCTTCTTCCCCTCACTCCTGGAGCAGTGGGACTACAGGAGGGGAGTTAAGGAGTAGAGATACCACATATTCAGTCCCTCTGGAGGTGAAGGGGATGAGAGAAAAGAACTTCCTGCTTCCAGACTCAGAGTGAAACATTCACAAGAAAACCCTTGTTCTCCTAACATCCCTCACTTTTGTAGCAAAACTAAAGGCATTATCATGCCAACAGAGATTCTAAATCTTTTCACTTTGGGTAAATTCCCTTTTCCACTATCCCAGACTGGTACAGATCAATGTTCCAGGATGGAAATACCATAAGGAAAGAGAGCAGGAGGAAAAGAAAACTGTGCTCTATCACACCACACACAAAGAGTACTCTTCCAAGAGAGGGCTATTCCTTCAGCCTGGAAGCCAGAATGAAGAAGACAATTGAGCAGAGTCACAAGCTAAGAGCTGGCTTTGACCCAGAGTTGGTGGATTGGTGTAGCATGTAGCAAGAATTATAACTTTGTTGTAGAAATCCACTAAGATATGGGGGTTGTTGCCACTGCAATATAACCTAAAAAAGGCTGACACGTAAATAAATGGGTTGTTGGGACTTCCCTGGCAGTCCAGTGGTTAAGACTTCGCCTTCAGGGACTTCCCTGGTGGTCCAGTCGCTAAGATTCCAGGCTCCCAATGCAGGGGAGCCTGGTTTCAACCCCTGGTCAGGGAATAGATCCTGCATGCCTCAATGAAAGATCCTGCCTGCTGCAGCTGAAAGATCCCACATGGTGCAATGAAGGCTGAAGATCCCACGTGCCACAACTAAGACCCAGCTCCACAAGAGAAGCCCGAGAGTACTGGAGTGGGTAGCCTATCCCTTCTCCAGCAGATCTTCCCGGCCCAGGAATTGAACCGGGGTCTCCTCCATTGCAGGCAGATTCTTTATCAACTGAGCTATGAGGAAAACCCAAAGACCCAGCACAGCCAAATAAGTAAATAAGTATATATATTTTTTGAAAAAAAGACTTCATCTTCCAATTCAAGGGGTGTGGGTTCAATTCTTGGTTGGAGACCTAAGATGGCATGTGCCTTGGGGCAAAAAAAAAAAAAACCATAAAGCAGAAACAATATTGTAACAAATTAAATAAAGATTTTTAAATGGTCCACATTAAAAAATATTTTTAAAAAATAGAGAAATGGCTACTTGCTATAAGAACAAAAAATATATATTTATGTAGCATTATCTTTGATACAAGGTGATAGGTGGTAAGAAACTGTTTTAAGTGATGTGCCATTTCTGAGCAGAAACTTGAAAGCCATTGCATAGGTCCATCCTTTGTTGCTTTTCTTCCCTCTGCTATGAGACCAAGATTGCAGCAGCTTCTCCATGTAGACCTTAGAATGAAGAAGACATGCGGGGCCAACCACTGAGCCATGGCCGTGACTCAGACTGAGGAATGCACCTGTGTGAAGCACCCCCCAAAAGTTTGATGAGAAATTTCAAAGGAAGAGAGATGTTTGGCCTATTGTTTGTCACCAAATGGCTGCAAACAAGACCCCAGTGGAGTTAGAAAATGGGAGTATTCCAGTGGAAACTGGGCAGGTGGGTCAATCCAGACAAGCAGTTGCTGCCCCAGGTCTAACTGAGCATGGTTCTGAAAGAAGCATCACAGCAAACAAGTGAAAAACCATCACACTCACAAAGCCTATTGTCAGCAATACCCCCAAGCACCTCTTCCCTCCGCTTTCCACCCTACCAAATTTATCAGCTTAATAACCCATGTACCAGCATCAAACTGATAAAAACTTGATCCTTTTCCCACAGTGTAAATGGCATTGTGAAATCCTTTCTGGATGCAAAATCCTCAGGAAAGGTGACAGTAAAATTGCCCTAGTCCATTATATAAACAGAACACTTCTTTGTATGTGACTATGAAGATGAATGGAAAAGATTTTCACACCATCATCAGAACAGGTGATGAGTGGGGATGGAGGAGGGAAGTGGGATGGAGCCCACAGAAGAGGGAGATTATAAAATTATTTGTTCATCCAAGAGGGGCCAGTACCCTTAAGGAACAAGGGGAGTTGGACAACCTCAGGAGCAAAAAGGCAGAAAAGTCATTCTTGATTTTTTCTTTCCTGCTTAAGCCCCTATATTCAATCAGTTACCAATTTCTATTCATTCTGACTCCATAGCACCAACCCCATTCATCTCTAACACCCTTCATCTCCTTAACAGTACTGAGTTCATAGCCTTAGCTCTTCTTGGACCATTGCAATACTTTCAAGGCATCTCCCTGCTCCCTTGCCCTTACTCGCCCATTCTACCTGATGTGAATGGATTCATCTACCTGAAACAATTCTGCTGATAGCACCACCTGCTCCCTATCGCTATGGACTAAAGCCTCAAACCCCCACCCTAATTTCCAAACTCCTCCCTAATCTGGCCCACTGTTCCCTTCACATTGTTGGAAATTTGACCAAAATAAAGGATTCATTCCTTTATACAACCATCATTTTTTTCCTTTCAATATATTTTTGAGTTGTTACCTTCCTCTTTAACTTACAAATTTAACTTACTTTAACTTACTTAACCTCTAAATCTTACAAATCCTTCAGAACGCAGCTCATTGTCACTTCCTCCTTGAAGCCTTCTGAAATCCTTCCAGTCAGCATTGCCCCCCATTCTGAACTACAGATCACATCATCTGAGTGTCTCCTAGGATAATCATCCCTCGCTGTAGGGGGCATTTGTGTGCATGCCTTTCTCCCTCATAGAGTTTGATGCAAGGCAAGGTCTGTCTGGTTCTTTCTCCCATAGAAGCTAGGATGGAGGGAAGCAAAACAAGGAAAGAAGGACTCTGGCTAGTCTCCTGGTACCCAAGCAGCCCAAATTCCCTGTGTGGTCCCCCAAAAAACTGAGTACCTGCTTTACTGTTTCCCTGGACTTTCTATGTCTCTCCAAAATGTTTTCTACTTTCTTCTTCCCGTCTAATTAGCAACCAAATGCTGATTGGGTCCCAGATTAGGTTCCCAGATCCCTGAGCCTTGCCAGCCTTTCTCCATGTTGGGGAGAGGAAAGCCAAGAAATAGGAAACACAAGAGTCAGACCACACCGAGGAAGGCAAGGAGAGGTCGCACGGTAGATAAAGCAACTTGCCTGAAAGTCTTGAGTCAGCATCACATCAATTCACAAGGCTACCTCGGCACTCCAGCCTCAAACACAAAACAGCAAGGTGTCCTGACACCTTCCAGAGACAGAAGAACAGGGCTCTGAAATGAAGGGTTCCCCCAAACCCCACAGGCACACTGTCCCCAGAGCAGCCCTAGGGAACGGTAACAGTGCTACTTTCCGAGGGCGCCTGCCAAGGACTGCATATGAATTATTTAATTTAGTCCTCAAAATACCTACCATTTTACAGGTGAAGAAGCTAAGGGTGTGCTTTGTGGCCCTCTCACAGAGATCCAGTTTGTGGAGTTGCGGATGTCACTCCTGCAGCTTCGAGGTGAGGTGTAGGCCTCTCAGATGGCAGAGGGACCTCCTGCCTCTCCTCCCCTCCACGCCCCACCGCCCATCTCCCGGGGAAGGTCCTCCCGGGAGGTGACTGCTTCAGCACAGCCAGTTGCAGGCAGTTTATTCCATCACCTGTTGTGCTCTGCCAACTGGCACTCTCAAAGCCGTGGCACTGATTGTAAAGCTCCCGTGTGACTTAATACGCTTGATTAGTTTTGAGCACCGGGACAATGGATGCTGCCTATCTTCCATCTGCCGTCATCTTTTTTTTCTGTACCTGCCACCTTCCTGATAACAAGGGTGGCAGCTTCAGCCAGGGAGTATGTCCTGTTTCAGTTGCTGAGCTTCAGCAGCCTGTCATTCCACAAGGGCTGTCTTTTCCCACCAAAGCCTGATCTCACACTGGTCCCACACAGTGTCCTCAAAGAAGGCTTCACTGCCGCCCTGTATCCGGGCTCTCTCCACTCATCCTGCAGCCAGCTACCAAATGCTCCTTGCTAACCACTCAGTGGCTCCCTGTGGCCTCAGAAATTTGGGGCAAGTGTTCTTTAATGTTTACAGCCCTTTTTGTTCTAAGACAGGCAGATTCCCAACCTCACCTCCAGCCTCTCCCATGCAGGTACCCTGGATTCTAGCTGAACCAACCCACAATCCTCTCCTTCAAACTCTTCAAATGTTGGCAGTACTCTCTCTCCCTCTCTATTTCCACCTCTAGAAATCCCAACACCACCTCAAGACTCCACTAATATGCTGAAGCTTTTCAGAACTTCCTGAGCTTGTTCCTGAGACCCCATTCAGCTAGGATTTCTTCAATCCCTATGACTCAGTGTCTTGTGCCTCTTTTACTGCCCTGAATGCATTCTCCCCTCCTCTATCCCTGCTACATTCTCTTCTCACTTCCTTTGTCATGAATTGTGGACTCCAAGGCTTTCCTGCATGCTCATCCCCAATTCTACCCCAGCACCTCCACAAAAGCAGCCAACAGAGCCTCTCACTTCCCAGTGCTCACAATCTGGTTATTGAATTACCTTATAAATGGTCGAACTGGGTAAATATACTTGACAGAGCTGTTGGGATTCCTCCTTTGTCCTGGGGTTTTATTCTGAAGTCTATTATTTTCCCCTTCCTTGCTGCTCATGCAATCAAGTGGTGATTAACCAATCTAATCTGGTCACAATCCAGAAGTTTCACAAATATAATGTAATAAACAAGGGGTTTGAATATTCTGGGAATTTCCAAACAAATCTGTATCCATGTTCTGAAGATAAAATTTGAAGGGTACTGAGAAATTATTTTTTTCCCCTACTGTGTCCCTTTCCAACCAGGAAGGCCTATGCAAAGCACCAGGCTGAAATGAGCCTCTTTTGATCCCAAAGTTTGTCTTTTAGGTTTTATGCTTTCCCTGGGTTAGAAAAATGATTAAGTATTTTTTGATCAAAAGGCTTCTGCCTGACTCTAGACTTCAGAGGTGGAGAAATACATAAAAAGAGAGAAACAAAGGATATTAGGGCCTCTTCTGCTTAATTCTGCTAATTTATGGAACTGAAAAACCAAAAGCATCATTAGTCAGAGGGTCAACCCACAGAATGGGAGAAAATAGTTGTAAATCATATATCTGATAAGTGACTATATCTAGAATATATAAAATACTCTTACAACTCAATAATTTTTTTAAAAATCCCAAATTTTAAAATGGAGAAAGGATCTCAATAGACATTTCTCTAAGGAAGTAAATAGCCAGTAAGCACATTAAAAAAGGTGCTCAACACCACTAATCATTAGGAAAATGCAAATGGAAACAACAATCAATACCCTTCACATCCACTAGGATGGCTGGAATCAAATAAGGCAGATAATAATGAGTATTAGTGAGGATATGGATAAATTGGGACTTTCATATGCTGCAGATGGGAATGTAAAATGATGTGGCCATTTGGGAAACAAACCAGCTGGTAATACCTCAAATGATCCAACATAGAATTACCATGTGAGCCAGCAATTCCACTCCTGGGTGTATATTTCTGAGCAATGAAAACATATGTCCACACAAACACTTGTGTATAAATGTTGTTTAGGGTGGGGAAGGAAGATTAGAGATAAGGAATGGTATCTAAAGGGTACAGACTCTCTTTTTGAGATGATTAAATGTTCTAAATTGACTATGGTGGGAATTCCCTGGCAGACCAGTAGTCAGGACTCTGAGCTTTCACTGCTGAGGGACCAGGTTCAATCCCTGGTCAGGGAACTAAGATCCAACAAGCTGCACAGTGCCCCAAAAATAAATAAGTAAAATTGACTATGATGATGGTTGCATATATATGTGAATATACTAAAAACACGGAGAAGGCAACAGCACCCTACTCCAGTACTCTTGCCTGGAAAATCCCATGGATGGAGGAGCCTGGAAGGCTGCAGTCCATCGGGTCGCTGAGGGTCGGACACGACTGGGTGACTTCACTTTCACTTTTCACTTCATGCGTTGGAGAAGGCAATGGCAACCCACTCCAGTGTTCTTGCCTGGAGAATCCCAGGGATGGGGGAGCCTGGTGGGCTGCCGTCTATGGGGTCGCACAGAGTCGGACACAACTGAAGTGACTTAGCAGATACTAAAAACAAGTATATTCCCTGTAGAAGGGATACACACTCCAATATTCAGAAGACTTCCCTTGCTGCTCAGCTGGTAAAGAATCCGCTTGCAATGCCAGAGACCTGGGTTCGATCCCTGGGTTGGAAAGATCCCCTGGAGAAGGGAACAGCTACCCACTCCAGTATTCTGGCTTGGAGAATTCTATGGACTTCCATGGGGTCACAAAGAGTCGTACACAACTGTGCAACTTCCACGTGCTAAAGACCGTTTACATTTTAAAGGGGTGAATTGCATGGCATGCTTAGGTATGAATCAGATCCTAAAGGGTGAACCAGAAATGCTGCAGAAACTCAAGGGTTGCACGGTCTAACTAGGGTCACAAGAATCATATGTGAATTGTGAAAGTTCTCAGGAACAGAAGGAGGCTTACTTGATCAAGTCACCTCCTGGCCAGCACGTACTCTATCTGGGGTTAAATCTTAGAGGTTGTGGATTTTACTAATAAAGAAGATAATTCCCAGAATTTTCCTCTCCTAATCCACCACTGTCCTTGTTTTCAAGCAAGTTTCTTTACTGTGCTATAGTGATGATAAAATTTACACATAACAAAGTTGACTACAATTTAGTCCATAAAGTGACAGAAATGTCTGAAATAATGAAATAGAATATGGTGGTGGGATGAAAAATATTCCTTCTGCTGTGAACATGTATTTAGTCCAGCTGCTTTTTTATTCATTAATACCTTGCTCCAGCAGTGCAGGCTCCCCACTGAGAATGTTGTACTAACACAGTATTCTTCTGAGATGGCTTACTGTGGCATTAACATTTTAGCTCACTTGTTGCAGCTTTCACATGGAGCCAAAATGGGTGTGCAACTGATGGGTTGTGTCATTGTTGTTCACCTTTCTTCAGATAATTATTCACCTTGAGAATGGTCAGCTCTGCTTTTCCTGCTGGGTTTAGTCATGTCTAATCCTTTGATCCATTTTTTCCATTGATGTTTCCTTTTTTTGTGATGATTGCTAATTGAATTTAGATCAGTGCCTACAGTATCTCTGAAGAAAGACATCCAGGGGAATACTTAAGGATCTAATCATATTTCCCCACCCTCCCCTCCCCTGGTGGCATTCATCATGGTATTATCAATGACTTGCTCTACTTTACAGAGGCATTAATTTACACAGTCTGGGTCTGGGTTTAGGATCCCAGGAGTGCAACAAGTTTTGGTGAATGGTTTACCTAGAATGGCTGAAAATAACTTCATTAAGAATAGAATGTAAAAATTGTGATCAAGTCCGTTGAGTCGGAATTCTTGGCCCTGTTATGGTTGGGTAGAGCCATTTAACCAGTTCTGAAATGAGTTTTAAGCAAATATGATATGTGTCCCTGCCAGGTCACTGCATTTCTTCGCCACTGCAAGACTCACCAGAGCCCTCTTTTTCCCCTAGAGTAGGGACTGGCAGCATTCACAAGGTGACTATAACATCAGCTGGGGTCATCAAGTAAGAAAATGTGGATAAAAGAACCCAACTGACCTGAAATGGATATATAATATAAGCAAGAAATAAACCCTTTTTGTGTTCAGTAATTGAGATTTTGAAGTTTTTTTTTTTACCACAGAAGACGCTACCCTAACCTAAGGACTAAAGACTAAAGTCTAAAGACTGTGTGTGTGCAGTCATGTCCGACTCTGTGCTACCCCATGGACTATAGCCCACCAGGCCTCTCTGTCCATAGCATTTTCCAGGCAAGAATACTGGAGCGGGTTGCCACTTCTTTCTCCAGGGGATCTTCCCTGGAGTTCAAACCCAGGGATTGAACTCATGCCTCCTGGGTCTCCTACATTAGCAGGCGAGTTCTTTAACAGCTGAACCATCAGGGAAGCCCCAGTGAAGGGACAAAGAGATAATTCTGCTGGGTTGAAAGAGATGAGTTGGCTGAATATTACTCACATTTATACAAGAAGCATTATGATGTAGTAAAAAGAACATTGGACTAGGATGGTTGGATGCATGAATGTATGGATGAGTAGATACAAATATACTTAAGACAGATATTGATGGTTAGAGTGTCAGCTACAAACTGGCACTTGCCATTTTCCATCTGCCTCTGTGGAGACTGAACCCTGTGCTGCTTCAGCTGATGACCTTTGACACATCCTGAGGGAGTTCAGGGTGGAGAGTGTGGCACTCTGGACTTCAGGGAAACTGGTGAAACCGGTCTTTAGATAGTTAGATGTTTTCAGGAACTGATTTCATGATCCCAATCCTTGCATCTCCTCATATCTAGAAAAGCACTAAATCACTTCATGGTGGCATCAGCTCCCTGCAACTAACAGAAAACATTTTGTAAAATGAGTGCTTGATTACATTGAACTCTCCCTTCACCCAATCTTATATATTGACCTTCCCCCACTGCCTCTTCGGAGCAGTCTCTCAGAGCTCTCTGAGGTGCTGTCTCCTGGGCTGCAGTCCTCATTTTGCCCCAAATAAAACTTAATTCCCAGGTCATGCATCTTTTTTGTAGACAAGAGTGTAGAATTAAGACCTAGGGATCCTGGGTTTAACCTTACCACCTGTTATTTGTAACTGTGTTATCTTCAGTATCAGCTCATTTAACCTCTCTAAATGAACATCAATGCCTTCTTTCTTGTAATGGAAGTAAGAACATTTACTCAGCCTTATCACAGGACTGTGTTGATAATTGTGGCTGACACACTCCAGGTGACCAACTACGATCCCTTCTTCCTAATGTCCATGACTTTGTTTATAATCCCCTACCTTTGAGTGTGGGCAGGACATGTGACTTACTTCTAACCAGTTGAATATGGTGAAACTTACAGGTTACTCCATGATTATATTATATTAGATTTCATCTTGCTAATAGACCCTCCCTAAAACTCTTTGTGCAACTTGGTGAAGTCAGTGGGCAAGCTGGAAAAGCCCATGTGCCAAGGAACTATGGGCAGCTTCCAGGAGCTGAGTGTCTGGTAGCTCAGGCCCCAACAAGAAACCAGGGCTCTCAGTCCTACAACCACAGGAAATTAATTCTGCCAATAACCTGGGTGAGCTTGAAATCAAGTTCTTTCCCAGTTGATCCTCCAGATGGGAATATAGCCTAGCTGACACCTTAATTATATCTTTGTGAGACCCTAAGCAGAGAACCCAGCTAAGTTGTGCCCAGACTTCTGACCCATGAAAACTATGAGAGAATAATCAGTCAAGTTTACAGGCATTTGTCATTTGTTATACAATAATGGGAAATGAATACAATAACTAAATTAGTTCAGTTCAGTTCAGTCGCTTAGTCGTGTCCAACTCTTTGCGACCCCATGAATCGCAGCACACCAGGCCTCCCTGTCCATCACCAACTCCTGGAGTTCACTCAAACTCATGTCCATCGAGTCAGTGATGCCATCCAGCCATCTCATCCTCTGTCGTCCCCTTCTCTTCCTGCCTGCAATCCCTCCCAGCATCAAACTGGAAATACATGCTAGGTATTAGGCTCAAAGTATCAAAAATTTCATGGAGATTTCACACAGTACAAAGTCAAAAAAGTTACTCATATGCTTTGAGGAGTTCACAAAGCATTTTTTTAACCAAGTCATCACATAAACATCTCCAATTTTCCTTAAAATTATAGTATCTACTCTTTTATTCTGACCTTGAAGTTCTAACAGCTGTGTCCACTGATTGTTTTTGGTCTGTGAAAGGTATAACTTCTATATTGCTGTCAATAAAGACAAAATCTGGGGTTTAACTGCTCTTCCTTAGAGAACTATGAAAAACCCAGGCTGTTTTAACTATGGATTCAATTTAATAGGTATGCTTCAGCCCACATTTCAGTAGAATGGCCACTTTCATCATTTTTACTATTATCTTACACGTTGCTATGACTATTAACAGCATCAATGAATGCTTGTACTTTTGTGTCTACATTTTTCATCTGGAGACTTTTTAAATGGATGTTGGAGGAATATTGTTGATGTCAATATGCCAAATTTCATCTCAATTACAGGGGTATAAATGATATGCTCTCAATTTCTGTTACCAGTAATAACATTCCTTGCCTTCTGTAGCAAAGCTCTTTCCAAGAACCCCTGACCCATATGTAATCAGCTTTGTGGCTCTGGGACAGGGCAACATAGAGCTTTACCTTAATCATTCCATATCTGCTGTATGATGATTATAATAATACCCGGGAATGAGTATCCTCTAAGTACCAGGCTCATTGCAGACATTCTACCTAATTCTCAAAACACCCCTGCGAAGTAAATACTTTCATTACCATTTTACAGATCTGGAAACTCTGGCTTAGGGAGAATAATTTCCTTACCTGAGGTCACACATTTATAAGTCACTCAAGCAATATTTGAAATCAGATATGTCAAATTACAAAGCCTTCTTCCTGCCTCCACACCCTACAAACCCTTCTAACACTGAAAACTGAGAACATAGCACCAATTTAAGACTATTTCCCAATTTTCTTCCATTCATAAACTTCTTTTAATGTGTTAGCCCTTTTTATATGGTATCTGTATAATCATCTGTTCAGAAATAGAGCAGTATTCAACTCTGTAAAGGCAAAGGAGAAGAATCTTACATTAGTTAGGATTACACTTGGCTGTGAGTGATTAAAAGTACAAAAGTACATTGGCTTAAACAAAACATGAGTTTACTTCTCTTTCATGTATGCACTCTATGGATTTGGTGATGACTAAATCCAGGATCCAGCCCTCAGGAAATTTGCTATCTAAAGAGAAACCTAAACAACTCCTGATAATGGGAAACAGAATCAACATTTTGCTATAATGAAAGAAGGAAAAGTGGCCTAGGGAAGACAGAAGTTAGTTCTAACTGGTAGAATCCAAGAAGACTCCTTTGAAGAAGTGACATTGAACTAAGCTTAAAGGTGAGAAAAAATTCAGTAGACAACAAAGAAATTAGGGAGATAGATGAGATCTAAGTGGAGGTGGGGGGAGGACATTCAACACTAAATAAGTGACAAAAGTAAACAGATATAAAATGCTAGTCCATCTCCCATTCATAGAAAGGGATATCAGTCTGGAAAAGACTCCTTTTCCTTGTTACCCCAATATCCATTCTTCCTTTCTTCTTTAGTAATAGAATCTTTAGCTAAGTACCTGGCTGATCAAACTAAAGCCTACATTTCCAGACTCCCAAAGGCCTAGATGGACCATGAGACTAAATTCTGATTAATGGAATGTGTGCAGATGTATCATGAGGAAGTTCTTGAGAATCATCATTAAGAAACTAATTAGCACTGCCTTTGGCCTCTTCTACTTCTTCCCTTTTCTCTCTTCTTGCATGTTGGAATGTGAAGGTAGTGGCCAAAGCTCATTTTTCATTATCTTGGATCTAGGATATCATGTACCCAGCTGTGTAATGTACCTGCCCTAATGTGCGTATATTTTTAAATGCCATTTGTAGAGCTGCCATCTTGGGATGTGAGATGACCTGGAGCATAGAGGTACCAACATTCTATCCTACAGAACCTCCTATATCCTATAGAATATACAGAATACATATATCATATATAGAATATATATCCTATAGAACCTCCCCATGGATCTAGATAGGCTTTCAGTTGGGAATGGGGTCTGTGGGGAAAATTCTATGCCTACCCCTTACTATCAATGATGAGAATGTACCCTACTGAAGCCACAACCCTCAGAGCAATGTTGAAAAGAGACACAGGCTACCAAACAGACATCAGTCCTAGGTTAGCCCACATTCTCAGCTGTGTGTTTTGAGTATATGAAGAGAGTGGATATCTGCTCACAGTAACACACATGTTCAAATCCTCCTTCCCCTCATGTCTACTTTCCTCCCCATAGTTCTACTCGCCCTCAAACTCTAAATTTCCCCAAAAATTCCCTCCTAAAATCTCGTCCAGTAGCTTTAGCCCTCATGCCATTTCTCCCTCTATCCCTCTGAAGACCCCAGGCAGGTAGCAGTATGACGGGGACACATGCCACCCTACAGAGGCTGAGCTCTGTACAGGAAGGTTTCTATTCCATAAGGAACCCAAGCTATTCGAAGAAAGGGGACCTGTTCCAGGGCTAAAGAGTGAGCTCTTGTCTAACACTCAGAAATGAATTGTTCTAGGAGAAAGCAATGGTACCCCACTCCAGTACTCTTGCCTGGAAAATCCCATGGATGGAGGAGCCTGGTGGGCTACAGTCCATAGGGTCACTAAGAGTCAGACACGACTCAAGTGACTTAGCAGCAGCAGCAGCAGGAGGCACACAAGTTAACAAAGCAAGAGACTTTATTGGGAAATGGTGCCCAGGCGGAGAGCAGCTGGGTAAGGGAACCCAGGAGAACTGTTCTGCCATGTACCAGGTTTTATAGTGATGGGGTTCATTTCCAGGTTGTCTCTGGCCAATCATTCTGACTCAGGGTCCTTCCTGGTGGCACGTTCATCACTCAGCCAAGATGGATGCCACCGAGAAGGATTCTGGGAGGTTGGTAGGACGTGCGGACTGATGTCTCCTCTTTCTTTTGACCTTTCCCAAATTCTTGCCGTTGGTGGTAGCTTGTTCCGCATTCCTTACCAGGGCCTCCTATTCTAAGCTAAATCTTGCAAATGATTATCGTCAAGCCTAGCCAGGGTGGGCAGTTTCAGACAGTGGTTTCCCTAACAAAACTAACAAGAAACTCAATTTGTACTACAAAACACTTTTATACATCTTTAGAATTCAGTAAGAGGTAATATTTTCAATCTTAATCTTTGATTCTAACCCCTGAATTATAGGTAACCAAAGAAATTCTAAAGAAATAACAGAAAATATGTGTATCAGACAATATTACTTTCCTCCTCAAAAGCCATTCCATTTTCCCCTTATGAATGACATTCATTTTGTTCAGATTTGAGGAAGCAATGTGCTCCAGGAAGTTTGGACCCCACTCCAGCCCTAGAAGATTAAGTATGATTAGTCAAGTCAGTCATGCTAATCCCACTTCCTTTACCAGTGATTGCTGTGCAAGTGGGCCTATGACCCCTTCTGGTCAAAAGGGCCTGAGGGAAACTTACTAGGGACTTCTCAGAATGATTTTTCTCCTTGATTGTATAAAAAAAAAGGCATAAAGGAAGAACTCTCCTTCCTGTTTAGATTCAGCTGTGAGGGGACATGATGCTTAGAGCTGCAGCAGCCATTTTGTGACCATGAAATTAAAATTAAAAGAATCACAGAGAAGCTGACCCAGAACCCACAACCCACACATCATCTGTGCTGCTGAATTAACAAAATTCAGAACCATTATTTCCAGATTCAGGTTATGTAAACAATAAACTCTAACTTTTAGGTGTGATTAAATATTCCATTTCATATAGCAAAAAGCATTATAATTGATAAAATATTCAAGAATGACATCAATGTGCTTCCTTTTCACTCAATATTTCAAGGTTATTGAAGTTGTTATAAATGAATTCATTGAATATTATGATAGAATCTTCAATTTTATTTATGTATAATTATAAATTGGATAGAATTCATAATTTCTACTGATAACATTTGATAGGTATAATTAGAGTTCTTGGGTATATGAGGCTAAATCTTTAGAAAGGTCTTCATACCCAGGTCATTTTACGATGCCTAAAGAAAGCCTTTACCATCTCATTTTCATTTTCTTATCTGACTGGCTGAATCCATTGACTGTCCAGCCAAAGCAACTGACAGCCTGGTGACACGTCCATTGTGTATGAGCCACACTCTTGGTGCTTGACTTCAGAGTGGGGCATACAGATGGCCCAAAGAATCTCAATAGGAAGAAAAGCCAAGTGGTCAAGCTGGAAGATTAGCACAGAGAACAAAGATGTTCATAAGACTCTCATGAAAAGTTTAAGTGAGAAACCAGCAACAACAGCTAGTGCAGTTTACCTAAGTGCCCTAGGACATGGTGTATGTTTATATGCAGGCTTCTTCCCGGTCATTTTTCATTATCTTGGATCTAGGATATCATGTACCCAGCTGTGTAATGTACCTGCCCTAATATGCGTTTATTTTTAAATGCCATTTGTAGATGATTTCTCTCAAGCCTTCAAAGGACATAATGAGATAATGTGGTGGAAAGCACTTTGTAAGCTGTAAAGTACCACAAAAAATGTTGCTATTTTGGTTAAAACTCTAAATTTTTTTAAATTTTAAAACATTAAAGTGAGCAATGGCTTTATGAAAGCCCTCCCATGGTTCCAGAGAGGCTGCTACTAAGACACTGGGAGCATACCTAAAGGTAAATCTATGCTAATGGTTTTACTATTTTTATCGGCTAAAATTCTGTCCAAGAGACAGAAAGAATTGTACTTTCTCCTGTTCTTTAATACAAATATGTAGGGGGCACTTCCAATCCTGGACAACTGAAACAGGATAGATAAACTGTAAAATGCATGCAACACTTGACCCTTCTGTCTGCAACCAAATCCAGCCCCCACACCCAATACCAAATTAAATCTTGGAGACATAGTTTTGGGTAAAATAGAAAAGAATAGCTTTATTGCTTTGCGAGGCAAAGAGGCCACAGAGGGCTAACGCCTGCAAAACCGTGTCCCCACTTGGAGGGGTAGTGAGGAGTTTTACAGTAATGGTTCAAAGAGGGTGTAATCAGCTCAGGGACATTCTTCTGATTGGTTGGTGGTGAGGTAAGTGGGAATCAGCATCATCAACCTTCTGGTTCCAATGGGTCTGGGGTCTGCGTGCTTGTGAGGGGCATAGTAACTTTTCCCACCTGGTGGAGGTTCCAGTATCTGCGAAATAGCTCAAAAATACTATTATGTATATCCCTTGAGGGAGAACCCAAGGCTGCACTACTGTTTCTTTTGATTGTTCCTCCCTTGTCTCTGTATCCCCTCCCTTCCCTAATTAGCAATTGTTTGAACCTGCTTGCTGCAACTCAGGGACGGTCATGGAGGCCAAAATAAAGCCCATTTTCTGTAATCAAGAAATGGGGGCCAAAGAAAGGCTTTTGTGCCCAGGAGCCCCACAGGGCCCTGCTGGTACCATATTCTGATCTCTCTAGTCCCCATGACAAGCACAGGAAGCCCCAGGATCCAGCTCAACAGGTGAGCAACAAATACATGTTGAACTGAACTGAATTCATGAAAGAGTCTGTAACTCTCTACTCAAAAACTTGTCCATGGATTTGCTACTTTGTCATCATGGGGAACTTTTTAGAAATGCAGATTCTCAGGTCCCAGTTAGACCTAGGAAACAGACTGTACTTTCACAACGAACCGCCCCCCCCCCCGCCCCCACAAGATGTTCGGTGTCCACTTTAAAGTGTGAGAGTCCTGCTGTAGCGGATGTCATCTATGCTGCATTCTCATCCTTTCAGTCCACCCTGGAGGTGATCTGAGTCAGTTCCCATGCATACCTTGCTACACATCTTTCCCTGGTGGCTCTCTCTGACCCAGGACCCCTGCTGCCAGGTTGGAACATGCCAGGCCAGCCAGAAGTGCTAGGAACTTGATGTCTTTGTGGAAATGGTGAGTTGCTGTATGACCATCACAGTTTTCCTGGCTTTAAATAGGGAAATTCCAAGACATATTCCACATTGTTTTTCAGAGTGTACCCAGGAGTACTAAGTTCAGTTGCCCATAGAAATAATCCATATTGGCTTTCCTATCTTCCTCTATCTCACTTCCCCACACTCTCAGCATTGCTTTCTGGACTCTTCTCCCAAACAAACTGCTTTTACTCTAATCCTTATCTCAGGATGTTTTTGGAAGAATTCAAGCTAAGACAAGTTGCCTTGCACTTCTGATAGTCAATCCTTTCTAGTCTAGCCCCTATTTTAGTCTATCTAGGCTGCCATAACAGAATACCATAGACTGGGTGGCTTGAACAGCAGATACTGATTTTCTCCCAGTTTTTGAATCTGCCTGCAATGCAGGAGACCCCAGTTCAATTCCTGGGTCAGGAAGATCCTCTGGAGAAAGAATAGGCTACTCACTCCAGTATTCTTGGGCTTCCCTTGTGGCTCAGCTGGTAAAGAATCCACCTGCAATGCCAGATACCTGGGTTCGATCCCTGGGTTAGGAAGATCCCCTGGAGAAGGGAAAGGCTACCCACTCCAGTATTCTGGCCTGGAGAATTCCACGGATTGTATAGACCATGCAGTACCAAAGAGTCAGACACAACTGAGTGATTTTTACTTTCACTTTTGAAGTCTGAGTCAGGGTGCTAGTATGGTCGGTTTCTGGTGAGGACTCTCTTCCAGTTTGCAGACTGCTGCCTTCTAGCTTATGACCTGACAAGTAAATGCCCAACAGGTCAACAAGATCACCTAGAGCAGAACAAAGAGGGAACTCCGCCACCTGGCTTTTCATTCTAGTTCTACCACTAGGCTCTCTGGGCCTCAGCTCAACTGAAGGATCAGGACATTAAACAGGTGATCACAAGGTGTTATCAGGCTGAGTCCAGGGCAAGAGAGCAGGTCCAGGAACCAGGGTCTCCAGATTCCAAGTTTAGGGTCTTCCAACACACCAAATGGCTTTCTCCTAACAATGTTGGTAGGAGGTTTAAGAGCAATAACAAAGCCCAAGTTTAATATTAAACTAAAAGTGGAACCTCACTATTGTTCCTCAAACCTAAATCATTCTGATTATATCCAATTTATGACAATTCACACTAATGAAAGGAAGCACTGACATAAATAATTCAGAAACTCACTAATAATCAGCCCAGCTGTAAGACACTCCTGCCAAGGGAAGCATCCCAGGAGGCCACCCCAGCTGGGTACATGGCAGGCAGGACTCCCAGTGCACGCAGATGGTCTGTGGTGGAGCGATGGCCTGCCGCCAGCCTCAAGATCAGCTTTAGGAAAGCATTCTTTTAGCTGTGAGGACTGAGGAGACCTTGTGCCTAAGAGGCCACGAAGGCAGTTGAGGGTTTTTTCAACTGACTAATGTGTAAGTCTGTGCAAGCATCCTGCCCACTTCCTAATCAAATCCACCACTCCGTGTTCCGTGAGCTTTGTCTGCAGCCGCCTTCATTCCACATGGCCTCTCCTGGCCTTGGATATTGTTGTGGGCATCTGATGGAGCAGTAAGAGATGCCAACCCTCCTGTGAAATGCCAGATAACTACTGGGCAAATTAACTCACTTCAGTGTTCTCAGTGGAAAATGGGTAGGGTGTCACAGAATCACCTATGAAGCAACTACAAGCAACACTTACTCTCCCACTTTGATCCCTTCCCATTTATCTCTGCCGAGAGCATGATACTGTAAAAAAAAAAAAAAAATGTTCCCAAAGTAGATCGGACTGAAAGTCACCCCCATCACTGGAGCCATACATCTTTATTCTGGGTTCTCTCACAACTTGGAGTTCAATTAAGTCTATGTCTACCTCCTCTGACCCAGAGAGGAGCACACGTTATACCACTACTCAGAAAGCATCAGCAACCACATAAGTTTTATGTCAAAAACAGGTACATGGCATTAGCCACAGGAATGTACATAAGTCTTAGTTCAGATAGAGCACTGGATATTTTTGGACTATAAAGCAAGCTGAGTGCCGAAGAATTAATGCTTTTGAACTGTGGTGTTGGAGAAAACTCTTAAGAGACCCTTGGACTGCAAGGAGATCAAACCAGTCAATCCTAAAGGAAATCAGTCCTGAATATTCATTGGAAGGACTGATGCTGAAGCTGAAACTCCAATACTTTGGCCACCTGATGCAAAGAGCTGACTCACTGGAAAAGACCATGATGCTGGGAAAGACTGAAGGCAAGAGGAGAAGGGGACAACCGAGGATGAGATGGTTGGATGGCATCACCAACTCAATGGACATGAATTTGAGCAAGCTGTGGGAGTTGGTGATAGACAGGAAAGCCTGGCATGCTGCAGTTCATGGGGTCACAGAGTCAGACACTGAGTGACTGAACTGAACTGAACTGAACTGAACCAAACCAGATATTTGTGTGTTCAACATGACCTTGAACCTGTACATTAAGTCCCCTATGAACCTTCAAGTTGCTAACTTTCAAAGATGCAAAGTGCATTTGCATGTCTGATCACTTAAGTTAGTTCACATGCCTGGCATGCACTGCCTCGTGCATGCGTCCTCTACAAGGGGTTGTGCTTTTATGTACCTACAGTGCTGTATAGAGGACTTCCCTGGGGCTCAGATGGTAAAGCGTCTGCCTGCAATGCAGAGACCTGGGTTCAATCCCTGGGTTGGGAAGATCTCTTGGAGAAGGAAATGGCAACCCACTCCAGTATTCTTGCCTGGAAAATCCCATGGATGGAGGAGCCTGGTAGGCTACAGTCCATGGGGTCGCAAAGAGTTGGACACAACTGAGTGACTTCACTCACTCACTCACTCACTCACTCATAGAGGACAGTAGTAAAATATCTTTATTTCAAGTCCAGGATGTCCGGAAGTAAGTGCAAAAGCAGTGATGTAGCTGGTACTACTAAACTTTTCAAGCTACTGTACTGTAAGATTACCAACATTTTCTTTATTTTTGTGTTTATTTTTGTTTGTTTTTGTGTTATTTGTGTGAAGAGTATTATAAACCTGTTACAGTACAGTGCTATATAGCCAATTATGTTAGTTGGGTTCCTAGGCTAACTTTTTTGGACTTACAAACGTGCTCTTAGAACAGAACTCATTTGTATGTAGGGGACTTACTGTACCACACTGGTGAATGCTCCAAGGGAGGAACTGAGGAAGAGCTAGAGTACCCCAGTCAAGATGGTGTCACAAATGCCTACTCGTGGTATGATTTGATGCCAACTAATCCTGGTGGCTCAGTTGGTAAATAATCCACCTGCAATGCAGGAGACCCAGGTTTGATCTCTGGGTGAGGAAGATGCCCTGGAGAAGGAAATGGCTACCCACTCCAGTATTCTTGCCTGGAAAATCTCATAGAGGAGCCTGGCAGGCTACAGTTCATTGGGTGGCAGAGTCAGACATGACTTAGTGACTAAACCACCAACCACCAATTCAGACTTTAGAAATATATCATTGTTTGACAGCTGTGTGATGATATGTTGGAGCCCTAGAACAGATCGTATCTGCATCTGACACCACATGTGCCGCACATCACATGCTCTCAGTGCACTTTTTACTCCAGGCATTCCTGATGTGATCAACTGTGCTCAGATGCGATCTAACTACATGCAGATGCAGCTGTCCCCAATACACTGCCCATTTCCTGCCCCCAGGCTTCTCTGCTATTCTCAGCCCACGTAAGATTCAGCAGACCAGCCAGCCCTCCTGATCCCACAGGCATCTGGAAGTGGGAAGGAGTTAACATCAGAAAGCAATTCTTGGCCAGCTGGGAACGAAAAGGAGTAAATAAATTCTCCCCTTGTCTGTTCCTCAGGGAGATAATCCCAGAGTACATTTCACACATTTCCTCAAAGGATCTTGGAAGGATCAAGC
>NW_011494664.1:1902082-1905654 GCF_000754665.1 Bison bison bison | reverse complement strand
ATTCCTACACCAATAGCTGTTACCAAAACTAGCCCCAAAATGCAAAGAGATCAAACCAGCAAGCTCTGCGAGTTGGTAATGGACAGGGAAGCCCGGCACGCTGCAGTCCATAGGGTCACAAAGAGTCAGACACGACTGAGCAACTTAACTGAATTGAACTGGAAGATTTAAAGGGAGAGAAATCCTACAATCTGTGCTGAAATTCAGGTATAAGATTTAACTGTAAGGGCAGCAGAGCTACAGAGGAAACTGAATGCACAGTCTCAACAGTCTTCTATGTCGAAATCAGGGCCTGATGTGAAGAGAGGGGGACCTTGAGACATACAAGAGACTCAGCATGGAGACACAGCAGGGGTTGGGGGCAGAAGAACCCATGTGCCCTTCTCTGTTTCCAGGACATGCATAACTAGCTTGGGAACACTATGACTTTGGCCATAAATCCAATGGAAGCTCCTTTCATTGTAGCTTGAATTATATTTTTAAGTATGCAGTTATCTTCATCATATCCAAAAAATTACCCTTAGACTTCCTTATATATATATATAAAATCTCTATATTTTAATTTTTGAGGAGTTTAATATAAAAAAGAGGGGGAGAACTGGCAAAGGAAATAACGTAGGAAATTAGAAAGAGCAAAAGCTTTAAAACCACATAAATGAAGGTTCAAACACCAGCCATGCTACTTACTGACTGTTAGCCTTGAGGATATCAGTTTCTTCATCTGTAAAATGGGGGAAATCTTGTTGTTAGATGTTGGAATGTTAATCAATATAAAGTATGTAAAACTCCTAGCTCATAGAAAGCATTTAATACAAGCTACCTGTATCCATTTTTTCACTATTTAAACAACTGAGCCACCTCTTTCAACAGTATATGAGCACTGGCAATTATCAATATTGTATATTTAGTATAAACCAGAAAAATAATTCAATTTACTGGTCTAGATGGAAATTTCCTTACTTTGAGGAAAAAATAAGCCAATTTCTCATAGTAATACTATAGCAATTCCTACCTAATTAATTTACGTATAATATGTGAAGCAGTTAAACTCATTCTTTAACCACAAAGCTTGCAAGAGAGATGATATTAACTGCGGTTCAGCTTAACTTTTGTGGCACTAAACTGTCAAAGAATTTGGACTGTTAATAGTTTTTAATAACTACAGTTGATGCTTCAGAGCTCCAAAATTGGCAAGAGTGCCATATTTCTCTTGTTTCTGAGCCATAGTATAACATGGAGCAGACATTTGGCTATTGTCCAGAGAATCTGATCCTGTAGTCAGAAAATAGGTCAAAACATCCACTTCTGTAGCTAAACCTGTGGCAGCAGACTTTGAATTGGACACTCTGTCCTGAATTTTTCTGGGGAATAATCATGCCCAGGAACATGGCTGAGAAGAAGGCTTAGAGTAGCCAGACCAGACCATAACAGATGGTTGTATAATACAGTTCAGAAACCTTTCATAGGACAGAGATCCACAGGGGGATTGAATCAGTGTTCTCTGGTTTAAAGGCTCCCTTCAGAGAAACCATTTGTAGAGCATAGCTATAGGGGTAATCCCCACTGAGAAAAGTCCTTCCAGAGGGAATGTGCAATGAAACTGCCAAGTCTCATCACTTACATGAATGAATTTTGAGTATTTAAAAATTGGGTGAATATTTTCTCCACCTAAGAAAGACAAACCAACGCACAAGTTATTTTAAAAATCAATACTGGTAGGTTAGAAAAGGATCACTGGGAATACAAAAATACAAACTCTTTGTCTTTTAGGAAAGAAAATGCAGTGCCATTCATTCTTTCTTTCATTCATACATGTTTATGGAAAGTGAATTATGCACCAGCATTAGGAAGGTACAGACAAGCAAAACATATCCTTGCCTTCCTGCATGCTATCTAAAGACAAACTGATAAAATGTCATAAAACCATCTTCATATATAAACATAATGTAAGAATACTGGGAAAATAGAGAGAAAAGGACTATGGAGTCTGATTGAGTTTTATACATAAAAGATGGAAACAATAAACAGAATTTGTATTGACCAAACCCAAAAGAATTTCTCAGAACACCTGTGTTGGGAACATCCTTAAATAAAATAGTTAACTATATTGCTTTACTAGGTTAACAGCTATGACATGATTATGGAGCAATAAAAACATTCTTTAAAATATTTTGAGAGGCAGGACAGTGAAGAAAGTTACCCATGTATGGTAGAGGAGCAGGGAAAAAGTAGAGAGGCAGTCATTTCTGTAGCAGTCATATTATTTAATTTGCTTATTTTGACTCATTGTTCAGACTAGAGGAGAATATTTGAGCAAAGCCCAACAAATCAGATTCCTACTTAGCTAATTTTGAATGGGGACCCAGCAACTCCAGTCAATCAAGGGTTTTCCATCACATGCTGGGAGGAAGAAAAAGCCAGTCAACATAGAAAAAAGACATCAAAGCAGAAAAAGAAACTGAGTTGCCAGAGTAGGCAAGAGAGAAAGAGTGGCCTCCTTTGTCCCTGGTAGGTTTCAGAGCCCTGGTGTCACTCCCCTCTAAGACCCAGCTGTACTATCTGCTTGCATTGTAGGAAACAGTCCTGCATCCATTCCATAATTACCCTTTTGGCAACTCAGGGTGAGTGATTTGTCGTAAATAATAATCAACTACAACACATCCTTCCAGCAAGACTGATTTGTTATGTAAATCCCAAAATGCCATTGGCATTTTTAAGAAATGCAGTGTATTCTCTCTTTTCAGTGTCCCACCCCCGCCCAAGCTCGCCCCACCTCCAACTGAAGTCCCTTTCACTCAGTTTTCTCCAGTCTCTATTGAGTAGCCTCAATAACTCTTAGATGAACTCCTAGGAAAAGATTGAGGCTGGAAGCAAGGTTTTGAGTCTTATTTCACAGCACAGCATCTCCCAGATGCACCACAGTGTAAAGTCTCTGAAATCCAGTATGTACTTTATACTTACAGCACATCATAATTCAGACTTACCACATTTCAAGTGCCTAGTCATGACATTTGGCTGTTGGCTACTGAATTGGCCAGTCAGTGCAATTTTACAGGTTGAATCCAGGCTCTGCCACTTCCTTACTGTGGGATGCTAAATTGATTATTTAACCTCTCCAGGTCTCATAAAGCTGTCTTGTGTATTAAATGATATATTACCTGCAAATCCTTTAGCATGGTCTGAAGCATAGAAAGCTCTCAATAAACTTTAACCACTAATTTTATCATAAAATACAAGGGTGAACAGAAGGGAGAGTCAGAGAAAACTCATAATTTGGTAGACCACAATAAAATAATTTAGAATAAGTAAAACATGAATAAAAACCATGTGTAACAGAATTTCTGTGTGTTTTGTAGTACTTAAAAGCTAGTTTGAGATTCAGATCCTGTTTTGCTATTTGAAATTGGGAAATTTATTTAACCTCTTGATATTTCAGTGTTTTCATCTGTAAGATGGG
This sequence comes from Bison bison bison, assembly GCF_000754665.1. NCBI lineage: Eukaryota > Metazoa > Chordata > Mammalia > Artiodactyla > Bovidae > Bison > Bison bison. The sequence continues at coordinate 1,902,197 of NW_011494664.1, read as the reverse complement.
AATAGTACTGCATATGACTGTGGTGAGAGACAATGAGTTAGTAGATGTAAAGCACCTAGAATGAAATTCAAAAGTAAAAACAAGCAGTAGCTGTAATTATCATCATCACTTTTTT
>NW_011494664.1:1887352-1901982 GCF_000754665.1 Bison bison bison | reverse complement strand
TTTTTTTTTTTTTACATTTTGTCCATGCCCATGGTGTGTGTGATCAGACTTGCACCCCCTATGATGGAAGCATGAAGTTTTCACCACTGGGCCACCAGGAAAGTCTCGATCAGTATCATTACTGCTGTTGTTATTCTACCATCCCAGATGGTGAATGGCAAGTGTAATCTCTGGGTCTCAGGTCCTCAGCTTTAATTAAGTATGTGCTGCCTTTGGAGCTTCCCCAGTTGTGCTAGTGGTAATGAACCCACCTGCCAATGCAGGAGACTGTAAGAGACCCGGGGTTCAATCCCTGGGTTGGGAAGATCTCCTGGAGGAGGGCATGGCAAGCCACTCTAGTATTCTTGCCTGGAGAATTTCATGGACAGAGGAACCTGATGGACAACAGTCCATAGGGTCACACAGAGTCAGATACAACTGAAGCGACTTATCATGCAGCACACACACATGCTGACTTTCAGTTGACCTAAAATCAAACAATCCATTGTGCTTATAAATATGAATTTTCTGTATTCAGTATATAAAACCACATAAGGGCAAAAGTACAATTACAGAACCCTAGTTAGAAACATCCAATTCACAAACATCACAATCCCATTCACAATTATAAGTGCCAAGAAATAAAATTATGATGTTGGAGACTAGGCATATAAAATCAACCACCACCAAATATTGTCTATTGGCCCTGTACACTCTGCACTCCCTTCTCTGTTCTCCATTGAATCACAAAGGCTGAAAGACTGGGAACTAAATGTCACATACTCAGTTGCCAGCAGGGTACTGGCTATGGTTTAGTCTACAACACTCAAGCAAGCCAGAGAAGGCAGAATGGGGACAGAATTACCCTTCTTCCTCTTCTAGCTTTAGCAGATATGGTGGGCATCATAAACAGGGGGGTTTAATAAATAGTTTCCATGTTTCCTAGAAATTCACCCCCTTAGGCCTACAGAGAAGCTCTGAGACCAGCAGTAGTTTCCCATCAGTTCCTGACCACTGGGAAGCATCAGAATCTCTTTGGCCCTTTGGATGGACCATACCTGTGATTGCCCTCTTGACTTTGGTGTCTCCATTCCTCTCATCAATTTCTGTAGGCAGCTTATTCCCCATATTAAATATTGCTCTGTTTGAAATATCTAGAATGATTTCTTTTCCCACCTGAACCCTAACTGATATTGCTTCATTTTTCTGAAAATTAATGTGGACTCCCAGATCTAGCTGATGTCTCTAAGAGATGCAGGCAACAGAATGTCAGGAATTAACTTTGAAAGTGGAAGTGAAAGTCGCTCAGTCCTGACCGACTCTTCGCAACCCCATGGACTATACAGTCCATGGAATTCTCCAGGCCAGAATACTAGAGTGGGTAGCCTTTCCCTTCTCCAGGGGATCTTACTAACCCAGGGATCAAACCCAGGTCTCTGGCATTGCAGACGGATTCTTTACCAGCTGAGCTACAAAAGAAGCCCAAGAGTACTAGAGTGAGTAGCCTATCCCTTCTCCAGAAGATCTTCCCAACCCAAGAATCAAACCGGGGTCTCCTGCATTGCAGGCAGATTCTTTACCAACTGAGCTATCAGGGAATCTAATTCATTGGCAAAATTTGATTTTAACAACAGAAACAATAATAATGAACATAACAGTCATTGCCATTTCTAAACGACAAAGTAAATAACTTTTTACAGTAAAAGAGATCTCTTTTTTTATGATGCTCTCCTTAACTCGAGTCAACCTAAAGCCATCTGCTACAAACTGAATGCTGTGTCCCCCAAAAATTTACGTACTGAAGCCCTAATCCACAATGTGATGGTATGTGGAAATGAGGCCTTTGGGAGATAATTAGGTTTAGATGAGGTCATGAGATTAGAGTCCCCACGATAGGATTAGTGTCCTTACAAGAAGAGGAAGAGACCATAGTCCTCTCTCCTTCCCCAGTGTGAAAATACTGCAAGAAGGCAGTCATCTGCAAACCAGAAGGAGGGCTCTAATCAGACACTAAATTTGCCAGCACCTTGATCTTGGATTTCCCAGCCTCCAAGATGTGAGAAGTAAATATGTGTAATATATGCTACCTAGTCTATATTGTTTTGTTATAGCTGCTGCTCATACCAAGACACCAAAGCCCATGCTCTTAACCATGAGGTTGTATCTACCACATTGCACTGTAACTGAGAATCACTGTCACCCACTGGGAAGACAGCCTCAGGCCACATTGATACCTGTGGTCAGAGTCCAGCATCAGCGCCATCATCATGTAGAGACAACATAACCCATATCTATGTGCTTAAATTTTTGCTTTCTTGACCACAGGAATCATTAACCATGAGTTAGGACCGTTATTCCAATATCTGGGAACAGGGAAGTTAATACTAAAAGAATCTACAAGCTCAAAATAAGACTGCATCTCAGACGGACCCACTTGAATGTAGATTGAAACAAATATGCAGTAAGTGCGAATCCCGGTAGTCATTTTGAAAACCATACAGCACAAGAAGATTTTGTTTCCATCTAATTTAGCGAATATTACCTTAAAATACCCCCAAGATGCTCACTCACCCAGGAAAAAGTCCAGGAGTGGGGCCCCTCTCTAGAAAACTGGGTTCAACAGAGATATGGTCAAAGCCTCCCGTCTTTCTGGGCTCTGTCTGCTACTGAGACACAAAGCAGATGGATAAAGCAGCTGGGATTAGCACAGAGTGTTCTTGGAGGCTTCAGGCTCTGTGTTTCCACAGCAACATCATACCTGGAGGAGAGCAGCCTTGTGACAAAGCCCAGCACGTTTGTCTCCATAACGACAAGATCAAGGCAACTTGGCCATGACTCCTCCCTGTTCTTCCTCAGTAGTGACCACAGTAACTGGTAGTGACCATCCTCACACAACACGTGGACAAGCGTCCACCTTGAAATTTCTTTGATGGTCGTTTTGGTCAGGTTCCCCAGATGTAGACCCTGAGAAGAGGATTTGTATGATTTATTAAAGAAGTGCTCCCAAGGGAAACCAGGAAGGAAGCAGGGATGGGAGGGGAAAGGGAAGGAGACCCAAGCAGCAACATCCTCCTGGGCACAATCCTGCAGAGAGTAGCTTCAGCCTGCTCCCAGAGAGGAAATCAGAGTATAAGATTTCACCACAGAATTGTCTGCTCCCAAATGTCATTAGTTAAATGTCACCCCAGGAGACATAATTCCCATGTACTCTCAGCTTTATACCTTTTAGGAAAACCGGGCTCTGGGAGCCAGAAAGTCCAGAGAAAGGCTATGAATACTGTCTTTGGAAAGCACAGGAAACCCAGGTGGTGCACAAAAACAGTAAAATGGTACCCCAGGGGGTTGAGCAGAGTACCACCAATATCCTCTGCACTGGAGAAGACAAGTGAACTGTGGAGAGACAGATACAGAAGAAAAGGTGAGGTTGACCATACTTGCTTTCTCATACATCTCAGTGTTTGCCTAGAGTTTTCTACACTGGGATTTAACACCAAGGTCAACTGGCAGCTACTGATTACCAACACTGTGCTTTTCACAGGAGTAGGAATTATGAAAACATCAAATAACAGGGTTTATTATCCCATACAATAAACTGAGATGTATGCTGCCCAGCGAGGGTCCATGTTTTGGTACAAGCGGCAGGAAGTTAGGAGTCACATAATTTTTTTGCATGGTCTCTTGACACTTGATGCTTCACATCACTTGACAGGGATGTTAGAGAGAGGATTCAAGTATTGGAAAAGATACTAGAAAAGGATGACTCCTCAACTCTAACATTCAGGACTACACAGCCTGAATTTGATCCTGCTCTCTCTCTCACTTTCCGTGTTACCTTAAACCTATTAACATCTTTCAATATCAGCCCACTTTACTGTAAAATGTAAATGTTAGACTCCACTTCAGGGAGAATGGAGTAGACATCATTTTCTCTATTCTTTCCAGTCAGTATGACTAGAAATCCTGGATATTAGATATAAAATGAACATTTTATAAAATGACTGAAATGTGGAGAGAAGGTAGACCAGCTAGGGGCCTCATGACCTAAAAAATGACACAGTGGTGAATTTCATGGGTTTTCTTTTTGCCTCATATACCCTAGATTTGGAGTTGAAGAAAAGAGCAACCTGAAAACACCAATAAGAACAGACAAATATATAAATAAAAATAAAACAAAAGCTTGCTCTTTCTACCAAAGGACCAGGAAAGAGGCAATCAAACAAGAGAGAAAACTTTTAGACAATGACACTGTAGTCCAGCCAAATGCGACAAAAAATACTGTGGCCCCACCACCATCCATGCTAGCAGACGTAAGCAGATGTAAAGTGGGAAGTCTAGACTTTCATCCTCACACGGTTGTAATGAGGCATCCCAACACCACCACCAGGGGTAGAAAGCCAACTAGAAAGCCAGGCAATAACAAGCCCTCTCCCACACTGTGCCAGTGAGTGAGTCAGACCTTCCACATCCACCTGGCGGTAACAAGGTATCCCCATCTTCCCCATAGGGACTGGTATCAGCAGTATCTCCTAGTGGAGAGTCAAAACTTTCCTCATCACCCACTAATAACATAGACATCCCACCACTGTGTCAGTGGAGACCACGTTGGGTGATAAAACTCCCACTACCATCCAGCAGTAAAGAAAAGCTTCCTCCGCACCTTGGGTCTCATGGAGACCAGATGGAGAACTGGACTCCCAATTCTAGTGAGAAGCAATAGGGTGGCATCCACAGCACAGTGTCAAAAAGACTATCTAGACCAGAAGGCTTGAAAAAGATCCTGAGTCACATGACATAACACAAAAATGTCTTGTTACAATTGAAAATTGCTCATGCTGTCAAGACCCAAAAAGATCTCAAAATGAATGAAAAACATCAATCAGCAGATGCCAAAAATAAGATGACAGAGATGTTGGATTTTAAAACAACCATTGTAAAAATGCTTCATCAAAGAGTTATTAACACAAGTAAAACAAATGCAAAAATAAGCCTTGGCAAAAATACAGAAGATAAAAAAAGTGAAAATTTTAGAATTATAAAGTACAAAAACCAAAATAAAAAGTCATTGAATGGTTCATAGCAGAATGGAGGGGACAGAGAAAGAAGAAATCACAACTCATCCACTATTAGAGAAACAATTTAAATAGCCCTATAACTATTAAGGAAATTGAATTCACAATTTCAAAACTTAAAGAAATATCACTACTTTGGGAAATAGTTTGGTGGTTCCTAATAAAACTAAACACACTCTTACCACAGGATCCAACAATCACACTCTTTGGTACTTATCCAAAGGAATTGATGACTTACGTCCACACAAAAATCTCTACACAGATGAATGTGACAGCTTTATTCACAATTGCCAAAACTTGGAAGATATCAAGATATCCATCAAAAACTGAATGATACATCTAGACAATGGAACATTTTTCAGTGCTAAAAAGGAAATTAGCTATAAGCCATGAAAAGACATGGAGGAAATTTAAATATATATTACTAAGTAAAATAATCCAGCCTGAAAATTCTATATACTATATGAGTTCAACTATATGACATCCTGGAAAAAGTAAAACTATGGAGACAATAAAAACATCAGGGATTGCAGGAGTTAAGGAGGAAGAAAGGATGAAGAGGTAAGTCATATAAATTTTTAGGGCAATGATAACTATAGTTTTTCGGTATATGTCATTATAAATTTGTCCAGACCCAGAGAGTGTACAACACATAAGTGAACACTAGTGTGAACTATGGGCTCTGAATGATAATGATGTATCAATGTAACTTTGTCAATTATAACATATGTACTACTTTGGTGAAGATTGTTATAATGCGGGAGGTTATACATGTACAGGGCAGGGGGTATATGGGACTCTGTTGCCAAATCAGACTTAAAATGAAGAATGTAGGGAAAACCACTAGACCATTCAGGTATGACCTAAATCAAATCCTTTACGATTATACAGTGAAAGTGAAAAATAGATTGAAGGGACTAGACTTGATAGACAGAATGCCTGATGAACTATGGACGGAGGTTCGTGATATTGTACAGGAGACAGGGATCAAGATCATCCCCATGGAAAAGACATGCAAAAAAGCAAAATGGCTGTCTGAGGAGGCCTTACAAATAGCAGTGAAAAGGAGAGAAGCAGAAAGCAAAGGAGAAAAGGAAAGATATACCCATTTGAATGTAGAGTTCCAAAGAATAGCAAGGAGAGATAAGAAAGCCTTCCTCAGTGATCAGTGCAAAGAAATAGAGGAAAACAATAGAATGAGAAGACTAGAGATCTCTTCAAGAAAATTAGAGATACCAAGGGAAATTTTCATGCAAAGATGGGCTCAATAAAGGACAGAAATGGTATGGACCTAACAGAAGCAGAAGATCTTAAGAAGAGGTGGCAAGAATACACAGAAGAACTGTACAAAAAAGATCTTCACAACCCAGATAATCATGATGGTATGATCACTCACCTAGAGCCAGACATCCTGGAATGTGAAGTCAAGTGGGCCTTAGGAAGCATCACTACAAACAAAGCTATTGGAAGTGATGGAATTTCAGTTGAGCTATTTCAAATCCTAAAAGATGATGCTATGAGACTGCTGCGTTCAACATGCCAGCAAATTTGGAAAACTCAGCAGTGGCCACAGGACTGGAAAAGGTCCGTTTTCATTCCAATCCCAAAGAAAGGCAATGCCAAAGAATGCTCAAACTACAGCACAATTGCACTCATCTCACACACTGGTAAAGTAATGCTCAAAATTCTCCAGGCCAGGCTTCACCAATACATGAACTGTGAACTTATAGACGTTCAAGCTGGTTTTTGAAAAGGCAGAGGAAACAGAGATCAAATTGCCAACATCTGCTGGATTATTGAAAAAGCAAGAGAGTTCCAGAAAAACACCTACTTCTGCTTTATTGACTATGCCAAAGCCTTTGACTGTGTGGATCACAATAAACTGTGGAAAATTCTGAAAGAGAAGGAATACCAGACCACCTGACCTGCCTCTTGAGAAACCTGTATGCAGGTCAAGAAGCAACAGTTAGAACTGGACATGGAACAACAGACTGTTTCCAAATAGGAAAAAGTACGTCAAGACTATATATTGTCACTCTGCTTATTTAACTTATATGCATGAGAAATGCTGGGCTGGATGAAGCACAAGCTGGAATCAAGATTTCCGGGAGAAATATCAATATCCTCAGATACGCAGATGACACCACCCTTATGGCAGAAAACTAAGATCATGGCATCTGGTCCCATCACTTCATGGCAAATAGATGGGGAAACAGTGGAAACAGTGGCTGACTTTATTTTAGGGGGCTCCAAAATCACTGCAAATGGTGACTGCAGCCATGAAATTAAAAGATGCTTACTCCTTGGAAGGAAAGTTATGACCAACCTAGACAGCATATTAAAAAGCAGAGACATTACTTTGCCAACAAAGATCTGTCTAGTCAAGGCTATGATTTTTCCAGTACTCATGTATGGATGTGAGAGTTGAACTATAAAGAAAATTGAGTGCCAAAGAATTGATGCTTTTGAACTGTGGTGTTGGAGAAGACTCTTGAGAGTGCTTGGAGAGACTCTTGCAGTCCTTGGACTAGAAGGAGATCCAACCAGTCCATCCTAAAGCAGATCAGTCCTGAGTGTTCATTGGAAGGACTGATGTTGAAGCTGAAACTCGAATTACTTTGGCCAGCTGATGCAAAGAGCTGACTCATTGGAAAAGACCCTAATGCTGGAAAAGATTGAAGGCAGGAGGAGAAGGGGACAACAGAGGATGAGATGGTTGGATGGCATCACCAACTCAATGGACATGAGTTTGGGTAGACTCTGGGAGTTGGTGATGGACAGGGAGGCCTGGCGTGTTGTGGTCCATGGGGTTGCAGAGTCAGACATGACTGGGCGACCGAACTGAACTGAACTTCTGCACAATATTACAATGAACTTAACACTGCTCTTAAAAGTAAAGTCTATTTTAAAAAACAGATGGATTTTCTGAAGAATTCCACCAGACTTTTTAGAAAATTCTACCCTAAACCTATACAATTTCTTCTGGAATACAGAAAACTCTTCATTTTAGGAAGCAAGAATTATCCTAATGCCAAACCAGGCAAATCAGTACAAAAAAAAAAATACTAGACACAAATTTTGCTCATGAATATAGACATGAAAGTCCTTAACAAAATATTAGCATTTATAATTAATTAACATGCAAAAAAGATTTATACAACTTGTGTGTGTATGTGTGTGTGGATGTGTGGGGGTGTGTGTATGGAGGTGTGTTAGTTGCTCAATCATGTCCAACTCTTTGGGACCCCATGGACTGAGCCCGCCAGGCTTCTCTGTCCATGGAATGCTCCAGGCAAGATTACTGGAGTGGGTAGCGATTCCCTTTTCCAGGGGATTTTTCTGATCCCAGTTCAGACGTCAATTCAATTTTTCTGACCCCAGTTCAGTCCCATCACAGTTCATGACAGGACTGAACTCTAGTCTCCCACATTGCAGGCAGATTCCTTACCATGTGAGCCACTAGGGAAGCCCATATACAACAAGTTTAGGTAGATTTTACTCCAGGTATACAGGTTGGTTAAATACTCAAAATTCAGTCAGTGCAGACCAACAGATTAACAGGTTAAGAGGAAAAATCATATGATCATATCAATCAATGCATAAAAGATATTTGATGAAATTCAACACTCATTCATGATCAAAACTCTTAGACAAATAGCTACAGAGGGGAACACCTTCAAATTAATAAAGAACATCTAACAAAAAACCCCATAGCTAACATTATACTTAATGGTAATAGACTGAATGCTTTTACCTAACATCAGGAATAACCCAAAAATGTCCACTCTGAACATTTTTATTCAACATAGTGCTGGAAGTTCTAACCATTACAATAAGGAAGAAAAGGAACTCAAGAAAAAGAACTTCATAGGAATCTACAACATTTTTTTAAAAGCCCTTGAACTAATATGTTATTCAGCAAGATCACAGAGTACAGAATATTGAAAATTGGTTTTATTTCTATACACACTAGCATGACCACATAGACACCAAAATTTAAAAATATGATAACACTGACAATCATTCAAAAACTTAGATTCAGGTATAAATCTGGCAAACCATGCTATAAACTACACAACACTAATGAAAGAAGTCAAAGAACTCAAGAAATATACAGACATACCATGTTCATGGGCTGGAAAACGTGACATAGTAAAGATGTCAATTTTCCCCAAAAAGATAAATTTAATGCAATTCCTATAAACATTTCAGCAAGATCTATTGTATATATAGATAAGATACATACACTAATGGACCAGAAAACACAATCCAGCAATAGATGTAGACAAATATATCTAATGGATTTTTTACAAAAGTGCAAAAACACTCAATGGAGGAAAGACAGTTGTTTTATCAAATGGTGGTGCAATAATTAGATATTCACAGACAAAATAATGGCCTAATTTTCACACCTTATACAAAAATTAAGCAAAATAAATCACAGACTTAAATATAAGACATAAAACTACAAAAACTTTTAGGAAAAAAGAAGAAATCCTTGGAATCTAGAGCTGACAACAAGTTTTTAGACTTCAAGCCAAAAGCACAATCCATGAAGGAAAATATTGATAAATTGTACATCATTCAACTTTAAAAAAACTTCTGCTGTGTGAAGCACCCAGTTTTTATTTTAAATAAATAAAAGAAATAGTTAAAAAGATGAAAAAGTAAGCTACAAATTGGAAGAAAATATTTGAAAACCATGTGTTTGACAAAGAATGGGTGTCTAGGATATGTAAAGAAAACACAAACATCAAAAATAAAAAAATATTCAGTTAGAGACTTCCCAGATGGGTCAGCAGGTAAAGAATCTGTCTGCAATGCAGAAGACACAGGAGACACAGGTTCAATCCCTGGGTTGAGAAGATCCCTGGAGAAAGAAATGGCAACCCACTCCAGTATTTCTTGCCTGAAAAATCTCATGGACAGAAGAGCCTGGTGGGCTATATAGTCCATGGTGTTACAAAGAGTTGGACATGACTGAGTGAGGAAGCACATGAGTCAGATCAGACCAGATTTAGTTAGAACATTGGCAAAATCCATGAAGAGACATTTCACCAAAGAAGACACACAGGAGGCAAATAAACAGATAAAAATATGTTTAATAGCATTGTGTTCAGTCACTCAGTCATGTCCGACTCTTTGCAACCCCATAGACTATAGCCCTCTAGGCTCCTCTGTCCACGGAATTTTTTAGGCATGAATACTGGAGTGGGTTGCCATTTCCTTCTCCAGGGGCTCTTTCTGACCCAGGGATCAAACCTGTGTCTCCTGAGTCTCCTGCATTGGCAGAAGGACTCTTTACCACTGAGCTGCCTGAAAGTTGCTCAGTCATGTCCAACTCTTTGCAACCCCACGGACTATATACTCCATGGAATTCTCCAGGCCAAAATACTGGGAGTGGGTAGCTATTCCTTTCTCAAAGGGGATCTTCCCAACCCAGGGATCAAACCTAGGTCTCCTGCATTGCAGGTGGAGTCTACCAGCTGAGCCACCAGAGCCACCTGGGAAGCCCTTTAATATCATTAACCATTAGGAAATTTAAACTAAAACAGTGATGAGATACTGCATACTCATCAGAAAGCCTAAAGTAAAAAATACTGAAAGCATAAAATAAAACAGCAAGAAGTTCTAAATAATAAGTTACATAAATTGAATTCTTGGTTTAGATTGTGGGGGAAAAAAATCGAACAACTATTACTTATAAGAGTCATACTGAAAGCATACTGAAAGCACAATGATGTGAAAAGATTGAAAATAAAGTGATTATTACATACAGCATTTTGTATGCAGCACAGATAAATGATAGATAGATGACAAAATAAAATCAGCTTCCCAAGTTGAATATTTGCATAACTTATGCTTTAGCAATACCACTCCTAAGTATATGCCCAAAAGAAATTCTTGCACAGGAAGAGTTTGTGACAGCACTGCTTGTAACAGCAAAAAAAAGTTAAAATCCTTTGATAGGATGATATATTCAAATTGTGAAATACTTTATAGCAGTAAAAATTAATGAACTGCAGTAACACAGAATATGGATGAATATGAGTAGCATGATACTGAATGATAAAAGCAAGTCCCATAACACTACATGCAGTGTGTACACTCTTTTTAAAGTTCAAAATCAGATAATAAAAAACATTTTGTTTATGTACATGTGATAAAATAATTTTTTAAAACAAAGTAATGATATAGCTACTATCTTTGAGGGAAAGAGGTAAATGGGATAGGAAGGTGGGGAAGAGAAGTACTGCTGCTGCTGCTGCTAAGTCGCTTCAGTCATGTCCGACTTTGTGCGACCCCATAGATGGCAGCCCACCAGGCTCCGCCGTCCCTGGGATTCTCCAGGCAAGAGTACTGGAGTGGGTTGCCATTTCCTTCTCCAATTCATTAAAGTGAAAAGTGAAAGTGAAGTCGCTCAGTCATGTCTGACTCTGTGTGACCCCATGGACTGCAGCCTACCAGGCTCCTCCGTCCATGGGATTTTCCAGGCAAGAGTACTGGAGTGGGTTGCCATTGCCTTCTCCGAGAGAAGTACTAGGCAGATTTAATTATTACTATTTTAGATCTTGAGTCAGGTGGTGGGTCAATTTTTTTTAATATTTTAAAACAGATGAGAAGAGTTAAACAGGATATAAACCAGGGGATTTAAACAAAAGATATAAACCAGAAGAAATTCAATATAGCAATTTTAATATGAGACAAAAAAGAATATTATAATATGAAAAACAACATACAGGATACATAGGGGTAGCACATATTAGCATCAGGGAACTAGGGCCCAAGAAGATATAATGATCATGAATATATATATACTTAGTAATAAAGCTTTAAAACATATAGAACAAGAATTGAGACAACAATGTAATAAATTAGTCTACTTAGAAATTTTTAAGTCATCATTTTCAGAAATTAATAGCTTAAGTAGGAAACAAAGAGCAAAAGTATAGAACACTTAATTCTCAGATTAAAATTAAAATAGTAAAGTAGATATGAAATTTATATAACCCATTCCAAACTGACTTTGGGTGCTTTTCAGAACTGTCTCTTTTTCTTTTCATACATTTTTAACATTTAGCCTTGAAAAAGTAGAGACTCATTTAATTCTGGTGAAAAGTTTTTACAAAATAAGAAGTAAATATTTCCACTTCCCCCTGAAGCTGCCAGAGAAGCACAGAATATTCTGCATCATAAAACTCACCTGACAACTTTAATCTAACAAAGATTTATAAGACATCCAGACTTCAGAATCTGTTGTTATGTCCTGGGGAAATAGTTCCTCGTCTCTAAGAGGCTTATAACACTGATGGGTTATTTTATAATGTGTTGCCCTGGTGATAATATTTAAAATGGCATCTTAAAGATATAAATACTTGTTGACTTTCTTTGTTAAGCCAGAAGGGGATCACTGGCATTTAACATTCCTAGGGAAAAAGAGTAAAATGACTTTTAGGTTTTCATTTTACAGAGCTTGATTGAAAGCCTCATTTATTTAAATAAATTAATAAAGCTTGGGTTAAACAAAACATTAGAAGCTACTTATAACTAAATGACAATGAAAGTATCATATATTAAAATCTATGAGATGCATCTAAATAGTACACAGAGGGAAATTTATATCTTTGAATAAACTGATAGAAGGCTAAAAACAAATTATTCCTCTTCTTCCTCTTCCTTTCACTTCCATTTTCCCCCTGTCTTCCTTTCCTAAATAATTCAGTTCTAAATGTATTAGATGAACCCACTTCTAAGAGATATAGGAATTTACACCTCAGGACTAGGGAGAGGGTGGACACGGTAGCCCAGAGGATGGAGGTGGCATCTTAGGAAGATAAGAAGGACAGGCAGGGTAAGAGGTCACCTCCACCTTGAGACACAGGGAGTCAGAGTCCCAGCAGGGTGAGCAGGGCATCCCTGTGGAAGAGCAGCCTGGCATAGGAATGATGGGTCCAAGGAACAGGGCATCACACAGGAGTGGGCATGATGGCAGGGATGAGAAATTGATTGCATAAGGGGGATTAATCAAATAAAAAAAGGATGTTCCTGAAGTCTTCATGAAATTTTCAGCTTTAATAACTTCAGAACCATAAATTCTACAAACTTAAACAAAAAATCAATTTGAATGAGCATTTAAATTTTCTCTATGCTTAATTAAGCTTGTACATTTTGAACAATAAATATTTAATTTTAAATTTTCTTTTCAGTCTCTCTGATTGAAGATGGCAAATAACTGAATGGGAAAACTAGAAAACATATTATTCAAAATTCACACGAAAAATAGGTGTAAAAGGAATTTAAACAATTAAACTTTTAAATGAGGATGGAAAAGAAAAAAAACTAGATTACATCTGTGATGTTGGATTGGAAATTAATATATTGGTGTAAAATCATGGTCTTTAATTTATAAATACAGAAATTAATAGATGTATTGGAAAGATATCTCATGTTCATGGATTAGAAGAATTTTATTTAAATGACTGTACTACCCAAAGCAATCTACAGATTTAATGCAATGCCTATCAAAATATTCATGACATTTTTCAAAGAATTAGAATAATCCCAGAAAACTAGAATGAATAATTTAGATGGAACCACAAAAGACCCAGAATTTTCAAAGCAATCTTGAGAAAAAAGAATAAAGCTAGAGGTATCATACTCCATGACTTCAGACCATCCTACAAAGCTACAGTAATCAAAATAGCATGGTACTGATACAAAAACAGACACATAGATCAATGGAACAGAATTAAGAGCCCAGGAATAAACCCATGCCCATATGTCAATTAGTCTACAAGAAAGGAGGCAAGAATACATAATGATGTAAAGATAGTCTCTTCAGTAAGTGGTGCTAGGAAAAGTAGAGAACTACAAGTAAAAGAATGAAATTAGAACATTTTCTCACATCACATACAAAGATAAACTCAAAATGGATTAAAGACATAAATGTAAGGCTGGATACTATAAAAGTCCTACAGGAAAACATAAGCACAACACTCTTTGACAGAAACTGCAGCAATGTTTTTTTTTGTATCTGTCTCCCAGAGTAATGGAAATAAAAATAAACAAATGGGACCTGATTAAACTCAAAAACTTTTGCATACTAAAAGAAACTATCAATAAAAGATGCTCTTAAAATAGGTAGTTATATTAAATATGTAAATGCAGTCAAAAATATTTAAGCAAAAAAAATACATATACAGTACAACTTTTAAATTCCCAGAATTTTCATTACAGTATTTTTTCTTCATTTACAATACTAAAAAATTTTTAAATTATATTTGTACATGGTATAATGTAAGGGTCAAATCTTTCTTCTAGGGTTACTAATCTTACTCTTCTTCTAGATTTACTATTATGATCAACCTAGATAGCATATTCAAAAGCAGAGACATTACTTTGCCAACAAAGGTCTGTCTAGTAAAGGCTATGGTTTTTCCTGGACTGTGAAGAAAGCTGAGCGCCGAAGAATTGATGCTTTTGAACTGTGGTGTTGGAGAAGATTCTTGAAAGTCCCTTGGACTGCAAGGAGATCCAACCAGTCCATTCTAAAGGAGATCAGCCCTGGGTGTTGTTTGGAAG
>NW_011494664.1:1881974-1887252 GCF_000754665.1 Bison bison bison | reverse complement strand
GTACTTTGGCCACCTCATGTGAAGAGTTGACTCATTGGAAAAGACTCTGATGCTGGGAGGGATTGGGGGCAGGAGAAGAAGGGGACGACAGAGGATGAGATGGCTGGATGGCATCACCGACTCGATGGACATGAGTTTGGGTGAACTCCAGGAGTTGGTGATGGACAGGGAGGCCTAGCGTGCTGCAATTCACGGGGTCGCAAAGAGTCGAACATGACTGAGCGACTGAACTAAACTGAACTAATTCTAACTTCTCCCAACATAGTAAAATACTGGTTTCTTGCCTTTTAAATTCTCTTATACACTAAAAAATATTTTTGTATTCTTTCTTTGACCCACTTTTTATCTATTTGCCTATTCCTATTGCCATATTGTTGTGACTTGAATGGCTTTATAGGATGTTCTAACATCTGATTAGAGTCCCTCCTTTGCTAGTCTATGTTTTCAAATTTGTCTCGATTATTATCACACACCTATTCTTACTCCTAAACTTTAAGATAATTTTTTCCAGTCCAGAGAGTTAGTGCCCTTTGGTATTCTAATCTAGATTTAATCAGCTTATACTACTTTGGGGGAAATTGACATTTGTCTTACATTTCCTTCTCATTTAAAAACATTGTCTTAACCATTTGTTCATATCTTGTTTTAGGTCATATAAGATTATTTTATAATTTTCTTCATAGTATTCCTATGCTTTTCCTTTAAAGTTCATTCCTAAGTATGTTGTAGTTTTTGTCACTTATGTATAAATGCTATTTTTCTATTTCCCTTACTTGGTGCTTATTATTAAAATAGGGGAAATGACTGATTCTTGTATAAGAATCTTATGGCAGTCAACTAACCAAACTTTCTTATTACTTCTTGTGTTTTTACTTACTGGTATCATGGGTCTTCTACATACAAAGCCGTATCATCAGCAAAAGTGATAGTTCTCCAGAAAGAGGCTCACAGATTTAGAGAATGAACTTATGGTTGCTGGGGGAAGAAATAGGAAGTTTGGGATGAGCATGTACACACTACTAGATTTAAAATGGACAACCAACAAGGACCTACTGTACAGCAAAGGGAACTCTGTTCATTGTTACCTGGCAGCCTGGATGGAAGGGGAGCTTGGGGAAAATGAATACATGCATATGTATGGCTGAATACGTTTGCTGTCCACCTGAAACTATCACAACACTGTTAATCAGCTGTACTTCAATATAAAATTAAATGTTTTTTTTTAGTGATAGTTTTCACTATTTTCTTCCCCCAAATTTACATCAGTTACTGTATATTATTGCCTCACTGGCTTCCCAGGTGGCTCAGAGGTAAAGAATCCACCTGCCAATGCAGGAGACGTGGGTTCAATCTCTGGGCTGGGAAGATCCCCTGGAGGAGGGCATGGTGATCCACGTCAGTGTTCTTAGCCTGGAGAATCCCATGGACAGAGGAGCCCGGCAGGCTACAGTTCATGGGGTCGCGTAGACTCAGACATGACTGAGTGCGCAGGTGCACATTGTCTCACCACATCACTAGCATAAGTTATAATGGTGACAGTGGACACCTCTAATCGGTTCCAAACTTTAATAGAAATAGCTGTTATGATTTGGTTTTAGGATTATCATGTTTTGGTGCATAGTTATATTTTAATTAAATCTGCAATAAACTGGAAATAACCAGTCACACTGTTAATTAGTGTGTAAACAAAGACTCAGGAACACAGGGGAAAGTCATTCATCAAATTAGGCTGCATTCATCCCCTTGACCTTCTGTCTAGACAATGTCCTGCTCTCAGGCAAACAACTAACACCTCACAGTTGTATCATAGTAATTAGGAGAATGTCTTGAGCATTTTGTAACATAAAAGAGTTTGGTGGTTAGTTAAAAAAGAAGAACTCATCTGGCTAACTAGTTCTTTGGAAATTTATTTGGTTAGCTGGCCAACTGTTTGCAATCTGAACTTGGTTAGTAAGTTCAAAATACTTGTATTTTATCATAAAGATAAGAAAGCTTAATTTTTTAATAATAGGACAAATAATGGTTGTCAGCCAAAATATACTACCTCAAAGAATCCTCTTCTGTTTCCATGTTACTTCTAGTTTAATTGGGACTGAAAGTTAACTTTTATTAAATAAATACTCTTCCATATCTAGTAAAATAATCACGATATGCTGGTATAATAAAATTATGTTGTCAGATTTCTTGCTATTGATTATCCTTAAATTCCTAAAATAAAAATATTTGATCAAAATGTATTATTCCTTTGCCTTATACCAGATTTTTTTGCTAACATTTTATTTATAATTTTTATATCTATATCATAAATGAGATTTGTCTATTTTTCCTGACTTTCATAGGTTTCAGTATTATAGTTATGATGGTTTCATGAAACCATTTGGAGAGATGTCTGTTTTTTTACATGACCTGGAATCACTTGAAAAACAATGGAATTATTCATTCTTTAAAGATTAGATAATTGCTCTGAAACCATCTGTGCCTGGGTCTTTTCAATACATTTGAATTATCTTTTTACTCTCATCAATACTAATTTTCTATTTCTTCTTTTTCCAATTTTGATTGTTGACATTTTTCAGGAAATAAACACTCCCTCTGGTTTTTCAAATTTTTCATAATGAAATTGCATGCTCATGAGTTACAACAGAGAAATAAAATGAAAGCCAGCCTCAAACCCAGCAGCTTCTCTCCTAGTTGTAGCAGGAGACTACTCTCTCCATCATCACTCTGAGATCCTGCACAGCCTTCAACTGTTGCTCTAGGCTGGTCAGGGAATGGATCAGACATGAGTGAGTATCTATTCACCACTTACTGACCATGTGACCCTCTGCTATGACCCTGATTAAGCCATTCTAATCTCATCCCTGAATTGTAATGGTCTTTTAACTGGTCCCCGTGCAACTTGCCCCACTACTGTCCATCCTCTGGGCAGCCATTAGAATATTCTTTAATAGTATAAATTAAATGAACTATCATACTTAAAACTTTCCAACATTTCCCACTGAACCAGGAAAAATATCTGCACAATACAGTATTCAAAGCCCTACATGAACTGGCCACCATTCAAACTCTTCAAATACATTTCACTCATACTCCAGTCACCATGGTCCGACCACTCTGCCCTCTTTCTCTCTCCCTGAAGATGCCAAACTTGCTTCCATTTCAAGTCCTTTGCATCTGCTATCCAGGATGCAACTGGGAGTCAATATGAAGAAGATAAACCAAAAAGAGTAACCCTAACTCTATTGATGCTTCACATAAAATCTTTATCACAATCCAAAAACTAGGAAGGATGGAAGAAAGGAAAAAGGGAAAGCAGAAGGAAAGAGAAGGAGGGAGGGAGGGAGAGAGATGGGAAGGAGGAAGAAAGGAAGAAAAGATGGAAGGGAAACACACTTGCCATGTGTGCCAGGATGGGTGAAGGATACAAAAGGATCAAAATAAAGTCCTTTGCTTCTTATAGAGGAGAATTCAAATAAAGAGAAGAAGTAGAATAGAATACAGGGGAAGTTTCTATTGCACATGGAAAATTACAATGCCTGATAAAAGATGTAAGAGTTACAAGCAAGCAAGAGAATTTTCTAAAAGACACTGCTAACTTGCTGTGAGAACTTCTGCATATACACTTTAGCTCTCCGACTAGAAATTTGGTTTTCCACAAAGACAAGAACCACTTTTCCTCCTTTCTTCATTTTGGTGGAGACCCCAAAGCTGTGAGTGCAGCATTACACACATAGTGAAAACCAATAAATGCTTCAGTTCAGTCACTCAGTCTTGTCCAACTCTTTGCAACCCCATGGACTGCAGCACGCTTCCCTGTCCATCACCAACTCGCAAAGCTTGCCCAAACTCATGTTCATCGAGTAGGTGATGCCATACAACCATCTCATCCTCGGCCATCCCCTTCTCCTCCTGCCTTCGATATTTCCCAGCATCAGGGTCTTTTCTAAGGAGTCAGTTCTTCACATCAGGTGGCCAAAGTACTGGAGTTTCAGCTTCAGCATCAGTCTTTCCAATGACTGTTCAGGACTGCTTTCCTTTAGGATTGACTATAGGTTGATCTCCTTGCAGTCCAAGGGACTCTCAAGAGTCTTCTCCAACACCACAGTTCAAAAGCATCAATTCTTTGGCACACAGCTTTCTTTATAGTCCAACTCTCACATCCATACATGACTCAGGAAAAACCATAGCTTTGACTAGATGGAACTTTGTTGGCAAGTAATGTCTCTGCTTTTTAATATGCTGTCTAGATTGGTCATGGCTTTTCTTCCAAGGAGCAAGCATCTTTTAATTTTGTGGCTGCAGTCACCACGAAATTGATCACTGCGATTTCTTTGCAGTGATCACTGAAGAAGGCTTTCTTATTGTTCCTTGCTATTCTTTGGAGCTCTGTATTCAAATGGGCATATCTTTCCTTTTCTCCTTTGCCTTTTGCCTCTCTTCTTTTCTCAGCTATTTGTAAGCCCTCCTCAGACAACCATTTTGCTTTTTTGCATTTCTTTTTCTTGGGAATGGTCTTGGTCCCTAACTCCTGTACAGTATCACGAACTTCTGTCCATAGTTCTTCAGGCACTCTATCAGATCTAATCCCTTGAATCTATTTCTCACTTCCACTGTATAATTGTAAGGGATTTGATTTAGGTCATACCTGAATGGCCTAATGGTTTTCCCTCCTTTCTTCAATTTAAGTCTGAATTTGGTAATAAGGAGTTGATGATCTGAGCCACAGTCAGTCCCTGGTCTTGTTTTTGCTGACTGTATAGATAAGAAAGCCTTCCTCACCAATCAATGCAAAGAAATAGAGGAAAACAACAGAATGGGAAAGACTAGAGATCTCTTCAAGAAAATTAGAGATACCAAGGGAAATTTTCATGCAAAGATGGGCTCGATAAAGGACAGAAATGGTACGGACCTAACAGAAGCAAAAGATATTAAGAAGAGGTGGCAAGAATACACAGAAGAACTGTACAAAAAAGATCTTCACAACCCAGATAATCACGATGGTGTGCTCACTCACCTAGAGCCAGACATCCTGGAATGTGAAGTCAAGTGGGCCTTAGAAAGCATCACTATGAACAAAGCTAGTGGAGGTGATGGAATTCCAGTGGAGCTATTTCAAATCCTGAAAGATGATGCTGTGAAAGTGCTGCACTCAATATGCCAGCAAATTTGGAAAACTCAGCAGTGGCCACAGGACTGGAAAAGGTCAGTTTTCATTCCAATCCCAAAGAAAGGCAATGCCAAAGAATGCTCAAACTACAGCACAATTGCACTCATCTCA
>NW_011494664.1:1881416-1881874 GCF_000754665.1 Bison bison bison | reverse complement strand
GGCAGAAAGTGAAGAGGAACTAAAAAGACCTCTTGATGAGAGTGAAAGAGGAGAGTGAAAAAGTTGGCTTAAAGCTCAACATTCAGAAAATGAAGATCATGGCATTTCGTCCCATCACTTCATGGGAAATAGATGGGGAAACAGTGGAAACAGTGTCAGACTTTATTTTTCTGGGCTCCAAAATCACTGCAGATGGTGATTGCAGCCATGAAATTAAAAGATGCTTACTCCTTGGAAGGAAAGTTATGACCAACCTAGATAGCATATTCAAAAGCAGAGACATTACTTTGCCAACAAAGGTCTGTCTAGTCAAGCCTATGGTTTTTCCAGGGGTCATGTATGGGTGTGAGAGTTGGACTGTGAAGAAAGCTGAGCGCCGAAGAATTGATGCTTTTGAACTGTGGTGTTGGAGAAGACTTTTGAGAGTCCCTGGACTGCAAGGAGATCCAACCAGTCCA
>NW_011494664.1:1880644-1881316 GCF_000754665.1 Bison bison bison | reverse complement strand
CAAAGCTAGTGGAGGTGATGGAATTCCAGTGGAGCTATTTCAAATCCTGAAAGATGATGCTGTGAAAGTGCTGCACTCAATATGCCAGCAAATTTGGAAAACTCAGCAGTGGCCACAGGACTGGAAAAGGTCAGTTTTCATTCCAATCCCAAAGAAAGGCAATGCCAAAGAATGCTCAAACTACAGCACAATTGCACTCATCTCACACGCTAGTAAAGTAATGCTCAAAATTCTGCAAGCCAGGCTTCATCAATATGTGAACTGTGAACTTCCAGATGTTCAAGCTGATTTTTGAAAAGGCAGAGGAACCAGAGATCAAATTGCCAACATCTGCTGGATCATCAAAAAAGCAAGAGAGTTCCAGAAAAACATCTATTTCTGCTTTATTGACTATGCCAAAGCCTTTGACTGTGTGGATCACAATAAACTGTGGAAAATTCTGAAAGAGATGAGAATACCAGACCACCTGACCTGCCTCTTGAGAAACCTATATGCAGGTCAGGAAGCAACAGTTAGAACTGGACACGGAACAACAGACTGGTTCCAAATAGGAAGAGGAGTACGTCAAGGCTGTATATTGTCACCCTGCTTGTTTAACTTATATGCATCATGAGAAACGCTGGGCTGGAAGAAGCACAAGCTGGAATCAAGATTGCCAGGAGAAATATCAAT
>NW_011494664.1:1874277-1880544 GCF_000754665.1 Bison bison bison | reverse complement strand
TGTCTAGTCAAGCCTATGGTTTTTCCAGGGGTCATGTATGGGTGTGAGAGTTGGACTGTGAAGAAAGCTGAGCGCCGAAGAATTGATGCTTTTGAACTGTGGTGTTGGAGAAGACTTTTGAGAGTCCCTGGACTGCAAGGAGATCCAACCAGTCCATTCTAAAGGAGATCAGCCCTGGGTGTTCTTTGGAAGGAATGATGCTAAAGCTGAAACTCCAATACTTTGGCCACCTCATGAGAAGAGTTGACTCATTGGAAAAGACTCTGATGCTGGGAGGGACTGGGAGCAGGAGGAGAAGGGGACAACAGAGGATGAGATGACTGGACGGCATCACCGACTCGATGGAGAGGAGTTTGGGTGACCTCCGGGAGTTGGTGATGGACAGGGAGGCCTAGCGTGCTGCAATTCATGGGGTCTCAAAGAGTCGGACATGACTGAGTGACAGAACTGAACTGAACTGAACTGATAGAGCTTCTCCATCTTTGACTGCAAAGAATATAATCTATCTGATTTCGGTATTGACCATCTGGTGATGTCCATGTGTAGAGTCTTCTCTTGTGTTGTTGGTAGAGGGTGTTTGTTATGACCAGTGTGTTCTCTTGGCAAAACTCTGTTAGCCTTTGCCCTGCTTCATATCATACTGCAAGGCCAATCTTGCCTGTTACTCCAGGTATCTCTTGACTTCCTACTCTTGCATTCCAGTCTCCTATAATGAAAAGGACATCTTTTTTGGATGTTAGTTCTAGAAGATTTTGTAGATCTTCATAGAACCATTCAACTTCAGCTTCTTCAGCATTACAGGTTGGGGCATAGATTTTGATTACTGTGACAGTGAATGGTTTGCCTTGGAAATGAACAGAGATCCTTCTGTTGGTTTTGAGATTGCACCTAAGTACTGCATTTCAGACTCTTTTGTTGATTATAAGGGCTACTCCATTTCTTTTAAGGGATTCTTGCCCACAGTAGTAGATATAATGCTTACTGAACAATTAAAGGAATGGATGCATGTCTAGGGTTCAAGGGGTTGAAAGTGGGTGAGGTGGGTTTGTGGATAGCAAGGAAAAGTTAATAACTCCTTCTGCAAAATAAAGACTGTCTCCATGCAGGTCATTCATGGACCCAACCCAAGACCAGAGTCAGAACCAAGAGTCACAACTTCAGCCACGGAAGAAAAACCAGTGGAAAATCTTTCCTGACAAGAAAAAAATGACACCAAAAGTACTTACTGATGTAGAGAAGAGGAAACCTGAACCTGGCCCTCTAACTGGGGCTACTGCATGCTTTCAGGGCAGACAGAGAATTTTCAAGCACCAAAGCAGAAAACTCTTAACATAATGAGAGGCTGAGCAGCACGATTATCTCCTCTCTCCTCCCACTCCATGGCAGGCAGGAAAATGGCTGCCAGGGTCAACTGTATGTGTAAGGCAGCAGTGAGAGGCAGCCAGAGGGGACCTGTTTCAACACAGTCTGTGTAAACACTTTCCCAGAGCGTCTGACAAATGATGCTAAGTGTCTGGGAACAGCAGCCTAAGGAGGACAAGCCGCCCATCAGTTCCTGATCTGTATTAGCATCTGAAGAGCACGTCATTTGGGGCATGTCAGCAGCACTTGTCTCCCCGTAGATGAGTTGCAAAAGCAAAAGCATATTCTCAATTTTAAAGTGAGAGAGGAGGGAAGATAAAGTTCTTTCTTTAAAAAGAGGAAAGAATTCATCCCATTTGTGATCAACTACGCGTGGTCAATCAAAATGAGTTTCACTTGAGTGAGATGGTCCTGTCCCCATACCAATGTATTTCATTTTGCTGAGGACACCCACACTCAGGGAAGCAAGAGGATGGAGGTGCAGGTGCTAACACCATCCCTTTGCACAAGATACCAGAAATACAAAGTGAAATGGGAAACTTTCCTGCCAGTCCAGTAGTGAAGACCTCGTGTTTCCAACGTGGAGGACGTAGGTTCAACCCCTAGTTGGGGAACTAGGATACCACATGCCATGTGGCATGGCCAAAAATTAAGTAATTAATTAATTTAATCAAATAAAATGGATTTTCGGAAGGAGATAGCCAAGTTCCAAGATGGCAATGATGTTGCCAAAACTGAACTCTTTGTCATAAAATTAAACTTAATGGGTTGCAATCCGTATCCCTTTTTGATGGTTGCAACGCATATCCCTTTCTTGTTTTTAATGAAAAGGTAAATATACATAATGCTTACCAAGTATTAGTGTTTCAAGCACTTTGTAAATATTAACTCATTTAATCCTGTAATATCCCTAGGTGAGAGTGTTTTATGACTCTGTTTTATAGATGGTGAAACTGAGGCACAAAGAAGTTACATGGCTTTCCCAGAGTAAAAGAGGAAAACCAGGATCTAAAATATGAAGATTGTGAGAAAATAATTGGAAACAGAGCAACTGACAAGGGGTTAACCTTCAAAATATACAAACTGTATATTGAAGCTGTATATTGAAAAAAACAAACAACACAATAAAAAAATGGGCAGATCTAAATAGACATTTCTCCAAAGACATACAGATGGCTAAAAAGCACATTAAATGATACTCAACATTTTAATAGAGAAATGCAAATCAAAACTCTAATGTGGTATTACCTCACACCAGTCAGAATCAGTTCAGTTCAGTTCAATCACTCAGTCGTGTCTGACTCTTTGCAACCCCATGAATTGCAGCACACCCGGCCTCCCTGTCCATCACCAACTCCCGGAGTTTACTCAAACTCATGTCCATCGAGTTGGTGATGCCATCCAGCCATCTCATCCTCTGTCGTCCCCTTCTCCTCCTGCCTTCAGTCTTTCCCAACATCAGGGTCTTTTCTAAGCAGTCAGTTCTTCACATCAGATGGCCAAAGTATTGGAGTTTCAGCTTCAGCTGAATATTCATTGGAAGGACTGATTTCCTTTAGGATTGACTGGCTTGATCTCCTTGTAGTCCAAGAGACTCTCAAGAGTCTTCTCCAACACCACAGTTCAAAAGCATCAGTTCTTCTGCACTCAGCTTTCTTTAGAGTCCAACTCTCGCATCCATACGTGACTACTGGAAAAACCATAGCTTTGACTAGATGGACCTTTGTTGGCAAAGTAATGTCTGTACTTTTTAATATGCTGTGTAGGTTGATCATAGCTTTTCTTCCAAGGAGCAAGCACCTTGTAATTTCATAGCTACAGTCACTCACCATCTTCAGTGATTTTGGAGTCCAAGAAAATAAAAGTCTGTATGAAGGTTTATCAAGAAACTAAAAATAGAGCTACTATATGACCCAGCAATCCCACTTCTGAGCAAATATCCATAAAAACCACAGTACAAAAATATATATGCATCCCAGTGTTCATCAGACACTATTTACAATGACCAAGACATGGACACAACCTAAATGACCATCAACAGATAAATGGATAAAGAAGACACACTACATATATACAATGGAATATTACTCAGCCATAAAAAAGAATGAAATAATGCCATTTTCAGCAACATGGATGGACCCAGAGATTATCATGCTAAGTGAAGTAACTCAGACAGAGAAAAATGAATATCATATCACTTATATGTGGAATCTAAAAAAAAATGATACAAATGAATTTATTTACAAAATAGAAACAGACTCACAGACTTAGAAAATAAATTTACAGTTACCAAAGGGGAAACATGGCAAGAGGGATAAGTTAGGAGTTTAGGATTAACAAATGTACACTACTGTTTATAAAATAATCAACAAGGACCTACTGTATAGCACAGGGAATGCTACTCAGTATTCTGTAATAACCTATATGGGAAAAGAATCTGGAAAAGAATGGATATATGTATGTGTATAAATGAATCACTTTGCTATATATCTGAAACTAACACAACATTTTAAGTCAACTATACACTAATATAAAATTAAATTAAAAAAAAATAAAATATGAAGACTACTTCCAGAGACCTGGCTATTAACCAAGCCATTCTGATTCTCATGGTTATGACCTGCAAATTACTACCCCAGAATCAGTTCTTAAGTAAAAAATACATTGTTAATGCTAATTATGAAAAATATCAAATATATAAAAATCCAGAGACAACTGTATAACAAACATACAACTCAGCTCCAATAATTATCAAATTATGGCCAATCTTGTTTCATCTAGAACCTTAGTCCTCAATAATTGATTATATTGAAGAAAATCCCAGATATCATAATATCTGGAAACATTTTTGAGTTGGGTATCAGCATATCTTTTTCAATAACAGCTTTATTGAAATAGAACTCACATAATCATAAACTTTACCCTTTTAAAAAAATGTATGACTCAATGGTTTTTAGTATGTTCACAAAGTTGAACAATTTTTACCACAATCAATTTTAGAATATTTTTATCCCTCCCAAAAGAAGTTTCTGGGATTTCCCTGGCAGTCCAGTGGAAACAGGACTCCATGTTTCTACTGCAGGGGGCAGAGATTCAATCCCTGGTCAGGAAATAAGATCCAGCGTGCCATACAGTGCAGCCAAAAATAAAACAAAGTTCCATAACCACTAAGACTCACTGCCCATCCCACAGGTTCCCAGCCCCTTGCAATCACCAATCTACTTTCCATCTCTATGGATTTGTCTACTCTGTACATTTCATATAAACGGGACCATGCTATATGTGCTCCTTTGTAGGTTAATGTTTTCAAGGTTCATCCATGTTGTAGGACTGATCAGTACTTCATTCCTCTTGATGGTTGCATAATATTCCATTACATGGCTATGCCACATTTTGTTTATCCAATTGATAGAATTTAGGCTGTTTTCAACCTTTGGCTAATATGCATAAAGCCACCATGAACATTCATATACAAGTTTTGTGTAACACGTTTTCATTTCTCTTGGGTACACAGCTAGGAGTGAAATTGCTGGGTAATATGGTAGCCCTTGTGGAGAATATATGGAGAATATGGAGAGTCTTCTTATGTGGCTGGCAGATTTAAACCAGCAGACTCACTTTGGGGCTCTTTTTGGAACTCTTTTTTTAAATATTTATTTATTTTTGGCTGCACTGGATCTTCATAGCTTTTGTGTGGGTTTTCTCTAGTTGAGGCAAGTAGGGGCTACTCTTCGTTGCAGAGCAGGCTTCTCATCGCGGTGGCTTCTCTTGTTGCAGAGCAAAGGCTCTAGGTACATGGGCTTCAGTAGTCGTGGGGCACAGGCTGTTGCCTTGTGCCATGTGGGATCTTCCCAGATTGGAGACCAAACTCTTGTCCCTTGCACTGGCAGGCAGATTCCTATCCACTGTGCCACACAGGAAGTCCTAGATCACTTCTTTTAATTCTAAAATATTTGTTCTCTCTTCTACCAATAGAATGTTTGCACACTTTGGTATCCTATTTTCTGCTTCATCATTGTTCTGCATACTTCCAACTATTCCAAACTTAGTCTCTAGCCAGACTCCCATAAACAGCTACTCTTTCTGAAGCAGCCCCTCCATGCTATGTTTTCTTCACAGTATTGGGTTGGCCAAAAAGTTCATTCGGAAAAACCCAAATGACATTTTAAGCCAACTCAATATTTATTAGTGTCTGAAATTATCGCATTTACCTGTTTATCATCTGTCTTTCCATACACACTCTGAAACTATCAATCATCCCTTGGTATCTGCAGGGGTTGGTTCTAAGACCACCATCACCACCCCCACTACATGGGTACAAAAACTCATGGGTACTCAAGTCCTTTATATCAAGTGGCATAGTATTTGCATATAACCTACACACATCCTCTCATATACTTTAACTTATCTCTAGATTATTTGTACATGGCAGAAAGTGAAGAGGAACTAAAAAGCCTCTTGATGAAGGTGAAAGTGGAGACTGAAAAAGTTGGCTTAAAACTCAACATTCAGAAAATGAAGATCATGGCATCTCGTCCCATCACTTCATGGGAAATAGATGGGGAAACAGTGGAAACAATGTCAGACTTTATTTTTGGGGGGCTCCAAAATCACTGCAGATGGTGACTGCAGCCATGAAATTAAAAGATGCTTACTCCTTGGAAGAAAAGTTATGACCAACCTAGATAACATATTGAAAAGCAGAGACATTACTTTGCCAACAAAGGTCCCATCTAGTCAAGGCTATGGTTTTTCCAGTGGTCATGTATGTATGTGAGAGTTGGACTGTGAAGAAAGCTGAGCGCCGAAGAACTGATGCTTTTGAACTGTAGTGTTGGAGAAGACTCTTGAGAGTCCCTTGGACTGCAAGGAGATCCAACCAGTCCATTCTGAAAGCGATCAGCC
>NW_011494664.1:1859515-1874177 GCF_000754665.1 Bison bison bison | reverse complement strand
TTGGAAGGAATGATGCTAAAGCTGAAACTCCAGTACTTTGGCCACCTCATGCAAAGAGTTGACTCACTGGAAAAGACTCTGATGCTGGGAGGGATTGGGGGCAGGAGAAGGGGACAACAGAGGATGAGATGGCTGGATGGCATCACTGATTCGATGGACATGAGTCTGAGTGAACTCCGGGAGTTGGTGATGGACAGGGAGGCCTGGCGTGCTGCGATTCATGGGGTAGCAAAGAGTCGGACACGACGGAGCGACTGAACTGAACTGAACTGAATGTGATGCAAATGCTACATTGTTGTTGTTATTGTTTAACTGTTACGTCATGTTCAACTCTTTTTCGAGCCCAAGTACAGTAGCCCTCCAGGCTCCTTGCATGGTATTTCCCAGGTAAGAATACTGGAGTGGGTTGCCATTTCCTTCTTCAAGGGATCTTCCTGACTCAGGGAATGAATCCTTGTCTCCTACATTGGCAGATGGATTGTTTACCACTGAGCCACCTGGGAAGCCAGCAAATGCTACATAAATAGCTGTAAATACAATGTAAACACTATGCAAATAGTTGCCAGTGTGCAACAAAGTCAACTTTGTTTTTCGAACTTGCTGGAATTTTTTTCCCAAATATTTTTTATCTGTGGTTGGTTGAATGAAGAACTCATGGATACGGAGGGCTGACTTGTATTAGCCCCATGAGAGGAAGAGACCATGTCTATTTGTTTACCACTGTATCCCAGTGTCTGGAATAGAGACATAGCAGAAATTCAATAAATATTTGGTTATTGAATGAATAGTTAGATTGTGGAGTTCTTATTTGATTTTGTTATGCTACATTGCACATAAACTTTTCATAGCTTTTTGAAATAAATTGCATTTCCAAAGGACAGTCTCAAATACAGAAGAGTGAAATACATCACTCTTCATCACACATTTACAAAATGAAAAGATATCAGCAACACTCTAAATGCTTAATGTCTATAAACTGAAATATTGTGCAAGACTTTTAAACGATGTTTACGGAGAGACTGTACTACTACAAGCATGTTTGTTCCATTACATGAAAAAGAGCAGGATACAAATATATATGACACTATGGTTACAAAGGAGAAGGTTACAAAGGAGAAGGCAATGGCACCCCACTCCAGTACTCTTGCCTGGAGAATCCCATGGGCGGGGGAGCCTGGTGGGCTGCCGTCTATGGGGTCACACAGAGTCAGACACGACTGAAGTGAGAGCAGCATGGTTACAAAAAGTAGTGTTTAATGCCTAGAGAAGAGGATTGTGAGGCAATAAACCAAAATGTGCACAGGGTTGTCTTTGGGTGATATAATTCAAGGCCACTGTTTTTCTCTCTTCTTCTTTCCACTTTTACATATTTTCTATCATGAATCTGTTATTCTTATGATAAGAAACAAAAGTAATTTTAAGAAAAACTATGATATGAATAGAAAGCTCACCATGAAAAAGGAGACATTTTTACTGATTTTTATACAATTTTAAAACAATAGCTTAAAAACAAAAAACCCACAATTGTTATTTACATTACCAAACTGAAGGGGAGTTTTCTCCTTATAGTTATGTTCAGGCTAATAAACAAACCTCAGAACGCCAGGCCTCAAGATTGCCGGGAGAAATATCAATATCCTCAGATATGCAGATGACACCACCCTTATGGCACAAAGTGAAGAAGAACTAAAGAACTAAAGAGACTCTTGACAAAAGTGAAAGAGGAGAGTGAAAAAGTTGGCTTAAAGCTCAACATTCAGAAAACGAAGATCATGGCATCCATTCCCATCATTTCATGGCAAATAGATGGGGAAACGGTGGAAACAGTGGCTGATTTTATTTTTCTGGGCTCCAAAATCACTGCAGATGGTGATTGCAGCCATGAAATTAAAAGACACTTACTCCTTGGAAGGAAAGTTATCACCAACCTAGAGAGCATATTAAAAACAGAGACATTACTTTGCCAACAAAGGTCCATCATCTAGTCAAGGCTATGGTTTTTCCAGAGTTGGACTGTGAAGAAAGCTGAATGCAGAAGAATTGATGCTTTTGAACTGTGGTGTTGGAGAATACTCTTGACAGTCCCTTGGACTGCAAAGAATTCCAACCAGTCCATCCTAAAGGAAACCAGTCCTGGGTGTTCACTGGAAGGACTGATGCTGAAACTGAAACTCCAATATTTTGGCCACCTGATGCGAAGAGCTAACTCATTTGAAAAGACCCTGATTTGGGAAAGATTGAAGGCAGGAGGAGAAGGGGACGACAGAGGATGAGATGGTTAGATGGCATCACCAACTCAATGGTCATGAATTCGGGTAAACTCCAGGAGCTGATGATGGACAGGGAGGCCTGGCGTGCTGCAGTTCATGGGGTCGCAAAGAGTCGGTCACGACTGAGCGAGTGAACTGAATAAACAAAAGATGAATGATAAAATAATCTTCAAGACCTAATATATACCGGATCTAAGACATAACACTGTCTACTATGTGTCCCCTAATGGAAAAACACAACATAACGTTCAAGTAGTCTGGACAAAAATTTAACTTAAATCTGATCAAGCTTCTAGATTAAATGAAGTGTTAGTTGCTCAGTCATGTTCAACTCTTTGAGACCCCGTGGACTGTAGCCCACCACGCTCCTCTGTCCATGTGATTCTCCAGGCAAGAATACTAGAGTGGGTTGCCATTCCCTTCTCCAGGGGCTCTGCCCAACCCAGGGATCAAACCTGGTTTCCTGCACTGCAGGCAGATTCTTTACCATCTGAGCCACCAGAGAAGCCTAAAACCTATTAATCTTTTTATTTGTTTAACCATAATTTAAAATTCACAAGTAGATTGCATTTTATTTCTGTGGCAGTACTGATATTATTGGGGCTTCCCAGGTGGCGGTAGTAGCAAAGAACTCCCCTGCCAATGCAGAAGACACAAGAGACACAGGTTTGATCCCTGGGCTGGGACGATCCCCTGGAGGAGGGCATGGCAACCCACTCCAGTATTCTTGCCTGGAGAATTCCCATGGACAGAGGAGCCTGGAGGGCTATAGTCCATGGGGTCACAAAGAGTTGGACACGACTGAGGAACTAAGCACAGCACAGTTCATTTCTCATTGCTTTAGGTATGACAGTACTATTACAGTTATGTTTTTAAAATAGTCCTTATCTTTTAGAGCTATATCTGAAATATGTAGGGATAATATAATATTGAGTTTCCCTGGTGGCTCAGATGGTAAAGAATCTGCTTGCAGTGCAAGAGACCCAGCTTCTATCCCTGGGTCAGGAAGATCCCCTGGAGAAGGGAATGGCTATCCATTCCAGTATTCTTGCCTGGGAAAGCCCATGGACAGAGGAGCTTTGCGGTCTACAGTCCATGGGGTCACAAAGAGTCAGACATGACTGAGTAACTAACACCCACACAGTATATCATGACTGAGGTTTACTTCAAAATAACGTGAAGGAAAAAAAAATAATAACGTGAAGGGGAAAGTAAGTCAGGATATAAAGTTAGCCATGAGTTGGTCATGGTGAAACTGGGCAATGAATATGGGATTCAACTGCTTCACTTTTACATGTTTTACATTTTCCATGATAAAACGCTAGGAGAGTGCAGGCGGCTACAACCTTAGCTTACTTAAAGAAGAGCAGGATGGTAAGTAGTCGGCCAGGTCACAGACCCCTCACCAATCATGCCTAATCAGACTCCATTACCCACCCCCACCCTCCCTCCGTCTTCATCCCTCTGCTATGCTCACACTCCTTTCCATTGTTTACCTTTCACTTTGGATAGTCAACCTTGACTTAACTCTCTTATCCCAAATCTTCTGGCTGATGGACCTTAACCTTATAATTCAGTTACTATTGTTGGGTAACAAATCACCTCCAAACTTGTATTTAAACAACAATTACCATGGTTCTGGGGTTTGACCAGGTTGAACTTGGCTGTTCTCACATACAGTCTGTCACATAGTTACAGTAAGTTTCCCTCATTCCTAAATCTGGCAATCGGTGCCGGCTGTTGGCTGGGATGTCTGCAGAGGTCGTCAGCAGAACAACTACACGTGGGCTCTCATGGGCTCACATAGGCTTCCCCATAGCATGGTGGTGAGGTTCCAAGAGCAAGCATCCCTATAATATCCCACGTAGCAAGTCTATCAGCTTTTTGACCTAGTTCAGGAAACATCACTTCAACCATAGTCACTAGTCACACACGTTCAAGGGGAGAAAACTAGGTCCCTTGTCTTAATGAGAGGAGTTTCAATGTCACATTGGGAAATGAGCATGTGGAATGAAGATTTTTGTTGCAGCCATCTTAGAAAATTCAGTCTGCCATACTTTGGGTCCCCCTTGGCATGCACATTTGTTTCTCTGGCTCTGATCAGTTCCCAATTACTAGCAAGCCAAAGGGCACTTTCCCACTCAGAGGGCTTGTCCATCTGGCCCTATCAGCTTGCAGATTTCCCTTGGCATCAAAATTTACATCATTCCAGCACTGGTGTTACCTGCTCCCAGACTTCCACCTCCCTCCTCTCTTGCCCTTTCCAAAACATATAGGGACACAGCAGCAGATAACATAGGCCGTACACTCTTGAAAATATTCCACCTGTACAAACCCGGCCCAAGGAATACAGATACGAAATATGGTGGTAATAGACATGCTTAATTAAACTTTAAAACTATTCAAGATTGTGCACTCTTGATGTTGGTTTGTGTCATTATTATATAATAGATACTAAAAGGCCTCAATGTCAGTATCCTGAGAAAGCTCTTATTTTAAGTACCAGGTAGAAGAAAAATTATTCAGCACAAAACATTCCTATCACCAGAAACATTGTGGCACCCTCTGCTGTCAGGAAACAAACCTGAAGGTACACTGGGCTAATTCTCCCTGCAGGCTTCTCCAGTGTCTTTGTACCAAGGCTGCCAATCATCATAGGCAGATGTGAAAGCATAAATCAGAGAGGGGAGGAAAATTATGCGGCTTAATTTGAGCAAAATAGTAAAGAATGAAAATCCAATCAGGGTGTCTAGCTGAATGGTAATAATAGGAAAGGGAAAAGGAAGCCAGGCAGAGAATCTCAAGAGGTAGCCAGTATCAAGGACATCATAATATAGTCAATCTTTGTTTAAACCCTTTACGGAAGGAAGGTTACTCTCCATAAATAACCCATGAAACACAGAGAGGTTAAACAAGCTGCACAGGGTCACATAGCAAACAAATGTCAGAGCCAGGATACAAATCCCAGCCATCTGTCTCCACAGTCTATGTCCTTAAACACTCTGCTCTACTGCCTAAGATATAACTGTGACTACTGTGGGGAAGGAGGGCAGGGAGAGTTATTTTTTAAATGTATCCAGAATTATTACTAGATGGTAGCTAAGACAGTAAAGAATCTGCCTGTAATGCAGGAGACCTAGGTTCATTCCCTGGGCTGGGAAGATCCCCTGGGGAAGGGAATGGGAACCCACTCTAGTATTCTTGCCTGGAGAATCCCATGGACAGAGGATCCCGGCAGGCTACAGTCCATAAGGTCGCAAAGAGTCGGACACAACTGAGCGACTAACGCTTTCACTTTCATTATTGCTTTCACCTAGGAGAAGACTGATTACCAGGAAAATTACTTGTCCCAAGCTAAGCAGAGACATTAGGAAGCAATCCAAGTCTCCTAACCACAATAAAATCATTCTGAAGTTTAGAAGATTCTTTCCTTCTAAATTTAGGACTTTTTGCTCTTTTGACAAATCAGAATATATTACAATGACCCCAAAAGTAATGTCCCTCATCACAACCTCACTAAAATCCATCAGCTGCTTTTACAGAGAGAATGTATTTCCCCTATAACAAGTTCAAGGCCCATACAATCTGACTGCTTCATGCACCAACCAATAAACCAGCTGAGCAGAGTCACTGAGTATTCCAAATCTGAAGACTGGTTTACTTGGCAAGTGAAACCTGTATGGTGGGAAGAGGAGGAAAAACCCTCCCTCAGAAAGGACAGAGCAACTCAGTTCCAGTCACAGGAGATGTGGGGATATTACTACAGTTCACTGGGAGCACATGCTGGAGATCATCTCAATACTGCAAACAGGAAGGGTATGAGCTTGGATGTCTACTGAAGGCCCAGTACACACAGGAACTGTTCTTAGAGTTTTGGACTTTTTATTGTATTTAAACCTCACCACACAACCCCTATGAGGCTGTCATTACCATCCCTATTTCACAGAGAGTAGTATGTCTGGGAAGAACTGACCCAAGGTCACATATAAGTATCTGCTAGATTGACAGATGTGAACTTCTGTGTTTCTGCTTTCAAAGTTCAAGCCATTTCTCTTCCACCCAGTTGCTCATGCAACATACAACATACAATTCAAGACATCAGAAAACCCAAGAGTTGTTTCTGGCCACCTCCCCAAAATTTTAGACTCGCCTGAGTGGTCTGGATATACCTAGACTGCAATGCCCACTATGACACTGGCTAAGTACAGCTTAGAGAACACGCTTTCTGTTTATTCCTCCATGTTTCCCGTCCTTCTCCCGTATTCCTCACGTCTTCCTTCTCCCAACCCAGATCATCTCTCCTGGTCTATATGTCTAGGGTTGGTGTTTACAAAAGGGGACAACCCTATTCATTACTGCCTCCAATGATGTACATTATACATAGCCTCAGAAGAGATACTGATGCAGAAAATAACAAACTTCTCCTTTGCAGGCCTTCATGGAAAGCTTGGGCAAGTAAACTGAAGTTTGCTGGCCTTCAGTTTGATCAAGCAAAATAAGAGTGGGCTAGACTATACACTCTTCCAGCCATAAAGGCTATGATTTCACAATTTTTTCTGAAGGGTGTTTATCGTCACAATGAAATAGCCCCAAGAAGTACATAAACTCACAAAGGTCAAAAGAAGGAGACAGACTAATTCTAACAATACTGCTCTTTGCCTAGAATAGCAACATGATTTGACTGAAAAAAATAAAACATGCACAGACATACTGTAGTAAGCACTGCTTCACTCTCAAGATGAGAGTGAACGATAGGTCTTGCCTGGTATCCCAGCCCAGCATCCCTGGAGGTCAGGCCAATGGTGGCTTAGACAGTAAAGCTTCTGCCTGCAATGTTTGAAACCCAGGTTTGATCCCTGGGTCAGGAAAATCCCCTGGAGGAGGAAATGGCTACCCACTCCAGTATTCTAGCCTGGAGAATTCCATGGAGAGAAGTATAGTCCATTGGACACAGCTGAGCAACCAACACTTTCACTTCCACTTTTTCATAAGAGGAAGAGGTTATTTATCTCATTCTCTGTAAGTTC
This sequence comes from Bison bison bison, assembly GCF_000754665.1. Taxonomy (NCBI): domain Eukaryota; kingdom Metazoa; phylum Chordata; class Mammalia; order Artiodactyla; family Bovidae; genus Bison; species Bison bison. The sequence continues at coordinate 1,866,880 of NW_011494664.1, read as the reverse complement.
CTCCTTCACAGATCACAGCCTTGTTGTGAAAGGGTGTATGTAACTTAATGAAGCTACCAACCATGCCGTGCCAGGGCCACTGAAGACAGACAAGTCATAGTGAAGAGTTCTAATAAAACACGGTCCCCTGGAGAAAAAATGGCAACCCACTCCAGTATCTCGCAGTGATGAATAGACGCAGGGGTTAGGTCTGGTAGACAAAGTGCCTGAAGAATTACAGACAGAGGCTGGTAACATTGTACAGGTGGCAGTAACCAAAAAATATCCCAACAAGACAAATGCAAGAAGGCAAAGTGGCTTTCTGAGACTTTACAAATAGCTATGGAAAGAAGAGAAGCAAAAGGCAAAGGACAAAGGGAAAGATACACCCAACTGAATGAAGAGTTCCAGAGAATAGCTAGGAGAGATAAGGCCTTCTTCAATGAACAATGCAAAGAAACTGAGGAAAACAATAGAATGGGAAAGCCTAGAGAGCTCTAGAGATACTGGAGATACCAACAGAACATTTCATGCAAAGATAGGCACCATAAAGGACAAAAACAGAAAGGACTTGAAAGAAGCAGAAGACATTAAAAAGAAGTGATAAGAATACACAGAACTATGCAAAAAATGTTTTAATGACCCAGCTAACCATGATGGTGTGATCATTCACCTAGAGGCAAAGATCAAGAAGTGTAGGTCAAATAGACTTTAGGAAGCATTACTACGACCAAAGCTAGTGGAAGTGACAGAATTCCAGCTAAACTATTTAAAATCCTAAAAGCTGCTGCTGTTACAGTACTACATGCAATGTTAGCAAACTTGGAAAATTCAGCAGTGGCCACAGGACTGGAAAAGGTCAGTTTTCATCCCAAGCCAAATGGGTAAATGCCAAAGAATGTTCAAACTATCACACAATTGCACTCTTTTTACCAGCTAGCAAGGTTATGCTCAAAATCCTTCAAGCTAGGCTCAACAGTATGCGAACCAAGAACTTCCAGATGTATAAGCTGTGTTTAGAAAAGGCAGAGGAACCAGAGATTAAATTGCCAACATTTGCTGGATCATGGAGAAAGCAAGGGAGTTGAAGAAAACATCTACTTCTGCTTCGTTGACTGTGCTAAAGCCTTTGACTGTATAGATCACAACAAACTGTGGAAAATTCTTATTAAAGAGATGGGAATACCAGACCACCTTACCTGTCTCCTGAGAAACCTGTATGCAGATCAAGAATAAACAGAACCAGACAAGGAACAACTGACTGGTTCAAAACTGGGAAAGGAGTAAGACAAAGCTATATGCTGTCAGCCTGCTTATTTCACTTGTAGGCAAAGTACATTTTACAAAATGCTGGGCTGGGTCAATCACAGGCTGGAATCAAGATTGCAGGGAGAAATATCAATAACCTCAGATATGTAGATGATCCCACTCTAATAGTAGAAAGAGGAACTAAAGAGCCTCTTGATGAGGGTGAAAGAGGAGAGTTAAAAAGCTGTCTTAAAACTCAACATTCAAAATAACTAAGATTTGGGCTTCCCTGGCGGCTCAGCTGGTAAAGAATCCACCTGCAATGCAGGAGACCTGGGTTCGATTCTTGGGTTGGAAAGATCCCCTGGAGAAGGGAAGGGCTACCCACTCCATTATTCTGGCCTGGAGAATTCCATGGACTGTATAGTTCATGGGGTTGCAGAGTCTGACACAACTGAGAGACTTTCACTTTCATATGGCATCAGGTCCCACCAATTTATGGCAAATAGAGGAGGAAAGAGTGGAAGCAGTGACATTTCATTTTCTCGGGCTCCAAAATCACTGCGGATGGTGACTGCAGACATGAAATTAAAAGACACCTGCTCCTTTGAAAGAAAGCTGTAACAAACCTAGGCAGTGTATTAAAAAGCAGATATATCACTTTGCAAACAAAGGTACGGAGAGTCAAAGCTATGGTCTTCCCAGTAGTCATGTACGGATGCGACAGCTGGACCATAATAGAAGGCTGAGTGCTGAAGAATTGATGCTTCCAAACTGTGGTGCTGGAGAAGCCTCTTGAGAGTCCCTTGGACTGCAAGATCAAACCAGTCAATCATAAAGTCAATCAGTCCTGAATATTCATTGGAAGGATTGATGCTGAAGCTCCTGTACTTTGGCCACCTGATGCAAAGAACTGACTCATTGGAAAAGACCCTGATGCTGGGAAAGATTGAAGGCAAAGGAGAAACAGGTGGCAGAGGATGAAATGGTTAGACAGCATCACTGACTAAATGGACATGAATTTGAGCGAACTCCAGGAGAAAGTGGAGGACAGAAGAGCCTGCGTGCTGCAATCCATTGGGTGACAAAGAGTTGGACACAACTTGAAGATTGAGTAATTTACAAGATAGGATGTGGGCTCTTTACTACTTGCATTTATTTTGGTTTACGACCAAAATTTTTCTAATTAAAAGAAAATTAAATATGTGTACAATATGAAAATAGGTTTAAGGAAAAAAAACTTGAGTTCAAAATTAAAATCTATGACACCATAAACAACAGTACTACTGCAAACGAACTAAAGTTAATGTCATACAGAAATCCATATACGCGTTAAGAAGACTAGAAACTCCAAGAGGTAAAAAGTAAACAACTTGATACACATTTCATCAGTGACAAAAGGGGCCAACAAGCTTCTATGCACCAAGAAATTCATAAACATATTGAGTTATTGGTATTTAAATTAATATAATACATACAAATTCTGTGGCAAGGTATTCTTATTTTCAGGACAAGTAATTCTACCATACCACCATACACAAGGTCAGACTAAGCATTTAACATTCATTCCCACAAGCTTTCTAAAGTCTCTATGAACAAGAAAAGAATGAAGTTATCCATTAGAAAACATTAACAGTAGTAATCTCTGAAAGATTTTTTTTACCTTCTTTTCCTCTTTCCTATAATTTCCTACAATATAGCTATTTTTGAATCAGGACAAGCCAAAACATATTTTTAAGATTTTTCATTTTAAGTATTACATACTGACACTAAGGGACTTCTGCTTGTCAATGAGAACTGTTGAAGGATTTTAAGCACTGAATTGACATGTCATGGACAAACCCTTGAAGAAACCCTTGGTACCCTGACTTCGAAGGCATTTGAAAATTGCTTCATGCATATGATTAGATGTCATAAACAAGCTTTTACATACCAATTTTGCATTATTTCAGACAAATCTGGATTCTGAACTGAAGATATAACTAATCAGATTTAGAGTTAGAGGAAGACAGCTAAAAATGAAAGGTCTATCAACTCAGGAGTTCCTCCATGACTTAGCTATCAAGAATAGTTCAGCAAGATGGAAGTTTGAATTAAAGCATGATATAGTGGGTTTGAGGTCATAGACTTGGACCTGATTCCCAGCTCTAACACTGAGTACCTTTCACTAACTCAAGCATTTCATCTCTGAACTTCAGCTTTCTCATCCATGGAATGAAGACAACACGTACCCTATAAAACTATCATTACAATTAATGCTAATGCATAAGACTTGTGAACAGTAGATGTTCAAATCAGAGCTTTGTTACTATTACATACTCACTGCTAATCAAACAACCAATGAGTCTATGATTAAAAGCAATAGTATAGGGACATCCCTGGTAGTCCTGGGGTTAAGACTCCATCTTCCAATGCAGGGGGCACAGGTTTGACCCCTGGTCAGGGAACTAAGGTCTCATACGCTCCAAGGTGTGGCCAAAAAATTTTTTTAAATCCATATGATTTAAGTTTAGCAGATTAGATAACAGAAATAAAAAGTAACACAACTGGAAAACTAGTCTTTCCTTATCTGTACACTGACTTGTAATACCTAACAAGATAGCCCATTACTAGGTTATACAGGTCCAGTACTTTGGCCACCTCATGCGAAGAGTTGACTCATTGGAAAAGACTCTGATGCTGGGAGGGATTGGAGGCAGGAGGAGAAGGGGACAACAGAGGATGAGATGGCTGGATGGCATCACTGACTCGATGGACCTGAGTCTGGGTGAACTCCGGGAGTTGGTGATGGACAGGGAGGCCTGGCGTGCTGCGATTCATGGGGTTGCAGAGTCGGACACAACTGAGCAACTGAACTGAACTGAAGCAGACACATTTCTCCACTGACAAGATATTCTTGCGATCTCGAGTCATCTTTCTCTTCGTGGTACAGAGGAGACCCTTACAAATGAAAACTTCCTTTATAAATGTAACTTTCCCTTAAAAACCTTAACTTCTATCGTGTTTTCAGAGCTTCCACACAGCTCTTTCGCAAAAATAATCAGATCAAAATAATCTTTATGCCTAAAAGGCATATTCTGTGATGGCGTATTCTGCTCTCCTTCACTGTATAATAAATCACCCAACACTCAGTGCCTTAAAAAGGAAAAATAAAAAAAGATATCCCATTCCTTCCCCAAATCCAGATCAGCACTCATGCTCTGCCCAGGCCGAGGAAATGGACCAAGGGACAGAACACAAGAAAAGCAGACAATATAGAATAAAGATCTGGGCCCAAAACCGGAAACCAATGCTGCTGCCTTAGCCAGGCAAAGAGATTTCAACAAAAGAAATAAATGTACGAGAAATGTTAGGATTTTTAAAAGACCACTTTCCTTATACACAGGCGATTCAACTAGATCAAAGTTGGAAACATAATTGGTGTTTAATAAAATATCTGTCAACCAATATATATACATTTTACTTCCTATCTAAAGCTTTTTATAAACAAGACTAAGTAAATACTGGGACACTGGTGTAAAAAAGTTCATTGCAGTTGCTCAGTCGTGTCTGACTCTTTGCAACTTTTTTCCCACGAACAGTATGAAAAGGCAAAAAAACGTTCAGGATCAAATATTTTTGTGTACCATGTTTCTAAATTAAGAGGTATATTCAATTCCATCACAAGTCCCTGAAAAAGTTACATTCTATGCCACTTTGACTCATCCATACCTACTTACAAGCACTGAGAAGAAAGAACCCATCCCATTCACAACAAAGATAACCACTGCATACATAAGAAAAACAAGGAAAAAGCTAGTCAAGTATAAGGAACATTAGAATCTGAGGGCAGGAGCTTTCATCTCTATTGTTCACTGTTGTCTCTATATTGTCTAGAAGCATACTCAGCACATAATAGCTGCTCACTAAATACCTGCTGACTGAATGAATAATTATTCTTTGAAAAAATAATTTGGGGCAACTAAAACAATTTTTTTCAATGTTGATTGTCTTAAGGCTTAGAAGAGTTATATTATTTTACATTTTTCCCAATTACTCTTATGGAAGAATACCTCAAAACAAAGAAAAGTGGATTTCTTTTACATCATTAGACTATAATGCTCTGAACCAAAAATAAACAGCATTGGAAAAAACTTTCTATAAAATACTGTTTCAATATATTTTTATTAGCAGTTATTACATCAAAATTCACAATTACAGGATCCGAAGGACTGTCTTAAAAATTCTCAAGTATATGTAATTAGATTTTAACAGTAAGATAGAACATATCCTCATTACAGCACAGCCCTTAAAGAGTCAAGGATAATACTGAGAATTAAGTACAGTTCTATCAAGAACTCGAAATTAATTCTGTATGCATAGTGTCACTTAAAACAAAGTTCAAGGAAGTATAAGAGGTCTATGGATGTGAATTTCAGTGGCAAACATCATTGACTTCCAAACAACTGACACCAAAGAAATTTCCAATCAAAACATAAGCATGGTGCCTTTCGTTCAATGTAGAGCTATGATAATTCTATAAAGAGACCCTGAATCCTTAAGTCTTATAATATGTTTTTATGCTGTGACACTAATACAAAACACGTCACTCTAATGTATAGATTGTGACGCATCATGACAAAAAGATAGCCTTTTTCTATCAGAAAATCCTGATTTTTCCAGTGCAATATAGGCTGTTCATTGCTGATCTATTGAAATTCTATATTTTCCAGCCTGAGCGGTATTGTAGGATTCACAAATATTACACTTCATGCCTAATATATGGAACTGAACTGTAGATCTTCCATTGCAATCATTGCAGAGAATCTGAAAAGAGATGAATTCAAATTAAGTAAATTAAACCTTATTGATAGAAAGTGGTACTGTCTGTTCAAAATCATTCCTCAAAAATCATACTGAAGAGGTATCTTCCTGGCAGTCCAGTGGTTACGATTTCGCCTTCCGATGCAGGGGGTGCAGGTTAGATCTCTGGTCAAGGAACTAAGATCCCACATGCCTCACAGCCAAATAAAACCAAAACGTAAAACAGAAGCAATGCTGTAACCAACTCAATAAAGACCTTAAAACTGGTCCACATCAAAAAATCATTTTAAAAAACCATACTGAAGATGTGAAAACATATACATCTAAGTCTAAATATTTCCATAAATAGAATACCTTTTATTTGTTCACTGAAAGTTCTAAGAGGCTATTAAGGTAGCTCTAAATTTAGAAAATGAAAATGTGGATTTGCACTAAGAAGTCTTATTTTAAAAGTTCCCAAACAGCATAAATAGTACTAATACAAAAGTTAACACAGGAATACTCAAATCAACACTTATAATTCAAAACAACACACAATTTCATTATTTTTCACTGACACTTAGAAAATTATCTTAGTCAACAATTTTTTACATATTTATACTATTTTTGCTTGTTAATATATTAAGTTCCTGGTCTTAGATGCCTCAAGAATGAATTAAAAGTTCAAAAGAGTACTTTCTAAAGTTGAACAAAAGAAAAGAAAAGCTTTTGGTTCAACCCTAAAATGACAGTAAGATGCCACTTAGGAATTGGTCTCTTCTCATACTGAGATCTTGAAAAATAAAAAAGGGTGTTAACATGAAAATCAATCAATACATTACTATGTGAGGAAAGTATTAACTTTAGAAAAGCCACACCATAATAAGTAGAAAACATCCAAATTTTCTCTAAATTATAATTTTGAAAGTAACTTTTTTTTTTTCCTTTAAAGATTTTTCTTTGGACCATTTTTAAAGCCTTTATTGAATCTGTTACAATGTTGTTTATGTTTCGGTTTTCTGGCCCCGAGGCATATGAGATCTTAGTTCCTCAACCAGGGACTGAACCTGCACCCCTTGCTGCTGCTGCTGCTGCTGCTGCTAAGTCGCTTCAGTCGTGTCCAGTTCTGTGAGACCCCACAGACGGCAGCCCACCAGGCTCCTCCATGCATGGGATTTTCCAGGTGAGAGTACTGGAGTGGGTTGCCATTTCCTTCTCCAATGCATGAAAGGAAAAGTGAAAGTGAAGTCGCTTAGTCGTGTCTGACTCTTTGTGACCCCCTGCACTGGAAGGCACCGTGACCCCCTGCACTGGAAGGCAAAGTCTTAACCACTGGATCGCCAGGAAGTCCTCCTG
>NW_011494664.1:1841253-1857465 GCF_000754665.1 Bison bison bison | reverse complement strand
GTTGCTTTTGTTCACAAGAATTGTTAATATGAGAATGTGTATCCACCTTAATAAAGAAGTTAAAATAAAAAAAAAAATAAATAAAATTACCAAAAGCTTAACTAGATGTTAATTATATAACCACAGCATTAATAATAAAAACTAACAAAGGAAACAATACCAACAATACTAACAATACCAACTAAATGTAATAATGAACATTAATATGTCTCTTATATGTCAGACAAGAACTGAACAGTTAACTCTCACAACTATTTCAGGCTTTGCACATTACCTGAAACAATGAAATTGTCTAATACATCTTAATTATTCAAATTATCTTCATTTTACAGATAAAGAAATAGTAATAGTTCATATTAAAGAGATTTTACTACATGCCATATGTCAAGTTCATTACCTGTATTATCTCAATTAATTCCCACAACACTGAAACACATACAATTATTTATCCCATTTTACAGATGAGGTATTTGAGGCCTGTGCATGCATTCAAGTGTGCCTGGTCATGTCCAAGGCTTTGTGACCCCATGGACTTATGGCCCACCAGGCTCCTCTGTCTATAAAATTTTCCAGGCAAGAATACTGGAGTAGGTTGCCATTTCCTTCTCCAAGGGATCTTCCTGACCCAGGGATTGAACCCACATCTCCAGCACTGGCAGGCGGGTTCTTTACCACTGCAAAACCTGGGAAGTCCCTTTGAGATCTAGAGAAGCTAAATAACTCCCCAAATTACATGCTATCAAGAAATAGAAATATATGTGTGCTCCAACAGGCTGCCCATTGAGCCTGAGTTCTTAACTTGACAAGACGAAGTCTGATTAGGTGTGAAGAGGTAAGAGAAAGCATCAAGCCACAAATGATACCCAGGTTTTTTAGCAAACACCTGAGTAGATGATACCACCACTTACTAACATAGACAATAAAAAATAACCGAGAAACAAAACAAAAATACCACAAGAGAAACTGAGTATATGGTTTTCTAAAGACAACATAGCATATCTAAAGGCAACACAGCATAGTTAGTCAGCCTAAACTCAAGTCTGTAAAACCAAATCCAATCTTATATCATCTCCAAAATCTATTTATAAAGTACTTAAAGCCAGGACTAAAATCCTTAGGAGTCATCTTCATTCAGCCCCCATTCTCTCCTTTATACTTGTCACTATAGTCTCTGTTTTCATTATTCACCTCAGTTTCTCTTACTACCTCAGTATTTTAGGCTAGCTATTATCTAGTAGGGCTTCCCTTGTGGCTCAGTTGGTAAAGAATGTGCCTGCAATGCAGGAGACCAAGGTTCAATTCCTGGGTCAGAAGATCCCCTGGAGAAGGAAATGGCAACCCACTCCAGTATTCTTGCCTGGGAAATCCCACAGACAGAGCTGGACAGGCTAACAGTCCATAGGAATGCAAAGAGTAGGACACAACTGTGTGACTAACTTCCACTTTTTCATTATCTAGTATCTTTTAAAAACACCCTCATCAGATTCTCCATTCTCTCAATTCTTGGATAGAATCGGTACTATAAGCGATAGCTTATTAGATTTTCTCCTAAATAATGAAAAATAATTTTTAAAAGGCCTAGGACCATGATATAAAATTTCTACATCCAAGTTAAAAATATTTTTATTGAAAAGGAATACTGAATTATCTAGGAATGCTATATTAACAAAAGGTTACACTGCTCTCTATTTCTCCTGTACCATACATTTTAAAAGCTATTCTCAAAACCAGTTCCAATGATAAGAATCCACAGGCTAATTTAGAGGCTGTCTACGTTATAGTAACCGATGTTAAGTATTCTTACACCCTATAGATGAGAAAAGGGAACTGTAGATCAGATATTCTAAGGTGTATACTTTAAAACATTTACTTAATACTGCTTAAAAATAAAAAGCAACATGACTATACTCAGTAACATCTGAAAGTTACCATGCTTTTAAACAAATTAGGATTTTAGCTGTTTTCAAAAATAATACTTTTTAAATCATACAAACTGAAGTACATACCTTGTGCTTCCCTTGGAGATTCATTGCAAGGCATAAGTTACATTTCAAACAGTGGAAAAAATCTTCCTTTGGACCAATCCTAAAAAATAATGTGAAAACAAAAGATTATATATGTTTTTATTACATATTTACTCATTATATTTAAGTTCAGATTCACTATAAACAAAGTCCAAACCACACTGAAGAATATGAGGTGAATCCCTACTTCTCCAACATCATTCCCCAAATGCAAGCCCTACAAACAGAACGGTATCTTTCTTTCTGAGTATTTTTTTCTTCTATAAAACTGCATACACACACACATACAGACACACACGCTTTGAGTTTTATTTTTTACACAAATGGATTCTTTCTATCTATCCTGCTTTGCAACTTCTTCTTCACTTAACAGTATTCCTTGAAGACTATTCTATGTAAGAACATACAGAACCACTTTATTCTTCTTCAAAGTTACATAATATTAGATAATATGGATATATCTTAATTTTTTAATATTCTTTTACTGATAAAACTTACTATCTTTAGCTAATGAGATGACACAATAAATAACTCTTACAGACATCAGTCAACTACATATTGAGGACTTTTCACAAAATTCCTAGAAGTGGAACTGTAGGGTCACAGGGCAGTGCATCATCAGTTCTGATACTGCCAAACTGACCTCCAAAGACAGTACTAATTTATACTACCCCAGTGTGTAACAGCACCATGTTCCCACACCCTAGCCAATACTGGTTACCTATATGACAAATAAAAACATCACTTTTAATTTGAATTTCTCAAATGATACACAGAGTATATTTTACTCTTTATGAGCCACCTGGACTTCTCTTGTGGCTTGTCTGTCCACGTGCTCAGTTCATTTTTCTTAATAAGGCATTTGTCTTTTATAATTTTAAAGAAGCTCTTTAACTCAAATATATACTTGATTTACAATATTATATCAGTTTCAAGTATGTAGCATAGTGATTAGTATTTTTATACATTATACTCCATTTAAAATTACTGCAAAATGGCTGTTTCCCTGTGCTGCACCACCCGGAAGCACAACTTCACTATAGTCAGTCCTGTCCGATTCTATGACTCCGTGGACTACAGCCCACCAGGCTCCTCTGCCCAAGGGATTTTCCAGGCAAAAATACTGGAGAGGGTTGCCATTTCCTACTCCGAGGATCGTCCCCACCCAGGGATCGAACCCACGTCTCTCGTCTCTCACATCTCCTGCACTGGCAAGCGGACTATTTACCACTTAGCACCACCTGGGGAGAAGGCAATGGCACCCCACTCCAGTACTCTTGCCTGGAAAATCCATGGAGAGGAGCCTGGTGGGCTGCAGTCCATGGGGTCGCTAAGAGTCGGACACGACTGAGCAACCCACTTTCACTTTTTACTTTCATGCACTGGAGAAGGAAATGGCAACCTACTCCAGTGTTCTTGCCTGGAGAATCCCAGGGACGGGGGAGCCTGGTGGGCTGCCGTCTATGGGGTTGCACAGAGTCAGACACGACTGAAGCAACTTAGCAGCAGCAGCAGCAGCAGCAGCAGCAGCAGCAGCAGCACCACCACCACCACCACCACCACCACCACCTGGGAAGCACAATATATTCTTGCAGCTTCCCTTACCTCTATATCTTGCCCTCTCTGCGTCTCTCTCCACTAGTATCCACTAGTTTGTTTTCTATAACTAAGTCTGTTTCTGTTTTGTTATATATATTTACTATTTTTTTTAAAAGATCCCACGTGTAAGTGATAATATACAGCATTTGGCTCTGTGACTTCCTTCACTAATACTCTTTAGGTCCACCCACAATACTGCAAATGGCAGAATTTCATTCTTCACTATGCTGAGCAATATTCCAGAGTGTGTGTGAGAGAGAAGACAGTATGTGTGTGTACACATCTCCTTTATCTGTTGGTGAACACTTGCGTCGCTTCCATATATTGGCTACTGTAAATGATGCTATTATAAACTCTTGAGCAAATGTACCTTTTTGAATTAGTGTTTTCACTTTTTTTGGATATGTACGCAAGAGTGGGGGCGTCCCAGGTGGTGCAGGAGTTAAGAATCTGCCTGCCAATGCAGGAGACACAAGAGACTCGGGATCAGGAAGATCCCCTGGAAAAGGAAATGGCAACCCATCCTGCCTGGAAAATCCCATGGACAGAGAAGCCTGGCAGGCTAGAATCCATGGGGCTGCAAAGAGTCGAACAAGACTGAGCACGCAAGTGCACACACACAAATAGCACCCCGAGAATGGAACTACACACGGCATCATATGGTACTTCTACTTTTAGTGTTCTGAGGAACCTAATTAAAGGAGTTCTTTACATATCCTGGCTTCCCTGGTGGCTCAGATGGTAAAGAATCCATGCAGGAGACCTGGCTTTGATCCCTGGGTCAGGAAAATCCCCTAGAGGAGGGCATGGCAACCCACTCCAGTATTCTTGCCTGGAGAATCCCATGGACACAGGAGCCTGGTGGGCTACAGTCCATGGGGTCACAGAGAGTCAGACACAACTGAGAGCAACACTTTTATACATCCTGGATATTAATCTTTTTCAGTTGTATACATTAAAATTACTTTTTTGGTATGTCAACTATATTTTTTATATCTTTTATCATACATTCAATTCCTAGGTAATAAAAAGACATGATATTTCAATTTATGGCTTATGCGTCTCTTTTTTATTATTAATCTTTTTATTTTTTGAAGGATAATTGCTTTATAGAATTTTGTTGTTTTCTGTCAAACCTCAACATGAATCAGCCATAGGTATACATATGTCCCTTCCCTTTTGAACCTCCCTCCCATTTCCTTCCCCATCCCACCACTCTAGGTTGATACAGAGCCCCTATTTGAGTTTCCTTTGCCATATAGCAAATTCCCATTGGCTATCTATTTTACATATGGTAATTAAGTTTTCATGTTATTCTTTCCATACATCTCACCCTCTCCTCCCCTTTCCCCATGTCCGTAAGTCTACTCTCTGTTTCTCCACTGTTGCCCTGTAAATAAATTGTTCATTACCATTTTTCTAGATTCTATATATATGCATTAGAATATGGTATTTATCTTTCTCTTTCTGACTCACTTCACTCTGTGTAATAGGTTCTAGGTTCATCCACCTCATTAAGATTCAAATGCGTTCCCTTTATGGCTGAGTAATATTCCATTGTGCGTATGTACCACAACTTCCTTATCCATGCATCTGTCGATGAACATCTAGGTTGCTCCCATGTTCTAGCTATTGTAAATAGTGCTGCAATGAACAACGGGATACATATATCTTTTTCAATTTTGGTTTCTTCAGGGTATGCCTCTTATTTTGAAAAAACTTTTGAAACCCATTGGTCATATACATACTCTCCTATATACTTCTAATACTATGGCTTATGATTTGATTTGATATGATATGGTTATATTTTTATTTCATCCATTTGAAATCCACTATGTGAGACTATGTAAAGGTGAGACTGCTAGTTGTCCCCAACTTTCTCTTATCCTCTTCCTGCACAATATTAGCTGGGCACAGGGCTGTACTGAATAAAAACTACTTCCCAACTTCCCTGGAAGTGTGAACAGAAGAGACAAATGAAAATTCTGTTTTGTGCCCCTCGGAGAAAAGGGCGTACCTTCCCTTCACCTATTTCCCCCTTTCCACTGACAAGAATATGAGTTCTTTTAAATTGTGTAGACAAGGAAGTATCTTATAGATAGCAGGGCAAAAATAAGAGAAACCTGGGCTTCTGTTTAAACACATGGTTCAGACTTTTCCCTGAGAAACATAAATGTCTATTTTGAGCCAGCTGTTATTTAGCATTTCTGTTACAACATGCTAAAACCATATTCTAATGAATACATAGAATTTTAGTAATCAATTTTTTGTTTCCCGAATGGATTATCAGTTATCTTAGTACCTGTTCTCCTGATCTGAAATGCCATTTTTGCTATAAATTCGTACGTTAAATATGTGAATGTGTTTGTGCGCACACACACGCACACACACACAATTTTTCCCTTTATTTATTTGTCTATTCCTATACAAAGAATATGGAGAAGGCAATGACACCCCACTCCAGTACTCTTGTCTGGAAAATCCCATGGACGGAGGAGCCTGGTAGGCTGCAGTCCATGGGGTCACTAAGAGTCGGATACGACTGAACGACTTCACTTTCACTTTTCACTTTCACGCATTGGAGAAGGAAATGGCAACACACTCCAGTGTTCTTGCCTAGAGAATCCCATGGACGGGGGAGCCTGGTGGGCTGCCATCTCTGGGGTCGCACAGAGTCAGATATGACTGAAGCAACTTAGCAGCAGCATACAAAGAATATACCATTTAAATTACTCTCACTTTGTCATGTTTTGGTTATGTGGAAAGGCAATCCCCTTGTTGTTCTTCCTTTTCAAAATCTGCTCATCTCTGTATATTTTCTTTTTCAGATGAAATTTACAATCAGTCTGTCCAATTCCACAGGTAAAACCCTGCAGGAGACTTCCACTACTGCCCAAAACAGAATAAGAGACAAGAGACTGGATCTACCCTCTTACCTAAAACTACTACCACACAACCCAAACAAAATATATGAAACAAGTTTCACTGAACATCAAGCAATGAAAGACAGTAACCTGCAGGATACAGGAAACAAATTGAGTGAGCCCTAAAACTACCCTAGTTTATTGCCTAGAGCACTTTCAGGCAGTAGGACAAGTTGGAGGAACAAAAGCAGAGCCAGAAAGATTTGCTGATCGAAAAGATGAGCTGAGAGTCCAAGGAACTCAAGATTGGTGCAGCTCACAGGATAGAGTATCAGAGAGGACAGAGCTGCACAGGGGAGCCCCTCAAGTATTTAGCAGGATACACATCAGCTCATGCATGTGAAGAAACCCCCCAAGGCCAGAGAGAGAACCATTCAAGAGAACTAGAAGGAACAGTGTCCAGCAGTCAGATACGGTATCAGTGTTTGCTCCCTTTGGCCAGACGGGAAAACCTTAGAATTCATGGGGTAATGGGCTGAGTACTCAGGAAGGTATTGCCTCAGTGGTGAGGAATAATTACTCCTGGAATAAGCACACCTCCAGATTCATCTAACAAGTTATAAAAGCAAGTCCAGAAGTACCAAACTGTTCAAAGTAACTTAACTATATCCCAAAATAAAGCTCAAGAAGATTTGCAGGAATATGAAAAGTTCCCAATAAGGTAAAAATCACAATGTCTGGTATCCAACAATGACCAGTCACCCAAAGGCAGGAAAACCAACTAAAAAAATAATTGAACAATCAAAATCAATCCAAACTGACACAGAGGTTAGAATTAGCAGAGAAGAACATGAAACCAATTATTATTACTACATTTCACATGTTCAAAGAGTTAATACAGATGTAAAAAATTAAAAAAAGACCCAAGTCAAATTTCTAGACATAAAAACTAGAAAAGGGGGTTTGCTTATGATTGTCACATCTTTTGGTATATTTGTTATCCTTCCTTAAAAACACCTTTAGGGACCTCCCTGGTGATGCAGTGGTTAAGACTCCAGGCTTCCAACACACGGGGCACAGGTTCAATCCCTGGTCAAGGAGCTAAGATCTCACCTGGCACAGCCAAAAAACAAAACACTACATAGAAATGGAAAGTGATTTAAAATTCTCCAATAGAAACAAGGAAAAGGACTGACATAGGACACTTGGAGCTCCAACACTGGTAACATTCTAATTCTTAAAAACAGTGGTTTGATATATTAGTATACTTTACAACATACATTTGTTACATATATGCTTCTGGACAGAACACTTCAGGATTTTTAGAAAGAAAAAAATTCCTATATACCAACATGTCAACAATAGCTTGTCAGTGCAGGCTGGACCGAAGACTATTTTATTTTCATTCTTTCTACTTTCCTGTATCATCCAATTCTTAAGCCTATACTGATTTTATCAAAACTTTTGATAATTTTTTAAACTAATTTTCAAAAAGGAAAAATCTACCCTAATTTTCTACCTTAGCTTCCTACAAGCCACTTCATATAAAAGCATAATTTCTACCCCAAATTTAAAATTTAAATAGCCACACAATTGTTGATGGGCTAGTTAAATGATGAAGGCATGAAGAAACTTTTAGGGCAATGGAAATTTTTTTTTTAACCTTGATTTGTGATGATAGTAACATAGTAGATATATTTGTCAAAAGTTACTGAACTGAACATTTAAAATTGATGCATCCCATAAGATGTAAATTCTGAATGCCCTCTGTCCATGGAATTCTTCAGGCAAGAATACTGGTGTGGGTAATAGCCATTCCCTGACATAATTATATTCCAATAAGGTGATTTTAAAAACTATTATTGTTAAGATATATTAGAAATAATTTTAAAAGAACATTTTTACATACAGTACCTACAAATTCCACAGTTTTCACAATGATACTGTTTCTTGTCTTTGTCAAACAGATGGCATACACTGCAATAATATTCTCCAAACAATGTGCTACATTCCTCACAAGTCTGTTGTGCCTAAAAAACAAAAAGGAACTAAAAATATACAATTTACCAAAACATTTTGAATTACTAATTTAAATGTCCAGATTTTTTCTTCATGTACTTGTGTTTTTTTTTTTGACACTGAAATACATTTTATTAATAAAGAACGTTGAGATAAGCACACCAACTTAAATACAAAAATGTTTTTAAACTCGACAGTCATTACACTAAAACAAATCTGACAATCTTATTCCCAGTTATTATAGTTTACAGAACATTTAATTAATATTTCCTCTATTTATTCCTCCTCTCCATCCCATTGCATGGCTCACACCTCTCTGTCTGTTAAACTGGCGACCACGGATCTTTACATGTTTTCCTACATTTAAACCCAAGACACTGCATACTTTAAGAGCTATTGCAATACTCGATTAAATTTTCAAAACCACCTTAGTACAAGTTTAAAAAAAAAAATAGAAATATGTAATAAAATCTTACATGCTGAATTTTTTCACAGTTTATGCACTGCACTTCCTTTACTTTAAAGCGATCTAGCTGATGATCTTCATTGTTATCATGACACAATCGGCAAGTATAAAGCTTGTCACAGCAAGGTGCCTAATCCCCAGGTGAGGGGGAAAAAAAAAAGGTATAAGAAGCAAGACAAGGCAAGTTTGAAAAAATGCAAAAAGAAATTTCTTTCCTTCTCCTCCTCCTGGAACAAGGTCAAAGATTACAACCAATGGATCATTTGGTAAACTGATAACTACACTTAACATTTCACTGTTTTCCCATCAACATCTGGGTCTCTATCAAGTTGAACACAACCCTGCAGTTCAAAACAAGAATTATGAAAGATGGCTGTCCCTAAACTGAAAAGTTAATCCCACAATACCCTAAACTCATTCTCAGCATTAAGTAGCAGGCAGGCAATTTCTACTTAAGACATTTCAGACAAATTCCTTTACCAACTTTAACACTGAAGCATTAAATACTATAATGATTATATTTTAGTCCACTTAAGTTTACCACACATCAATTCTGTGTCTTAAAGTTTGGAGAACACAATAAACGTAAAAGGCAGTCCTTGTTTTCAAGACTGGC
This sequence comes from Bison bison bison, assembly GCF_000754665.1. Lineage (NCBI taxonomy): Eukaryota > Metazoa > Chordata > Mammalia > Artiodactyla > Bovidae > Bison > Bison bison. The sequence goes on along the minus strand of NW_011494664.1, from coordinate 1,847,877 downwards.
AAAGACTGCCAGTTGTCCAAGGCAAGAAAACCGACTCTCTCCTTCTTCCTGGACACATGATTGCCCAGCTACGCTACTGTTTCCTTGCTGTTACTTCTGGTCAAATGACTTTAAGTTCTTAGCAACAGAATACGCACAGAATAAAATCAGTGCCTCTCCTGGGCCTGTTTATTAAGAAGCTAGACATGCCTCTTCCCCCATGCTCCCTTCTCCCTTTCCACCAGATGAAACCTGGGCAGCAACCCAGTTGACTATATGCCCTAAAACATGGTTAACAACACAACAGAGAAAATTTGTCCAAGGAGTGGTCATGTGAAACAGCCTCATTATCAAACTAGATCATTCATTCACCTTGAATTGTGAGGTGAGGAGAAATAAACTTTTTATTCTTTAACTCACATTACTACTGGGTCTTTTTGTTACAGCAACTTAGCTTTACCCTAACTAGTACCTCAAAAAGTCTCTAGGCCAGTAAGCTAACCTTATATTATACTTTCCAGTACATTGTGAACTTTAAGATCCACTCATTCCTGAAGACTTCCTATGTCATGACTACCATAACATAGTTCATTCCTTCCGCTTACGTTTTCTGCCTGGCAGACTTAGGCCTACTCACGCTAAAATGAAGCTGGCAAGCTATAAAACTTATTTGAGATGAAAGTGTATTCCGAATCTCCACTCGCTTACCCGCCTTCTATTATTTCATCACACACCTGAAAGTGATCCTGGGAAAAGCCAGCACAGGCCCGGGGCTACCTCTGTCTACTTCCAGCACCAAAAGACTAAATAAATGAACCCCCTGATAGGCAAGGCCAGGTTTTTGCCAAGCAAGAACTTCGCTTGCAAACTACAACACAAAGGTGGGGCCAGTGCTCGCCTTGACAAAACACGCTCTTTACGGCAAGAAGCCAGTCACAGGTAAAGTTATCCTGACAATAGCTTAGCCCTACAACAAACTTAAGCCCAAGCTTCACCTCCCGGCCCACTCCTACCCAGCCCGGCGGAAGCTCTTAAGAACCCAGTGAAATCGTCACCTTCAAGAGACATCCCCTGTCGTAATGCTCGCAGCCCCGCCGCCTTTGGGCTTGCCCGCGGGCGCCATCTTCCAGCGCCGAGAAAGCCATCGCCTCCACCTCCCCTCAAACTCCACGACCCCTTCCCCCAGGCCAAAAGCTACGCTCAGAGAAGGAGCGCCGCTCTAGCCCACCCCGTCCCGGCGGCAGCAGCCTCCGGAGCCAAGATGGCGGCAGGGCACGTGACCCGGGGCAGCCGGATTTCCGGCGCCCGGGACCACGGGGCGGAAGCGAAAGGAGGCGCAGTCTCCGTTGTCGTCGTTAGTCGCTTCCTTCACCGCTAACGGTAATAATTCTTAGGTTGTCTCCCCTTTTTCCCCCATCGCTACCCGCCCACAGCCTGGGCGCGGTTCGGGGCGAGGAGGACTGCAGCGGCGCGGAGACGTCCGGTGGCCCCTGGAAGGGCCGCTCTCCGGCCGCAGCGACACCTGTGACAGGGCGACCCCCCCCCTCCCGGCAGCTGCCGTAGCCTCGAGAAAGGGGCGGAGCTCTTGGCCTGGCCTCCCGGCTGGGAGCGAATCCTAGCGCGCGCGCGGCGACGGCCGAGTAGCCAGGCGCTCGTCAGCGACCCTAATGCCTTTTTGTCCCTTTCTTCATTACTTCCTCATCATTCCTTCAGTAGTATATTAACATTTACTATGTGCCAGTCACCAGCTACGCCATGGAAACGAAAGTGACCAAAAACGGTTCTGGGAACTCAGACTGGTGAAGGAGAAAGAGAGTCCACAGACACCCTGAAATAAATGTAGGTTTACAGCTTGAAGAAGTGCTAGGAAGGGGAAGTGTGTGTTCCAAGAGAGCTAGTACTAGAGGGAATCTGACTTAATCGGGTGTCAAGGAAGGTTTCCCTGAGGAAGAAACGCTTGAGCTGAGAGCTCAGAATGAGCAATCTAGGAGGCATCAGTGTGCCAGGATCTGGTGACAGAGGGAACACATGCCTGTAAGAAGTAGTGGGAGGGAAATGTACCCACCCCCCCTGAAACTGACATAAGGCTTAGCTGAATATGACCTGCCTTGTTAAAGAGTCAAACCCCTAGAAAATTTTATGAGCAGAGCTGCGGGTTTTGAAAGAAAATATTTGCCTTTGGCTTTCTAACCTCATGTAATGTTACGTGGAACGTACTGGGAAAGGTAAATATGTACGCCTTAGCTTTGAGGTTACTGACGCTTGCCCCCTTAATTTTCTTTCAGTTCTCGTGTGAGTTGCTGAAACCATGGTGAAATGTTGCTCGGCCGTTGGATGTGCCTCTCGCTGTTTACCAAATTCCAAGTTAAAAGGACTGACATTTCACGTGTAAGAGTCTGCTGTAGTTAAGCCAAGTACTTTTTGACTGTTAAAAGAAGCAAAAGACAGGTCTACTTAAATCTTCATTTTGCAGCCACTTGCTTTACCCCTGAGCTATACCCCCTAGATCTTTGATTTTGAACTTTAGGTCTCAACTTCTTTTTTAATAACCTTTTTAATTGAATTTGAAGTGACAATAATAACTTTACATTTTTATAATTAGTTCAGAAGCTTAAGATACCTGCAAAGGTATCACAAATTAACAAAAATATCATCAAACCTTTTTGCTAATATTACTATTTTGCATTTTAACATACCTTCAAAGAAATTGTGTTGTTTACATGTAGTTTACAATCCAAATCAAGAATCTCTGCCAGATATATTCTGTCCTTTAAAAATAAATCAGGCTTATGTTTATGTTGATGTTTAAAAATAGATCAAGCTTATGTTACAGAGAAAAGGGTATAAATTACAACTTCAGACCAAGTTTAGCTGTACTGCAGATAAATCACTTCAGTTCAGTTCAGTCGCTGAGTCATGTCCGACTCTCTTCGACCCCATGAACCGCAGCACACCAGGCCTCCCCCAGCTCCCGGAGTTTACTCAAACTCATGTCCATCGAGTCAGTGATGCCATCCAGCCATCTCATCCTCTGTAGTCCCCTTCTCCTACTTGCCACCGATCCCTCCCAGCATCAGAGGCTTTTCCAATGAGTCAACTCTTCGCATGAGGTGGCCAAAGTATTGGAGTTTCAGTTTTAGCATCAGTCCTTCCAATGAACACCCAGGACTGATCTCCTTCAGAATGGACTGGTTGGATCTCCTTGCAGTCCAAGGGACTCTCAAGAGTCTTCTCCAACATCACAGTTCAAAAGCATCGATTCTTAGGTGCTCAGCTTTCTTCACAGTCCAACTCTTACATCCATACATGACCTCTGGAAAAACCTTGACTAGACGGACCTTTGTTGGCAAAGTAATGTCTCTGCTTTTCAATATGCTATCTAGATTGGTCATAACTTTCCTTTCAAGAAGTAAGCATCTTTTAATTTCATGGCTGAAATCACCATCTGCAGTGATTTTGGAGCCCAAAAAAATAAAGTCTGACACTGTTTCCCCATCTATTTCCCATGAAGTGATGGGACCAGATGCCATGATCTTTGTTTTCTGAATGTTGAGCTTTAAGCCAACTTTTTCACTCTCCTCTTTCATCTTTCATTAAGAGGCTTTTTAGTTCCTCTTCACTTTCTGCCATAAGGGTGGTGTCATCTGCATATCTGAGGTTATTGATATTTCTCCCGGCAATCTTGATTCCAGCTTGTGCTTCTTCCAGCCCAGCGTTTCTCATGATGTACTCTGCATGTAAGTTAAATAAACAGGGTGACAATATACAACCTTGATGTACTCCTTTTCCTATTTGGAACCAGTCTGTTGTTCCGTGTCCAGTTCTAACTGTTGCTTCCTGACCTGCATACAGGTTTCTCAAGAGCCAGGTCAGGTGCTCTGGTATTCCCATCTCTTTCAGAATCTTCTACAGTTTATTGTGATCCACACAGTCAAAGGCTTTGGCATAATCAATAAAGCAGAAATAGATGTTTTTCTGAACTCCCTTGCTTTTTCCATGATCCAGCGGATGTTGGCAATTTGATATCTGGTTCCTCTGCCTTTTCTTTTTTTTGCATATAGACATTGTATTTATTTTTTTATTTTTTTTTTAAATTTAAATGTATTTATTTTAATTAGAGGCTAGTTACTTTACAATATGGTATTGGTTTTGCCATACATCAACATGAATCCACCACGGATGTACACGTGTTCCCAATCCTGAACCCCCCTCCCACCTCCCTTCCCATACCATCCCTCTGGGTCATCCCAGTGCACCAGCCCCAAGCATCCTGTATCCTGCATTGAACCTGGACTGGCGATTCGTTTCTTTTATGATATTATACATGTTTCAATGCCATTCTCCCAAATTATCCCACCCTCGCCCTCTCCCACAGAGTCCAAAAGACTGTGCTATACATCTGTGGCTCTTTTGCTGTGTCACATACAGGGTTATCATTACCATCTTTCTAAATTCCATATATATGTGTTAGTATACTGTATTGGTGTTTTTCTTTCTGGCTTACTTCACTCTGTATAATAGGCTCCAGTTTCATCCACCTCATTAGAACTGATTCAAATGTATTCTTTTTAATGGCTGAGTAATACTCCATTGTGTATATGTACAACAGCTTTCTTAGCCATTCATCTGCTGATGGATATCTAGGTTGCTACCATGTCCTGGCCATTATAAACAGTGCTGCGATGAACATTTGGGTACACGTGTCTCTTTCAATTCTGGTTTCCTCAGTGTGTATGCCCAGCAGTGGGATTGCTGGGTCGTATGGTGGTTCTATTTCCAGTTTTATAAGAAATCTCCACACTGTTCTCCATAGTGGCTGTACTAGTTTGCATTCCCACCAGCGGTGTAAGAGGATTCCCTTTTCTTCACATCCTCTCCAGCATTTATTGCTTGTAGACTTTTGGATCGCAGCCATTCTGACTGGCGTGAAATGGTACCTCATTGTGGTTTTGATTTGCATTTCTCTGATAATGAGTGATGTTGAGCATCTTTTCATGTGTTTGTTAGCCATCTGTATGTCTTCTTTGGAGAAATGTCTATTTAGTTCTTTGGCCCATTTTTTGATTGGGTCATTTATTTTTCTGGAATTGAGCTGCAGGAGTTGCTTGTATATTTTTGAAATTAGTTGTTTGTCAGTTGCTTCATTTGCTATTATTTTCTCCCATTCTGAAGGCTGTCTTTTCACCTTGCTTATAGTTTCTTTTGTTGTGCAGAAGCTTTTAATTTAAATTAGATCCCATTTATTTATTTTTGCTTTTATTTCCAATATTCTGGGAGGTGGGTCATAGAGGATCCTGCTGTGATTTATGTCAAGAGTGTTTTGCCTATGTTCTCCTTTAGGAGTTTTATAGTTTCTGGTCTGACGTTTAGATCTTTAATCCATTTTGAGTTTATTTTTGTGTATGCTGTTAGAAAGTCTTCTAGTTTCATTCTTTTATACTGAAGTGGTTGACCAGTTTTCCCAGCACCACTTGTTAAAGAGATTGTCTTTTCTCCATTGTATATTATTGTCTCCTTTGTCAAAGATAAGGTGTCCTTGGGTGCGTGGGTTTATCTCTGGGCTTTCTATTTTGTTCCATTGATCTATATTTCTGTCTTTGTTCTAGTACCATACTCTCTTGATGACTGTGGCTTTGTAGTAGAGCCTGAAGTCAGGCAGGTTGATTCCTCCAGTTCCATTCTTCTTTCTCAAGATTGCTTTGGCTGTTCGAAGTTTTTTGTATTTCCATACAAGTTGTGAAATTATTTGTTCTAGCTCTGTGAAAAATACCGTTGGTAGCTTGATAGGGATTGCATTGAATCTATAGATTACTTTGAGTAGTATACTCATTTTCACTATATTGATTCTTCCGATCCATGAACATGGTATATTTCTTCATCTATTAGTGTCCTCTTTGATTTCTTTCATCAGTGTTTTATAGTTTTCTATATATAGGTCTTTAGTTTCTTTAGGTAGATATATTCCTAAGTATTTTATTCTTTTTGTTGCAATGGTGAGTGGGATTGTTTCCTTAATTTCTCTTTCTGTTTTCTCATTATTAGTGTATAGGAATGCAAGGGATTTCTGTGTGTTAATTTTGTATCCTGCAACATTACTATATTCATTGATTAGCTCTAGTAATTTTCTGGTGGAGTCTTTAGGGTTTTCTATTGTAGAGGATCATGTCATCTGCAAACAGTGAGAGTTTTACTTCTTCTTTTCCAATCTGGATTCCTTTTATTTCTTTTTCTGCTCTTACTTCTGTGGCCAAAACTTCCAAAACTATGTTGAATAGTAGTGGTGAAAGTGGGCACCCTTGCCTTGTTCCTGACTTTAGGGGAAATGCTTTCAATTTTTCACCATTGAGGATAATGTTTGCTGTGGGTTTGTCATGTATATCTTTTATTATGTTGAGGTATGTTCCTTCTATTCCTGCTTTATGGGGTGTTTTTATCATAAATGGATGTTGAATTTTGTCAAAGGCTTTCTCTGCATCTATTGAGATAATCACATGGCTTTTATTTTTCAATTTGTTAATGTGGTATATTACATTGATTGATTTGCAGATATTGAAGAATCCTTGCATCCCTGGGATAAAGCCCACTTGGTCATGGTGTATGATCTTTTAATGTGTTGTTGGATTCTGACTGCTAGAATTTGTTAAG
>NW_011494664.1:1840204-1841153 GCF_000754665.1 Bison bison bison | reverse complement strand
ATATTGGCCTGTAGTTTTCTTTTTTTGTGGCATCTTTGTCAGGTTTTGGTATTAGGGTGATGGTGGCCTCATAGAATGAGTTTGGAAGTTGACCTTCCTCTGCAATTTTCTGGAAGAGTTTGAGTAGGATAGGTGTTAGCTCTTCTCTAAATTTTTGGTAGAATTCAGCTGTGAAGCCGTCTGGACCTGGGCTTTTGTTTGCTGGAAGATTTCTGATTACAGTTTCAATTTCCGTGCTTGTGATGGGTCTGTTAAGATTTTCTATTTCTTCCTGGTTCAGTTTTGGAAAGTTGTACTTTTCTAAGAATTTGTCCATTTCTTCCACGTTGTCCATTTTACTGGCATATAATTGCTGATAGTAGTCTCTTATGATCCTTTGTATTTGTGTGTTGTCTGTTGTGATCTCTCCCATTTTCATTTCTAATTTTATTGATTTGGTTTTCTCCCTTTGTTTCTTAATGAGTCTGACTAATGGTTTGTCAATTTTATTTATCCTTTCAAAGAACCAGCTTTTGGCTTTGTTGATTTTTGCTATGGTCTCCTTTGTTTCTTTTGCATTTATTTCTGCCCTAATTTTTAAGATTTCTTTCTTTCTACTCACCCTGGGGTTCTTCATTTCTTCCTTTTCTAGTTGCTTTAGGTGTAGAGTTAGATTATTTATTGGACTTTTTTCTTGTTTCTTGAGGTATGCCTGTATTGCTATAAACTTTCCCCTTAGCACTGCTTTTACAGTGTCCCATAGGTTTTGGGTTGTTGTGTTTTCATTTTCATTCGTTTCTATGCATATTTTGATTTCTTTTTTGATTTCTTCTGAGATTTGTTGGTTATTCAGCAGCTTGTTGTTCAGCCTCCATATGTTGGAATTTTTAATAGTTTTTCTTCTGTAATTGAGATCTAATCTTACTGCATTGTGGTCAGAAAGATGCTTGGAATGATTTCAATTTTTTTG
>NW_011494664.1:1825427-1840043 GCF_000754665.1 Bison bison bison | reverse complement strand
TATCAGTTAAAGTTTGTGTTTCTTTGTTAATTTTCTGTTTAGTTGATGTATCCATAGCTGTGAGTGGGGTATTAAAGTCTCCCACTATTATTGTGTTATTGTTAATTTCCCCTTTCATACTTGTTAGCATTTGTCTTACATATTGTGTTGCTCCTATATTGGGTGCATATATATTTATAATTCTTATATCTTCTTCTTGGATTGATCCTTTGATCATTATACAGTGTCCTTCTTTGTCTCTTTTCACAGCCTTTGTTTTAAAGTCTATTTTATCTGATATGAGTATTGCTACTCCTGCTTTCTTTTGATCTCTATTTGCATGGAATATCTTTTTCCAGCCCTTCACTTTCAGTCTGTATGTGTACCCTGTTTTGAGGTGGGGCTCATGTAGACAACATATATAGGGGTCTTGTTTTTGTATCCATTCAGCCAGTCTTTGTCTTTTGGTTGGGGCATCAACCCATTTACGTTTAAGGTAATTATTGATAAGTATGATCCCGTTGCCATTTATTTTATTGTTTTGGGTTCGAGTTTATACACCGTTTTTGTGTCTCCTGTCTAAAGAATATCCTTTAGAATTTGTTGGAGAGCTGGTTTGGTGGTGCTGAATTCTCTCAGCTTTTGCTTGTCTGTAAAAATTTTTATTTCTCCTTCATATTTGAATGAGATCCTTGCTGGAAACAGTAATCTGGGCTGTCGGTTATTTTCTTTCATCACTTTACGTATGTTTTGCCATTCCCTCCTGGCTTGAAGAGTTTCTATTGAAAGATCAGCTGTTATCTTTATGGGAATCCCCTTGTGTGTTATTTGTTGTTTTTCCCTTGCTGCTTTTAATATTTGTTCTTTGTGTTTGATCTTTGTTAATTTGATTAATATGTGTCTTGTGGTGTTTCGCCTTGGGTTTATCCTGTTTGGGACTCTCTGGGTTTCTTGGACTTGGGTGATTATTTCCTTCCCCATTTTAGAGAAGTTCTCAACTATTATCTCCTCAAGTATTTTCTCATGGTCTTTCTTCTTGTCTTCTTCTGGTATTCCTATGATTTGAATGTTGGAGTGTTTAATATTGTCCTGGAGGTCTCTGAGATTGTCCTCATTTCTTTTAATTCGTTTTTCTTTTTTCCTCTCTGATTCATTTATTTCTACCATTCTATCTTCTACTTCACTAATCCTATCTTCTGCCTCTGTTATTCTACTATTTGTTGCCTCCAGAGTGTTTTTTATCTCATTTATTGCATTATTCATTATATATTGACTCTTTTTTATTTCATCTAGGTCCTTGTTAAACCTTTCTTGCATTTTCTCAATCCTTGTCTCCAGGCTATTTATCTGTGATTCCATTTTTATTTCAAGATTTTGGATCATTTTCACTATCATTATTCAGAATTCTTTATCAGGTAGATTCCCTATCTCTTCCTCTTTTGTTTGGTTTGGTGGGCATTTATCCTGTTCCTTTACCTGCTGGGTATTCCTCTGTCTCTTCATCTTGTTTATATTGCTGAGTTTGGGGTGGCCTTTCTGTATTCTGGCAGTTTGTGGAGTTCTCTTTATTATGGAGTTTCCTCGCTGTGGGTGAGGTTGTACTGGTGGCTTGTCAAGGTTTCTTGGTTAGGGAAGTTTGTGTCAGTGTTCTGGTGGGTGGAGCTGGAATTCTCTCTGGAGTGCAATGAAGTGTCTAGTAATGAGTTATGAGATGTCAGTGGTTTTGGAGTAACTTTGGGCAGCCTGTATATTGAAGCTCAGGGCTGTGTTCCTGTGTTGCTGGAGAATTTGCTCTGGAACTTGTTGGCCCTTGGGTGGTGCTTGGTTTCAGTGTAGGTATGGAGGCATTTGATGAGCTCCTATTGATTAATGTTCGCTGGAGTCAGGAGTTCTCTGATGTTCTCAGGATTTGGACTTAAGCCTTCTGCTTCTGGTTTTTAGTCTTATTTTTACAGTAGGCTCAAGACTTCTATACAGCACCATTGATAAAACATCTAGGTTAAAGATGAAAAGTTTCTCCACAGTGAGGGACACCCAGAGAGGTTCACAGAGTTACATGGAGAAGAAGGAGGGAGTTAGAGGTGACCCAAATGAGATGAGGTGGAATCAAAAGAGGAGAGAGCAAGCTAGCCAGTAATCACTTCCTTATGTGCGCTCCACAGTCTGGACCGCTCAGAGATATTCATGGAGTTACACAGAGAAAAGAAGAGGGAGGAAGGAGACAGAGGTGGCCAGGAGGATAAAAGGGGGGAATGAAAAGGAGAGAGACAGATCCAGCCAGTGATCAGTTCCTTAAGTGTTTTCCACCTTCTGGAACATACAGAGATTCTGAGAGTTGGGTAGAACAGAGAAGGGGGAGGGAAGAGACAGAGGCGACCTGGTAGAGAAAAAGGAGAGTCCAAAGGGGGAGAGAGCAGTCAAGCCAGTAATCTCACTCCCAAGTAAAAATGGGTACTGAAGATTGGGTTCTTAAAGGTACAAAATTGATAACAAATACCAAAAAGCAAAGATTAAAATTCTAGAGTAGAGGTTGGATTTTCAAAAATACAATATTAAAGAAAAGAAGAAGAAGGAAAAAAAATAAAAGTCACAAAAATTATTTTAAAAATATATATATGGTTTGCTTTAAAAAAAGTCTTTTTTTAAAAAACTAATAGTAGGTTATAAAAATGAAAATTAAAGGAGTAATAGAGGACTTAAAATTTTTTTTAAGTTAAAAAGAAAAAAGAATGATAGTAAAAATAGTAAAAATATATCTAGGACTTTCTCTGGTGGTGTTGTGGGCAGTGTGGGGTCAGTTCATTTTTGGATAGTTCCTTGGTCCAGCTTTTATTTCTCAAGATCTAGGCCCCTTCCTATGTAGTCGGTACTAACTACAGGATTTTAATCTGTTGCACTGTCATTTCCAAGGCGGTTCCCTCGGTGCCGGGGTCCAGCCCCGGCTGATCCAGGGTATTCGAAGGAGAGATGGCTTCGGCGACCTATTTATTTATTTATTTATCAAAGATATAAAGAGTAATAGAATGAGGATAGCTCAGTAGGAAAATTCAGTGGAGTAAAGAAGCTGAGTAGCTTGGTTTACGCAGAAAATCAGTATAACCCGTGACACCAGGTTAGCTCTGACCACGGAGGCCGCAGGCACCCTCTCGAATAGCGGAAGGGGCCCCACCTTAGACACCTTCTCGAGTGGGTCTTAGAAGCCCAGGCAAATAAATGGTCGCAGAGGACCTCCGCGCTCCAGATGGAGACTCAGCTGGAAATTGAGGAGAAAATGACATGGGGAGACCAAGCTTTGGTGAGCAAGGCCCGTAGCTTTATTTCCAACAGGGGTTTTTATACCCTAAGTTACACATAGAGGATAATAGGGGATGCAAAGTCAGCAGTCTCTGATCCTTATCAAAAACCAGTGTTTCTTTCCTGCAAATTTATCGTATACAAATGGTTTAGGTGATTTACATCATCTTCTGGCCAGAAGGCCTATTAACATTTTATGACTCTTGACAAAGACTTATTTTCTCTAAGAGTAATTATTTTAAGGTTTGGCGCCATCTTCCGAAGGTGTTAGATAAAATTGCATTCCTATAGGGTGGATGTGTAATGGGTTTACAACAAAGGAAAGAATTTATTACCTTAAGGGTCTAAAGTTACTAACACCAAGGCCACTACTTATTTTTTCTACATACCAACTATTAATTAATACATATTCAAGGATACAATACAGGGGATGTGAAAACTTGGCAACAAGCATTGGCTCATCAATGAAATCTTTTACTAGTTTTTATTCTGACAGTTTCTAACTCTCTGAGAGGCTCTAAGCTATTTGAATATCTTAAGCTTCTCGTGCCCCTCGAGGCTGGGAGACTGTAAACAATCGTATGCATAGCTGTAGGAGTCTGGGTAAACTTGTCAGGTGAATTAGAGAGCTATCTGAGGGGTTTGGATTTAAACACTACTAATTGCCCAGGAACTTTATTAATTGGAGCTGTAAGTTAACTCTTTGACAGAGAGAGCGAGATGGTGGTGGGGGACAGCCCCCAGTAAAGTCAGAGGTGAGAGCACAAAGCAATAAAGTAAGCAGACTCTGGTTTTTTGGGGGTAGATGCTCGAGAATATCCGGGGGGACTCCTGAGGCTCAATCCTGCCTTTGCGTATGCCGAGCCTCCTTCCTCATGACCTTTGTCACGAGTGGAATGCCTCTCACCGGCTCCCGGCACCTCGGTTTTAGCTTCTTCTGTTTGCTGGTCTCTTCAGTGTCTGATTTCCGCCCTGACACAAGGGGGGCGGTGGTGGACACTTTTTTTTAGGCTCAGTTGTTCAGTCGCGCTGTGGGGAGGGACACTGCAAACAACACTGGCGTGTGCTCACAATGTCTCAGCCACACTGGGCCTGCCCCTGCTCACAGAGCGTGCACCCTGCCTGCCCACACAGCTCAGGCTCTAGGTTGCTCTGCCCGGAACCATCCGAGGCCGGCCCTGGGCTGCATGCACCTCCCAGGGCTAAGCCTCTCAGGTTCAGGCACTCGGGTAGTCCTCAGAGGTGCAGACTCCATTGGGCCTGCGTTTTGTGCCCTTCCCAGCTCCAAGCAGCTCGGGTGATGAGGTGTTTGGCGAGCGCGGTCACTGCAACTTATCGCCTCTCCCATCCCTGCCACTCGGTTTTCTGGGTGTACAACGGGCGCACCTTCTCAGGCGGATAATGACTGTCCAAAACCCCAAGAAGTCTTAGTTAGCAAAGAAGCCTACTTGCAGTTTGGTAGATAATGTCTCTCTGGGGCTGCAATTGCCCCCTTCTGGCTCTGGCTGCCTGTCACCAGAGGGGGATGGTCTGTAGCCGGCTAGTTCTGTTCAGTGCTTTGTTCTCTGCGCGGGCCTGGCGGTGTCTTAGGGCTTTTCACGTGGTAGCTATCCCACAGTCTGGTTTGCTAGCCCAGATTATTTCGCTCTGATTACCCTCGGGGCATTCAGGCCCGATCCTTACTCTAAGCAATGCAGCCCATGCCTCCCTGCCCAGCCCCTGCTTGCTAGTGACGGGTGCAGGTGTCTGGGCTGCTTCTCCGCTGGGGGAGTTACCGTTGGGCTCGTAATCTGTGGGTTTTAATTATTTACTTATTTTTCCTCCCTATTATGTTGCCCTCTGTGCTTCCAAGGCAAGCCACAGACTTCGGCAGTGAGAGTGTTTCCTGGTGTTTGGAAACTTCTCTCTTTTTAAGACTCCCTTCCTGGGATGGAGCTCCATCCCTACCTCTTTTGTGTCTTTTTTTGTCTTTTATATGTTTCCTACCTCCTTTCGAAGACAATGGGCTGCTTTTCTGGGTGCTTGATGTCCTCTGCCGGCATTCAGAAGTTGTTATGTGGAATTTACTCGGCGTTTAAATGTTCTTTTGATGAATTTGTGGGGGAGAAAGTGGTCTCCCCATCCTATTGCTCCGCCATCTTAGGACAGCCCCCTCCTCTGCCTTTTCTAAAACCAGCTTGAACATCTGGAAGTTCACAGTTCACATATTGATGAAGCCTGGCTTGGAGAATTTTGAGCATTACTTTACTAACGTGTGAGATGAGTGCAATTGTGCAGTAGTTTGAGCATTCTTTGGCATTGCCTTTCTTTGGGATTGGAATGAAAACGGACCTTTTCCAGTCCTGTGGCCACTGCTGAGTTTTCCAAATTTGCCGGCATATTGAGTGCAGTACTTTTCACAGCATCATCTTTCAGGATTTGAAATAGCTCAACTGGAATTCCATCACCTCCACTAGCTTTGTTCGTAGTGATGCTTTCTAAGGCCCACTTGACTTCACATTCCAGGATGTCTGGCTCTAGGTCAGTGATCACACCATTGTGATTATCTTGGTCGTGAAGATCTTTTTTGTACAGTTCTGTGTGTTCTTGCCACCTCTTCTTAATATCTTCTGCTTCTGTTAGGTCCATACCATTTCTGTCCTTTATCGAGCCCATCTTTGCATGAAGTGTTCCCTTGGTATCTCTAATTTTCTTGAAGAGATCTCTAGCCTTTCCCATTCTGTTGTTTTCCTCTATTTCTTTGCATTGATCGCTGAGGAAGGCTTTCTTATCTCTCCTTGCTATTCTTTGGATCTCTGCATTCAGATGCTTATATCTTTCCTTTCTCCTTTGCTTTTTGCTTCTCTTCTTTTCAAAGCTATTTGTAAGGCCTCCCCAGATAAATCAAGATGGTCCTAATTTAGTATTTTAGTCATTCTTCTGACAGCATAGGAAAGAAGGAGCAATAAAGTTTAATAATTATTCATTTGCTGAAGTTTTATTTTGTTGCTTTTGTGCCAGGTACTGTGCTATGTGCCAGAGAAAGATCTCCCAGCTACTTTGCTAAGTATAAGGAAATAAAAAATGAACATGTGTACCCCACTTTATTCCAAAAAAGACTTGAACCAGCTTGGAAAATTGGAAAAGATATGGCTATTAACCTCCAGATCTCAAAATGGTTCTGATCTCCAAAATTCCAAATTCCGCAGGTGTTCTCTGCATTCATTCACCAAGCATTTACACCCTTGTTTTGTATTAAATGTTGTACTAAACAACTTTTTGATGTTGATAGAACATTGGAACTACAAGTGTCTCTGTTCATCTGGGATAAATTCATCAGATAGGAAAAGGCCCAAGTGATATTCTTCATCATCTATAGATGAAGAAAAACCTTCAGTTGTGAATTTTACTCTAAGGTATTAAATGTCTTTGGAAGCTTTTCTTCTTTATAATATGAGAAAGAATTAAATGAGGGCTATTTGCCTGCAGCATGTTTGGTACAAAAATCTGAGTATTAAAACTGAAAGTTATAAAACCATAAATTGCAGTGGTTTCCTAAATATTCCAGTTTCAAGAGTAATAACAAACCAGTTAAAGAATCAATTTAGGCACAGCCTTTTAATTCAAGTATATGTGTTAAATTAAACATCAATACTTTATGTAATTTTTTTCTAGATTCCCTACAGATGAAAACATCAAAAGAAAATGGGTATTAGCAATGAAAAGACTTGACGTGAATGCTGCAGGCATTTGGGAGCCTAAAAAAGGAGATGTGTTGTGTTCAAGACACTTTAAGAAGACAGATTTTGACAGAAGTACTCCAAATATTAAACTGAAACCTGGAGTCGTACCTTCTATTTTTGATTCCGTATCTCACTCACAGGTTTGTTTATCAGATGCTGCTTAACCATCATTACTCACTTTTTAGGGACTATTTAAGAACCTTCACACACTTGCTACCATTTTTTACTATTTGCTTATTGATTTGAAAACCATTCTTTAAGTTTTTTTAGATTTGTAAACTGTGTAAGCTTTTCTAAAGAGTAGTAAGAGTGTTTTACCAGTAGCCCCTCAGAAATGTTAATATCTGTACCTTACTAAGGTTTGGTGAAGCAAACTTGAGTTAGTATAGCTCAAGATTTGGGTCTAAAAATTGGAGGAATGTTAGAGTTGAACTGAAGTTCCAAGCTGGCAGTGCGCCTCACACTGGAGCAAAAGTCGAGAGCAGAGCCGCAACAGACACAAAGTATACTTTGAGAGCCACATATTCACACTTAAAGCCTGAGTAGAACTGGAAGGTAGAAAACCAAAAGATGAGAAGGAAAAGAAGAGGTCAAAAACAAGAAGATAAAAGGATTGTTTAAGGAAACTCTAGTTATATTCTGTGGCTTTTCTCAATGATTTTAGTGCCATGGATGAGCTGCTTCACCCTCAGTATCTCTCTTGACTTCATATACCTGAACGCGTACTCACTTTCAGAAACTCTAGAGATTGACTGATTCCAATGTGGAAAATTCAGGGAGGGCCTGTGGTTCCCATACCAATAGGAATGAACCTCTATTGAAAGGTATCTCCTTCCTGACAGCTGGAAACAGGAAGTAGTTCAGAAGATCTACTCCCATAGGGGTCTTGGTCACATTTGCAGATGTTCGTACCTCAGTACTTGAGTTATATAGTGGAAACTGACTCAGTTTCTTCCATGTTAATAAATGTACAGTATCTTCTGCAATTTGCTCTAAAGGATTTGTTTCCTATACCATGGTGTCATCTATAGTCTTAAGCGAACCTTAAAAAATATGGACATAATAAGTCAAATAAGCAATAAATTACTAACTTCCAAAAGTTATTTCCTAATAACAAGGAAATCACAGAATCCAGAAGTAACACTGTTAACACTCTATGTGGATCTTTTCTGTCATTTTTATGTGTATGTTTGTATATAAATATATCTCTATTTATAATTCTTACAGAATATGATTATACTGTATATCCTTTTTATTTGCTTTGCTCTTTTTTTAACATTCATACAGTGCTTACTGTGTGCCAGGCAGTAATCTAAGCACTTTACATATATTTTGACTCTTTTAGTCCCCTAAACTACCATAAGAGTTAAATAATCTTATTCTCATTTGACCACTTGAGAAAATTTAGACCCAGAAAACTAGAATACATTCCCCAAGTCACACTGCTGTTAAATGGCAGAGGCTGGATTTAAACCCAGGTATTTTAGCTCCAAAGTTCACTCTTAACTATTATAATATTTTCCATGATGTTAAATATTTTTATATAACAATGGCTTTCAAATTTAGTCTACCTAAATATTATCCAGGGAGCTTGGCTTAAAATGCAGAATCCTAACCAGCTCTCCCAAAATGTTTGATTCAGCAAGTTTGCTTTGGAGTCTAGGATCTGCATTTTTTGATAGGTACTCTGCATGATTGTGTTGCAGCTCAATGGATCACATTTTTAAGAGAAACCTATATGGAACATCAATTTTTTTTTTTAACTAAACTTTATACTGAAGTCAACATCAGTTCAGTTCAGTTCAGTTCAGTCACTCAGTTGTGTCCGACTCTGCAACCCCATGAAAAGCAGCACGCCAGGCCTCCCTGTCCATCACCAACTCCCGGAGTTCACTCAGACTCATGTCCATCGAGTCAGTGATGCCATCCAGCCATCTCATCCTCTGTCGTCCCCTTCTCCTCCTGCCCCCAATCCCTCCCAGCATCAGAGTCTTTTCCAATGAGTCAGCTCTTCGCATGAGGTGCCCAAAGTACTGGAGTTTCAGCTTTAGCGTCATTGCTTCCAAAGAAATCCCAGGGCTGATCTCCTTCAGAATGGACTGGTTGGAAAAAAAAAAAGAATGGACTGGTTGGATCTCCTTGCAGTCCAAGGGACTCTCAAGAGTCTTCTCCAACACCACAGTTCAAAAGCATCAAACAAATGCACACATCATAAGTGTATAGACCACTGGACTTTCACAAAGTGAATATACTCATGTAACTCCTCTCAGACCAAGACGGAGAAAGTTATCAATGCCCCAGAAGCTTCCCTCATGCTCTTTCCCAGTCCCTACACCCTTGAAAGTACCACTATCCTGACTTTTATTGCTGTCAGTTATTGTAAATGGAGTCATATAGTACATACTCTGTTCTGTGGCTGCTTTCACTCAACATCTTGCTCTTGTGATTCATCCACACTGCAGCATGTGGTACTTACTAGTCCATGTATTTTCTTTGCACTATAATATTCTATTGTATTTGTTGTTGTTCAGTGCTAAGTAATGTCCAACTTTATGTGACCTCATGAACTTCAGTGCACCAGGCCTCCCTGTCCTCACCATTTCCCAGAGTTTGCTCAAACTCATGTCCATTGAGTTGGTGATGCCATCCAGTCATCTCATCTTTTGCTGCTCCCTTCTCCTCCTACCCTCAATCTTTCCCAGCGTCGGGGTCTTTTCCAGTGAGTCAGCTCTTCACATCAAGTGGCCAAAGTTTTGGAACTTCAGCTTCAGCATCAATCCTTCCAATGAATATTCAGGGTTGATTTCCTTTAGGATTGACTAGTTTGATCTCCTTGCAGTCCAAGAGACTCTCAAGAGTCTTCTCTAGCACCACATTTCAAAAACATCAGTTCTTTAGCACATTGTATAAATAAACTATAATTTCTATTCTACTGTTGATGAACATTTGGATTTTCACTTTGGAGCTATTATGAATGGTGTAACTACAAACATTTTTGTCCATGCCTTTTGATACACTTAAATGTACACATTTCTACAGAATATATGTATATTTATGTTAGAAGTGGAATTGCTGGATCCTAGGATCAGCTTGAGTAGATATCACCATAGTTTTCCAAAGTGGTTTTACCAACTTATACCCCCACCATCAGCTTATAAGAGTTCCTATGATTCTATATCCTTTCTCATATTTAGTGATATCATCTTTACAGTACATTTTTAATGACCATATAGTGATTGATCCAGTGTATGGACAATAAATACTTTATGTAATCAATCCTTACCATTGTATATAGATTATCATCTTTCACTGTTTTTAAAAGCATTAGAATGAACATTATTGTAGTTAAATCTATGTACATATCCTTATTTCCCCAAACTAATTTCCTGGAAATAAAATAGCTAGACCAAAACTTACACACATTTTTAAGTCTTTTGCTTTTGATACAAGCCTCCCAAAAGCCCATCGTAAAGTTTGTATCAGTCTACTGCCCTACTAATAGTTATGCATTAAAGTGTCTGTCCATCCTAATCCTCAGTGTAAGTTGTGTTTTTAACCTTTGCTGAAATTGATAGGCATAGATGACATCTTATTGTTTTAATATATCTTTGAATATTAGTGCATTTATGCATTATTTCCTGTGTTCATTAGACAGTTTTACTTCTTCTTTCCTGAATAACTTATTCAAGTCTTCTAGTTTTATCTTTTTCTAAGCTGTTTTATAACAACAATAGATATTGAGGATATGAATCATTTAACTATGTTGCAGTTACTTTTTGTTCTTTGTCTTTAGTTCTAATTATGGTGTTGGTTTGTTTTGTGTGAAATACATTTTTTTAAGTAGTCCTATATTTTCTCTTGTGCTGTCTGATTTAAGATTTTATAAATATTTCCCATGTATTTTTCTACTTCCTCATTGTTTTCATTCTTACATGAATTTTCATTATGTAGAAATTCATTGTGATTTACTGTACATAAATGATAAAACTTTTTCATAATTAATTCATTTTTCATGACTTATAGCCTTTCTCCACTTATTTAGAATGCCATTTTTTATCCTGAAGGCTCTTATCTACATGATCTACTCATATTTTTCTTAAGAGAATAGTCTTCTGACCCAAGGCTAGAACCCATATCTCCTGTGCCTCCTGCTTGGCAGGCAGATCTTTACCGCTGAACCATCTGAGAAGCCAAAAGAATAGTACACTATCTTAAATATTCTTTCCTTGTAGGATATTTTTAATACCTTGTAGGATATACCTTCCCTCATTATCATTCTTTTTTTTAAGGAAAATTCGTGTTTCCAGGTAAACTTTAAAGTTAGTTTAGGGAAGTTCCTTTAAAGTAATCTTAGTGAATTTAAACTTTACTGACTGTTAAAAGCAATTTCCACTAAAAAAATATATAATAATTTTACTACAAAAAGTTAAGAAGGTTGAAAATTTACAAAAGGACAGAAATATCTACAATGATTGATTAACAATTAACTATTCTTAACAGGGGAAAAGAGAAAAGCTTCATTATAGGAAAAACTTCACCCTCAAAGCCCTTCCAGTTACAAACCACAATCACAAGCTTGTTGATACTTCCTCGTGTGTTGAAGAATTCCAGTCCCAGTTCATTTTTGTAAGTAAAATTACTGGGCTAAAGTTGATATTTTTAAGATGAACGTGCCCTCTCTGTTAGGATTAAGCTTTTTAAAATCTTACTGAAAAATTAGGAGTTCAGGTTTTTGAGATTTTTTTTAATATGTAATAACCAAAAGTAATATTGCTTCCAAGGGCCATTATAATTTATATATACGTATTTAATTCAAAGAATGCTTTCACAAAAATATTTCAACCAGTCAGTTCAGTTTAGTTCAGTTGCTCAGTTGTGTCCGACTCTTTGTGACCCCATGAACCGCAGCACGCCAGTACGCCTGTCCATCACCAACTCCTGGAGTTTGCTCAAATTCATGTCCATCGAGTCAGTGATGCCATCCAACTGTCTCATCCTCTGTCGTCCCCTTCTCCTCCTGCCTTCAGTCTTTGCCAGCATCAGGGTCTTTTCCAGTGAGTCAGTTATTCACATCAGATGGCTAAAGTGTTGGAGCTTCAGCTTCAACATCAGTCCTTCCAGTGAATATCCAGGACTGATTTCCTTTAGGGTTGACTGGTTTGATTTCCTTGCAGTCCAAGGGACTCTCAAGAGTCTTCTCCAACACCACAGTCCTAAAGCATCAATTCTTCGGTGCTTAGCTTTCTTTATGGTTCGATTCTCATATCCATACATGACTACTGGAAAAACCATAGCTTTGACTAGATAGACCTTTGTTAGCAAAATAATGTCAACCAATAAAATACAATAAATAATTCCTCCCTTTAGTTATTGGTATTGTAGGTTCTATGTGGAAATATCTAATTTTAAAAATAGTTATGTCTTTAGGTTTTCTTGAAGGACTATCATACACACACAGTATTGAAGCTTGCATTTATTTATTCATCTGATTGCTTTTTCATGTTAGAATCAGGCCTGGAATCCAGATCTGTTTTACTATCTTAATTACTATAGTTTTATAATAATGCTTAAAATCAGGTAGTGTTTATCAGTGTTAAATCTTCCAACTTTGTTCTTTTTCAAAGTTGTTTTGGATAGTCTTGGTCCTTTGCATTTTTATATGAATTTTAGAATCACTTTCATAAATTTCTACAAAATTCCTGCTAGAGTTTTGACTGGTATTCTGTTGAATCTACAGATCCATTTGGGAAGAATTGACATCTTAATAGTACTATTTTAAGTCTTCCAGCCCATCACTTCATATATTTAAACTTTTAAATTTTCTTAGCAGGGTTTTGTCATTTTCAGTGTAGTCTTTCGTTTTTTTTTGTCAGGTTTATCCCTAAGTATTTTGTATGTTTGGATGCTATTATAAATGGCATTGTTTTAATTACTGTTAGTATATGGAAATAAATTGACCTTTGTATATGAAACTGTATCTGTCAAACTTGCTAAACTCACATGTTAATTATCAAAGCTTTTTTGTAAAAGCTGTCAGGTTTTCTACAAAGATAATCATGATGTCTGTCATTGCTGCTGCTAAGTCACTTCAGTCATGTCCGACTCTGTGTGACCCCATAGACAGCAGCCCACCAGGCTCTGCCGTCCCTGGGATTCTCCAGGCAAGAACACTGGAGTGGGTTGCCATTTCCTTCTCCAATGCATGAAAGTGAAAAGTGAAAGTGAAGTCCCTCAGTCATGTCTGACTCTTAGCGACCCCATGGACTGCAGCCTACCAGGCTCCTCCGTCCATGGGATTTTCCAGGCAAGAGTACTGGAGTGGGGTGCCATTGCCTTCTCCGATGTCTGTCATTAAAAACAGTTTTAATTCTTCTTTTCCAATGTAAATACCTTCATTTCTTTTTCTTGCTTTATTGCACTACCTTGAACCTCCAAGGGTATGCTGAGTAGAAGAACTGAGAACTGATCTTTATGCTTTGCTCCTGATTTTAGGAGGAAGGCATCAGTCTTTCACCATTGAAGATATTCATATGATGTTAACTGTGGATTTTTCATAATTGCCCTTTATCAGACTGAGGAAGTACCTTTCTATTTTATTCTTTCAGTTTTAGTGAGATATAATCAACAATACATCACTGTATAAGTTTAAAGTGTACAGTAATGATTTAATTTACATTCATCATGAAGTGATCATCACAGTAAGTTTAGATGAACATCTATCATCTCATATAAGCAAAACTAAGAATTAGAAAAAACTTACAATGTGTGAGTTGAAAATTATATTGGAGAGAATTAATGGCATGTTTGAAGGCAGGAGGAAAAGGGGACATCAGAGGATGAGATGGTTTGGATGGCAGTACCAACTCAATGGACATGAATTTGAGTAAACTTTGGGAGTTGGCGATGGACAGGGAGGCCTGGCATGCTGCAGTCCATGGGGTCACAGAGAGTTGGACACAACTGAGTGACTGAACTGAACTGAATGGCATGTTAGATATGTCAGAAGAAAAGATTAGTTAAGGTAAAGATATAGCAATGGGAACTATCCAGAATGGACTACAGAGAGAAAAGGGAATGTTTAAAAAATGAAAAACATGAACAGAGCATCAGTGAGAAGTAGCACAACTTCAGACAGCCCAATATACATGTAATTAGACTCTCCAAAGGAAAAGGAAGAAAAGTTGAAATAGAAAGGAATATTTGAAGAAATCATGGCCATAATTTTTCCAGGTTTGATAAAAACTATAAACCCACAGATAAAAAGCTCAGCAATCCCAAGCACGAGAAACATGAATAAAACTAAACTAGGCTACATCATAATCAAATTATTCAAAACCATTGGAAAAGAAAATTCTTATGTCTTGATAAATTAACCCCTTTATTATTAAGAAATGGCCTTCTTTATCCCTGGTAATATTCTTTGCTCTGAAGTCTACTTTGTCTGATAGTAATATACCCACCGTAGTTATCTGTTATTAGTGTTATCCTAGTTGAAACCTTTAGTTTCAACCTATTTGTGTCTTTTTGTTTTAAGGTGTGTTTTTTCTTGGTGGCATGTACTATTGGGTCTTGATTTTTTAAATATAACTTGGTTATTTATAATCACTAATCTTTTCATCAT
>NW_011494664.1:1793680-1825327 GCF_000754665.1 Bison bison bison | reverse complement strand
TCTTTGTTCTCATTTTCTTCTTTTTTTGTCTTCTTTTCAATTAATTAAATTTTTTTATAATTCCATCTTATCTCCTTTTTTTAATTCATTCACCATAACTGTTAGTTGCTTTTGGGTCTATAACATCCATGTTTAACTTACCACAGGCCACATGATAAGTAATATTATTCCACTTAGTGTATAGTATACATATCTTACTATAGTATACTTTTATTTCTCTTCTCCAACCTTTTTGCTACAGCTGTCATACATTTCACTGTACATATGCTATGAACCACACATTACATTGATATTATTTTTGTTTAAGCAGTAAATTATCTTTTAAAAAGATTTAAATAACAAGAAAAAAAGGTATATGCTACCCATGTAGTTGCCACTGCAGGGCTTTTCATTCCTTTGTGTAAATCCATATTTCCATCTGGTATCATTCTGTCTGAAGGACTTAACTTTAATACTCCTTATAGTGCAGCTATGCTGGTGATAAATTCTTTCAGCTTTTATAAAATCATTACTTAGTCTGCTAAATAGTCATTATTTAGTCTGGAAAAACCTGAACAATCATTTAGTCTTCATTTTTGAAAGATATTGACAAATTCTGGGTTGAAAGTTTGGGAGTTTGTTGTTTTTAGTTTTTTTAAGATGTTGCTCCACTATATTCTCATATGCATGCTTGCTAATTAAAAATCTACTATCATTCTTATCTTTTTCCTTTGCTAAAAATTTTTCTTTGCTGCTGCTGCTGCTAAGTCACTTCAGTCGTGTCCAACTCTGTGTGACCCCCATAGACGGCAGCCCACCAGGCTCCCCCGTCCCTGGGATTCTCCAGGCAAGAACACTGGAGTGGTTTGCTTTGCTAATGGTTTTAAATAATTTGATTATACCATAGTTTAGCTTTGTTCATGTTTCTTATGCTTGGGATTTATTGTTTCTTTATCTGTGAGTTTATAGTTTTTATCAAACTAGGAAAAATTTCAGTCATGATTTCTTCAAATAGTTCTTTCTTCCTCAACTTGTCTTCCTTTTCCTTTGGGGAGTCTAATTACGTGTATATTGGGCTGTCAGATGTTGTGCCACCTCTACTCATGCTGTTCATTTTTTTGTATTTTAAATACTCCCTTTTCTCTCTGTAGTCCATTCTGGATAGTTCCTATTGCTGTATCTTCACCTTCACCAATCTTCTGAAATTTCTAATCTGCCATTGCTGCTGCTAAGTCACTTCAGTCATGTCCGACTCTGTGTGACCCCAGAGATGAAATCCCCGTCCCTGGGATTCTTCAGGCAAGAACACTGGAATGGGTTGCCATTTCCTTCTCCAATGCATGAAAGTGAAAAGTGAAAGGGAAAAAGTGAAATGCGTGAAAGTGAAAAGTGAAAGGGAAAGTCGTGTCCGACTCTTCACGACCCCATGGACTGCAGCCTACCAGGCTCCTCCATCCATGGGATTTGCCAGGCAAGAGTACTGGAGTGGGGTGCCATCATTCTCTTTAATATATTTTTCACCTCACACATAATAATTTTTAAGTCCAGGTGTCCTACTTGATTCTTTTTTATGTCTTTCATGTCTCTGCTTAACTTTCTAACATATATGATACAGATTAAATAATTTCATTAATTTCCTTGTCTACTGATTCTAACATTTGTTAGTTCTGGGTTGGTTTCTATGGATTGGTTTCTCTGTTATTATGGCTCATATTTTCTGCTGTTTTGCATGCCTGGTAAAATTTTGTGTGCCACTTACTATGGATTTTACTTCACTGGATGCTGGATATTTTTGTGTCCTATATGCTTGAGCTTTGTTATGAGGTGTAGTTATTTGGAAACAATTTGGTCCTTTCAGGTTTTGCTTTTTTTAGGCAGGACCAGAACAGTGCTCAGTCTCAGGCTATTTGTTCTCCACCACTGAGGCAAGACTCTTCTGTGTACTCTGCTCAGTTCCCCATGAATCTGGTCTGGCTGGTGGGAGTAAAATCTGTGAGCTCAGGGTACTCCTGATCTTTTCTGGCCGCTCTTTCCTCAGCCTTGAGCAGTTCCCTACACACATACTCTGATCTTACTCAGGGCCATACTTGACAGGGAGCTTCTGAAGATCTCCAGGTTCTTCTCTCTCCTATTGATACTTTGTTCTGTGAACTGTAGCCACCTTGGTCTCCCCAAGTACTTTGCACTACCTCCTCAACTCTGACTAACCAGCTCTGCCTGGGTTTCCTCTCCTTGCACTGACGCCTAGAACTCTCTCAAGGCAGTAAGTTGGGCAGTCATAAGGCTCATCTCTTTGTTTCCCATCTCAATCTCTGCCTTCCTTGCCTGATGTCCTTATGTGCAAAACATTTTTATACCTTTTGGCTGTGTGTTGAGGTCTTACTGCATCTACTCATTGCCACACATGGGCTTTCTCTAGTTGCAGTGAGCAGGGGCTACTCGATTGCAGTGCACTGGCCTCACTGGTGGCATCTCTCTTGTTGCGGAACACGCGCTCTAGGGCACTTGGGCTTCAGTAGCTGCAGCACTCAGACTCAGTAGTTGTGGCTTGCAGGCCCTAGAGCGCAGGCTCGGTGGTTGTGACACACGGGCTTAGTTGCTCCACAGCATGTGAAGTCTTCCTGGTCTTCTGCCTTAGCAAGCAGATAGCCTTTTACCACCAGGGAAGTCCTGGGTTTCTTTTGTCAATCCAGCCTCTTATTTCATCTTGGCTGAAAGCAAAGTCATTTTCACTAATTTTCACAAAGCTGAAAGCAAAGTCATTTTCACTAATTTTAAGTAACAGCTTTTCAAAATTATGTCAGTGGTGTTTTTGAATGAAAAAAGTATACCCAACAAATATACCATAACCAAAATAAGTACTGAGTGCTTAAATTATCTCTTTATAAATCCAAGACCAGAGTCCTCTCTAAATCCATAACACCCAGCCTGAGGACCTGCTTCAGTGCTTTCCTGTCATCCCTTATAAAAAATATTCATCAAATAAAGCAATTCCGTTAAAAGGTTAAAAATGTAAGTTTTTTGGATAGGTAAAACTTAAACTTAGCAGCCCACACTTAGGGACCAAAACTGTTATGGTCACGTGAGTGTCATGCTGTTTGTTCATAAGCAGATGCCTACCTCCGGGTGAGAAGTGCCTTCCACCCCTAGGATTCTGCCCTCCTTGTGTATGCCAGACCTTAGACAAACAAAGATGGGGACTCTAGGCACCTGAAACATCCCCGTCCTCTCCCTGTGGTCTTTGAACAACTCTTAGTATCACCAACTTAAAAATGTTCTCTAAGCATAGTATTCGGAGAAATAACTGAGGCCTAGTTATAACTTTTTATCTAACTGCTTGTCTGTCTGGTTTAATAACTTGGTGTTTATGTTTTTAGGAACATAGCTACAGTGTGATGGACAGCCCAAAGAAACTTAAGCATAAATTAGATCATGTGATCAGTGAGCTAGAGGATACCAAGAAAAGTCTGCAAAATGTTCTAAACCGAGAAAAACGTTTCCAAAAATCATTGAGGAAGACAATCAGGGAATTAAAGGATGAATGTCTCATCAGTCAAGAAACAGCAAAAAGACTGGAAGCTTTCTGTTGGGACTGGTGTCAGGAGAGCATAGAACAAGACTATATTTCATGAAATAATTTCATGTTATGTTCTACTTAAAATTGGTAAAATTGATATTGGCTTTTAAGGAAATAATTCTCATTTACCATCATTCCATCATTTAGAGTGCCCTTTGGGTCCTCTGCAACCTGATGCATTAGAGTTATTATCCAAAGGCTTTTTTTAAAAGATACGCAAAATTTTGTGCTAGTTATCATGTTTTGGAGTAACTTGTGAGAGTTATGTTTTTATAGGCCTAAACTATATGGGCTTCCCTGCTGGCCCAGAGGTGAAGAATCTACCCACATTGCAGGAGACCTGGGTTCAATCCCTGGATTGGGAAGATCCCCTGGAGAAGGAAATGGCAACCCACTCCAGTATTCCTGCCCAGAAAATTCCATGGACAGAGGAGCCTGGAGGGCTACAGTTCACGGGATCACAAAGAGTCAGACATGACCGAACAGTGAACACTTTTAGACCTAAACTAGTACCAGGTCACTATTTTAAAATGTTAAGAGATCAAGAAAATTCTGTAGGACTAAGGAAATGATTTTAGATCAGCTACATTAAGCTCTAGTAGTCGAAAGTGGACACTTAAGCAGCATCAGATTTTTGGCTTCAAAGGAGTATCTTTGCTTATAATACATGTCCATCTAGAATCCAAATCAAGGTGCTTTTATTATCAATAACACCAAAAGATGTTTTTACAAGGCATCCCATGGTAGTAACCTTGAGAACAACATAAGGTGCAGATCTTTTGGCCTTTAAGGTTGTTCAGAGCCAAGTTAAGAAGACCCCTGATGAGGTCTTATTTTTTCAATACAGTACATCATTTCTCCTCACTAGGAGCACTTTGATGTAAACCAGCATCGCTTGAACACATTTTTAAAGAGGATCATAAATCTGATTTTTAAATGGTTACTGACAGTTCTTCTGAACATTTTGTTTCATGACTGTTATTTCATCATAAAGGTATATCTCCAAAATCTGAATGCCAGTAGTAACTGGATACTTTTAATGTTGTTTTGTATTTTACAGAAAGTAGTATTACTAACATTTTTTTAAGGTATAAAATACAGAAAAAAACATTAAAAATAATGATGTGGCTCTTCTAGTTAAAATAGGAATTAAAAAGAGGGTTATAATATTTTCCTTTAATTAGGAGACAGGATTGCTCTCCAAGATTTCATTTAGAGAAATAGATAAGCAACAATTTTAGAATAGCTTCTTACTGAATTTACAGATGAATAACTTTTAGTTATTTTCTGACTGATCCAAGAGTCAGAAATTTAAGTTTATCTCCTAATTTCTTAGTAAAAACAACTGAAATTAGTCATAAATACTGTGCATTAGAATAAAAAGTACTAGCCCCAAAGCAAGTTCTACTTTGAAGCATATGTATATACGTAAACTCCATTCATATGTGTGTGCTATAATAGTTAGAATTTGAATATCAGTTATTTCAATATGTTAACTAGAAATGAACTGCATTTTGTGTTAAAATGTTCATTATAATTTTATTTGTGTTACATTAATATCAGTAAGGATACAGTCGCTTGAATTTTTTATATTCAAGAAATATATAATGCATGTTATATTTTTATGTAAGATTCCAAACCTTCCCACTAAATGGGATTTTACCCACATTTGAAAGATTAGCATTATGCTAAGAAATCATTGAGGTGCTATCTTTTTACTACCTTTAAAGTATTCTTTAGCTACCCATTATTTATTTGAGTTATTTAATTGTGCATTCATGGTGGACATGCTAATAGAAGTTTGGTATGATCTTAGGTTTTTAAAGTCAGTGGGCAATGGAGAAAAATAAAAGGATAGATCCAAACACTGCATCCAAATTCTAGATCTCTCCTGGCTGTTTAAAATAAATCAAGCCCAGTAGACCTTTCCGAGAATCAGTTCCCAGTTTCTGCCACTATCATCACAGTTACCACAGTCACTTTTATTACTGGTATTCCGTGTTCATAGTGAACTAAGATTTTGTCTTCTTTTTCACTGGTCTCACTGTCATTGAGAAAGAGTGAGCTGTGGGCAAAGTATTGCTATCGTCAAGAATCCGGAGCTGCCCATTTGCCCTTATGGAGAAAGGATTACCAGTAGAAATGTGACATAACTAGAGTCCTCCCCACCTATCATCCAGGCAAATGCCTGAACGTGTACACATACCTCAGTTCCCTATAGCTCAAATATAAAGAATCTGCCTTCAGTGCAGGAGACCTGGGTTCAATCCCCGGGTCAGGAAGATCCCCTGGAGAAGGAAATGGCAACCCACTCCAGTATTCTTGCCCGGAGAATCCCATGGACAGAGGAGCCTGGTGGGCTATAGTCCATGAGATCGCCAAGAGTCAAACACGACTGAGCAACTAACACACACACACACTGTTCCCAGAGATTCCAGCTTAGCCTGAGGACGAGCCGTCCTGTGCAAAACAGAACCAGGCACCCCTCACCCCCATCCGGAGGATCCTTAAGCAGCCAAGGTCAACCTAAGGGTTTCACTTTGCTTTCAAGCTTACAATAGCCTCTGGATCCTGGAGCAAACCATTACACCAGTTCAACCTCAGCACCAAATCAGGTACAGTGGACTTGATACAGTGTTTTTCTCATATCAAGTTCAAACCTCTGGAAATAGACTTTGGTTGCTAAAAGATAATCACAATTATACCATTGTCATTAATTTGAGAAAAGATGAAATTATTAATATTTATATATATTTAGTCTTAATAAAAAGATAAAAGAAATAATTGAGAGTAAAGAATCCATTATGTATTTGAAAAATAAAATATTTTTTCTAGTAATGTGCTCTATGTTGGTTTTATACACTCAGTTCAATAAAATGAACAGCGAAAAATCAAGAGTATGTATACAGTGGTTTTGCTTTCATTTCGCCTGCATTTTTCCCTCCACCAATAACTCTGCTGTCTTTTAGAGTCTGCTAGATTAGGTAACCCAGGTGGCAGGCCTGCTTCCACCACAGTATGCATCTGCCGTAGACCCCTTTCAGCCCTCTCCTTTCAGCCTCACTCAAAACTGGCAGCCTTCATGTTACCAGCAAGGGCAGTATTCTTAGATTTGAAATGTGCTACCATCAGAACCTAGAGATGCTTATTAAGCATCGTGCTTCCTTATTCCTAGTGGGGGCTTCCCTGGTGGCTCAGACAGTAAAGCGTCTGCCTACAATGCGGGAGACCGGTGTTCAGTCCCTGGGTTGGGAAGATCTGGAGAAGGAAATGGCAACCCACTCCAGTATTCTTGCCTGGAAAATCCCATGGACGGGAGAATCTGGTAGGCTATAGTCCATGGGATCACAAAGAGTTGGACACGACTGAGCGACTTCACTTCACTTCCCTGGTGGCTCAGCTGTTAAGGAATCCACCTGCAATATGGGAGACCTGGGTTGGGAAGATCTGGAGAAGGGAACAGCCAATATTCTTCCCTGGAGAATCCCATGGACAGAGGAGCCTGGCAGGCTACAGTCCATGGGGTCGCAAAGAGTCAGACAAAACTGAGCAATTTTCACATTCACATTTCACATTCATAATGGGAGATAGAAGTTGTACTACTAAATTTGTCTTTTATTCAGAGGGGATGGTCTAGCGTGCCCCTGGTCACTGGACTCCTCCCCCACTCCGCCTCAGATTTTCCCTGTGTGGTTTCGTTGGCTAAATCATGTCTGACTCTTTGCGACCCCGTGGACTGCAGCATGCCAGGCTTCCCTGTCCATCACCAACTCCCAGAGCTTGCTCAAACTCATGTCCATCAAGTCGGTGATGCCATCCAACCATCTCATCCTCAGTCATCCCCTTCTCCTCCTGCCTTTCCCAGCATCGGGGTTTTTTCCAGTGAGTCAGTTCTTAGCATCAGGTGGCTAAAGTATTGGAGCTTCAGCTTCAGCATCAGTCCTTCCAAAGAATATCCAGGACTGATTTCCTTTAGGATTGACTGGTTTGATATCCTTGCAGTCCAAGGGACTCAAGAGTTTTCTCCAACACCACAGTTCAAAAGCATCAATTCTTTGGCACTCAGCTTTCTTTATGGTCCAACTCTCACATCCATACATGACTACTGGAAAAATCATAGCTTTGTCTGTACTGACCTTTGTCAGTAAAGTAATTTCTCTGCTTTTTAATATGCTGTGTAAGCTGGTCATAGCTTAGCAAGAGTCTTTTAATTTCATGGCTGCAGTCACCATCTGCAGTGATTTGGAGCCCTCAAAAATAAAGTCTGTCACTGTTTCCATTGTTTCCCCATCTATTTGCCACGAAGTGATGGGACTAGATGCCATGATCTTAGTTTTCTGAATGTCGAGTTTTAAGCCAGCTTTTTCACTCTCCTCTTTCACTTTCATCAAGAGGCTGTTTGGTTCCCCTTCACTTTCTGCCATAGGGTGGTGTCACCTGCATATCTGAGGTTGATATTTCTCCCAGCAATGTTGATTCCAGCTTGTGCTTCATCCAGCCTGACATTTTCTCCTGGCAATGTTGATTCCAGGTTTTACTTCATCCAGTCCTGCATTTCACATGATGTACTCTGCATATAAGTTAAATAAACAGGGTGACAGTATACAGTTTTGATGTACTCTTTTCCCAGTTTGGAACCAGTTCACTGTTTCACGTTCAGTTCTAACTGTTGCTTCTTGACCTGTATACAGGTTTCACGGGAGGCAGGTAAGGTGGTCTGGTATTCCCATCCTGTTAAGAATTTTCCACAGTTTGTCATGATCCACACAGTCAAAGGCTTTGGCATAGTCAATGACAGAGAAGTAGATGTGTTCTGGTGTGGTAGACCCCTGAATTTCATGAGTTTCATCTCACCCTCTAGAGCATACTTTATCAAGTCTTCAGATTTACTAGTCACAGCTTGTTCATCCCATTTGATTAACATAATCTGTCAATATAGTGATTTTCTATAGAATGTCTACATGGTCTAGGTCTCTTTCAATTAGAGGCAAGAGAGTTATAACCTAGGCTGTCAATGTTGCTTTTTGTTAGTTCCATGTTAATATGATCTGTTTTCTGATCCTGTTTGTGTGTGTGTTTTTTTAGTAGGGATGGTAAAGCAGGCACCCAGCTGATCACTGGGTCGCCTACTGTGCACCCAGAGCCATGTTAATCGACTCTAGCAAGATGTCACAGCTGGCACTCGGCCATTGTCAGGCCTACTCCTTGGTTGAATTTGCTTTAGTCCTCTGTCATCCTGCAGCCTCTCTAAATTTTGCAGGAGCCAGAGTGGTGAATTAAATGGAGATAAAATGGGAGCCACTTCTCCTACATCCTGTAAGATCTGTAAAGGTTTTACCAACCCCACCCACAAATCAGAAGCCAAGGGGTCTGAAAAAAGGGATTAACATAACAGGCCTGAGACTGCTATCCTTAGAAAGGCCTGACTGTAGAATTGACTCTCAGCTAGCATCTGGGAATTTGGATTTCAGGAGGATTTCCATCATTCCCTAACTGATAAGAGGGCCTCTCTGTGCCTTAAGAGTTTGTAGATACAATGTGGTTTATGAAGAACACCTGCATTCCTTCTGGGAGTCTGGAATTTGACAATGTTTTAGGCAAAGAGTGCCCATATAACCAGCCTCCAGTAAACCTTATACACTGAATCTTTCATGAGCTTCCCTAGTAGAGTTTCATACATGTTGTCACAATTCCATGCTACACTGAAATGACTCTTGGAGGATTACACCTGATTACCTCCAGACTTGCTTCCTCAAACTTCATTTCACCACACTTCTAACACTCAGGAGAAACAACGATGCCCACACTCCCACATCCCTTACCTTCCTCCCAGCTGTACTTCCAATCACAGAAGTATACCCGATGCAAAGCAGGAGCTGGAAGAGATGAAATTAGCAGAAGAAAACATTGGATCAGAACCAAGGAACCCAGGAGCAGTAGCCAGATACAACCTGTAATAAGAACCACATGGGGGTCCATAACGAGCACCAGTAACAGCAGTTTAAGAGAAAATGCTGAGAACTTAGCACAATCAACACGTATTCTTCAAGTTTCAGGAACTGAATGCCAGAAAATACACTAGGCCCTAGATAAACAATAGAGAAAACACCAGTTCCTGTCCTCAAGGTTAGAGACTAGTAGGAAGTTCCAAAAGCAATAATCTGAGAATGCCAAGGAGTGTATTTCAGGAGAGTGGGCTCTCTGGTGCCTTTCTCCTCACTGTGCACTGCTTTATTATTAATAGTAGATGCACATGTGCAATAGAATTCATACCACAGTATCTTAAAGTTTAAGTGTTTGAGTCTCGGTCTCCTTCATTTAATATTTACTTCAGCTGGTGGCTCAGCTGCTAAAGAATTTGCCTGCAACACGGGAGACCTGGGTTGGATCCCTGGGTTAGGAAGATCCCCTGGAGAATAGAACGTCTACCCACTCCAGTATTCTGGCCTGGTGAATTCCATGGGCTGTGTAGTCCATGGGGCCGCAAAGAGTCAGACATGACTGAGTTACTTTCACGTTCACTTTTTAGGCACATAAAGAAATTTATAGACTAGCAAATTTAACATCATAACCCATTGAGTGTGCTGCTTTCAAAGCCCCATACAGTATTGTGAGGGATGCAAAGATGACAAGGTGAAGGCATACGCAGCCTACAGGGATGCACACGTATATGACGCAAACAGAAGTAAGCAAGGTGGCAGGACCGTGGCAATTAAAGTAGGTGACTATGAAATGTATGGAGCCTCCAAGCTCCAAAATGGAACTCAAGTGTGTCGATGTAGACACTTTTAAAGTTCTGTCACAGGACTGGGACTCTATTAGCAGCGTCCTCAGATGTAAGAGTAGGAGACCAAACCACCTGGGGAGAATCAAATAGACCCAGGTTCAAGTCTCAAGCCTGCCGGTTTACAACATATGGGACCTGGGCCAAGTTACTGAACCTCTATGAGCATTCACAAAGTGGACCGTATACCTTCCTCATCAATATAATTGATGAGAATTATATTTAACTGGTTGTAAAACATAGACCATACAATGAGCTTTCCATGCATTGTTTTTCTTTCTTTAAATCCTATGGCAAGATAATGGGGAAAGGAGATAAGAACAGGAAGAAGGGCAGAGCACAAGAGGGGAGAAATGCTCTTGATAGGGAATAAGAGTAGTACAAGCAGCAGTGGCCAGGTGATCTATTTGTGCCTTAAACAAACCTTCCCTCTCTGTGGCAGCTCAAGGACGAGCAAGGAACATTGTCCCACTGAAAGTCAGGAAAATTTTATTTAATCACATCCTCCCATGTCAACTCTGAAAAATCACTTAATCCATCTTAGATATGTCTCATTCACTCATTCATTCATTCATTCCATTTCATAAAGCACTTGAGACAGTGCTACTCATCAAGTGGTTCAGAGACCAGTGTCCAAGTAAAGGAGTTCACATAAGAAAAGAAGTCAACTACATTGCCAAGCCCATTATTTAGTCAACGTATTTTCATAGTAAGATTTTCTACATGAATAAAGCAATGTGTTTTAGGATATATTTGTTTTTTGGCCAGAGCATGCGAGATCTTTGTTCCCCAACCAGGGATTGATCCATACCCCTTGCCTTGGGAGCATGGAGTCCCACTGGACCACCAGGGAAGTCCCACTGAAACTACGTGTTGATCTACATTCTAGGACGAGTACCTCATCTCACTCTGACCTGGCTACTTTGAGTTAGCACTGTCTCATAGTATCTGGTCACTTAGTAAATAGATACTTTGATTAGCAAGGTGAAAAGACAGCCTTCAGAATGGGAGAAAATAATAGCAAATGAAGCAACTGACAAACAACTAATCTCAAAAATATACAAGCAACTCCTGCAGCTCAATTCCAGAAAAATAAATGACCCAATCAAAAAATGGGCCAAAGAACTAAATAGACATTTCTCCAAAGAAGACATACAGATGGCTAACAAACACATGAAAAGATGCTCAACATCACTCATTATCAGAGAAATGCAAATTGAAACCTCTATGAGGTACCATTACACGCCAGTCAGAATGGCTGCGATCCAAAAGTCTACAAGCAATAATTGCTGGAGAGGGTGTGGAGAAAAGGGAACCCTCTTACACTGTTGGTGGGAATGCAAACTAGTACAGCCACGATGGAGAACAGTGTGGAGATTTCTTAAAAAACTGGAAATAGAACTGCCTTATGATCCAGCAATCCCACTGCTGGGCATACACACTGAGGAAACCAGAAGGGAAAGAGACACGTGTACCCCAATGTTCATCGCAGCACTGTTTATAATAGCCAGGACATGGAAGCAACCTAGATGTCCACCAGCAGATGAATGGATAAGAAAGCTATGGTACATATACACAATGGAGTATTACTCAGCCATTAAAAAGAATACATTTGAATCAGTTCTAATGAGGTGGATGAAACTGGAGCCTATTATACAGAGTGAAGTAAGCCAGAAAGAAAAACACCAATACAGTATACTAATGCATATATATGGAATTTAGAAAGATGGTAACAATAACCCTGTATACGAGACAGCAAAAGAGACACTGATGTATAGAACAGTCTTATGGACTCTGTGGGAGAGGGAGAGGGTGGGAAGATTTGGGAGAATGGCATTGAAACATGTATAATATCATGTATGAAACGAGGCGCCAGTCCAGGTTCGATGCACGATACTGGATGCTTGGGGCTGGTGCACTGGGACGACCCAGAGGGATGGTATGGGGAGGGAGGAGGGAGGAGGGTTCAGGATGGGGAACACATGTATACCTGTGGCAGATTCATTTTGATATTTGGCAAAACCAATACAATATTGTAAAGTTTAAAAATAAAATTAATTTAAAAAATAAAATAAATAAAAACAGGTGAAATATAAATTAAAAAAAAAAAAAGGAAAGCTAAATAGATACTTTGAACTTAACCATGGCTCCATGGCTCCACAGAGTCCCCAACAGATTTGTGTCAGATAATAAATTTCCCAAATCCTTGTGGTAGAGCTTGTGCTGTTGAAAAAAAATACATAAGATCACATCTGCCTCGGCAAATCTAGGTCTCATGCTTTTTAAAATGGACATGTTTTATTAAACAGAGATAGTGAAGCATACTCTGTTAGTGCAGGACACTAACCACAAATACTGGAGATGAGCACCTTGTGGAGACGGGCACCAGCTGCAGACTTGCCAGCAAAGTGTACTCAACATACAATTTAAGTAGAAGCAAAAGGTATCAGTGCTTATAAAAGAGGTAGACTTTATAATGGTACACAAAGTGTTGCCAGCCTATACAGCTGAAAGGAACTACCTCTGAAATCCTGAGCATTTAAAAAAAATGTTTTGGCTGCAACTCTCTCTCTGACACTTGTGGGTAGGTCTTAAGAGTATTGAGATGTACGTTTCACCTTTCTGTGGCCTTCACCATTATCTGGATATATCCTTGTTGAAAGGATACGAAATTATGTTAGCCAGCAATAAAATGTGGCTATCCAAAGGATCCAGCCCACAAAGTGCCATAGGGACCAGAAAACTAGAATGAAATGAAGATAAATTCTACAATTTAAACCTAAAAACAATTTCAGCAAGCTACTTTTAAATGTACCTTACGGCAAATGCACTCTGCATGCGCCCTATGGGAGGATTGTTTATAAGAGCACAAAATGGAAACGAATTCAAATTCCATCAGGCAGAGAATCGATAAATAAAACTATGGTGCACCCATACAAGGCAATAGTAAGCAACAATTCAAAAGAAAGAGATCCATCTATATGAATTGGCATGTGAAGAAAAGACATTTAAGTGAAAAAGAAATAATTTAGAACGCAACTCAAAATATTATCCCATTTATAAAAAAATTTTTAAACCCACATGCAAAACAATTTTTGAGTGTGTGTGTGTGTGTAAATACATAGAAAAAGGAATAGAAGGATATGTGGCAAATTGTTAAAAAGTGGTTAATTATTGGACTTCCCTGGTGGTCCAGTGGTTAAGAATTCACCTTCCAATGCAGGGTACATGAGTTCCATCCCTGGTCAGGGAACTAAGATCCCACATGCCGCAACTAGAGAGAAGCCCACACCCTGCAGCAAAGAGCCTGAGGGCCGCAACTAAGACCCAATGCAGCCTAAACAAGTAAACAAAATGTTTAAAGTGGCTGGTTCGATACAGAAGGAAGAAAATATTTCCAGTAGGGTAGAGGGAGTGGGAAAAGAAAGAAGGTGTGGGGAGAAGGAGAGAGAGAAAGGAGAGGGAAGGAAAGAACAAGTTTTAACAGCATTCTACAAATTTAAATCAAAGCCATGCCATTTCTGAAAAAACTAGTAGCTGCTTGTCACCATTACCCTCATCATCTCCTGGAGACATTGGTGAATGTTAAGATACAAGTCTTAAAGTATTACCATTTCCTGTAATTCCTGAATATTTCAAAGAACTCTCTCAAACCCCTGCCAGCTTAACTACTGCAGTTTATAGAAACCATTGTCTGGGTAAGTATGATGACAAGATTTTAATTAGCTTGCCTATGACTAGCCACCTAGCAGAAACCTAAAGAAAACCGCCTTCATTCCCTGTTGAGAACCTTCCCATTCAGCTTTCCAACTGACTCAATACCTCAGAAAATTAAAAAACAGGACTTCAAAGTACTGCTGTGTGAGAGGTATTGCACACGCTCACAAGTCACAATTTTCATAAATCCTCATGTTCTGCCTTTTCTTAGTTTTGTTTCAGATATCCAGGTTCTAGAAGAAACGTTTGTCTGAAACAGAAAGTTATTATTTTTTCAAGAGTAATTATAGTTGATATTTACATAGCCCCAATTTCCACTGAAAGTGTTTAAATGGCATTAACTCATTTAAACTCACAACAACCCTGTGAGGTATGCACTATTATTATTCTCATTTTATAGAGGAGAAAATTAAAGTTGGGTAATTTGCCCCTTGGTCTTACAGCTTGTATAATGATACATATTCTCACAAAGAGATACATTGTTATCAACCCCAATCTACAACCCAGAGATTTCAATTCACTAAATACTGAATTGCTCACTGAAAACACCTAAAGGCCAGACTTCACTCCTGAATGGAAATTCAGGAGCTCAAACTGGGGCAGTTTAAGGTTGAAGGATAAAATCTATACGCACCCTGTGTCTGAAGCTGGGGAAAGCCCATAGTGACTCATCACCGCAACCTGGATCTGTCTGATGCTACTGCCAGGCATAAACAGGGCGGCTGAGCACACAGGATGAAGTCACCTGACCGCATTCGTAGCCAAGACACTCAGGTATCCACAGCTTCCACCTGCAGGGAAGTCTGTCTAGTCACCCGGCTTCTCTCAGCTCTCAGGAAGAACGCATGGAATGATAAAAAGAATCATCTTAATTTCTTCAAAGG
Source organism: Bison bison bison (assembly GCF_000754665.1). NCBI lineage: Eukaryota > Metazoa > Chordata > Mammalia > Artiodactyla > Bovidae > Bison > Bison bison. The sequence goes on along the minus strand of NW_011494664.1, from coordinate 1,810,386 downwards.
CCTTACCTTACCCAACCACTGGAACTGACATAGTTTTCTACTCCCTATTTCTATAGTTTGTAAGCACATACAAGAATATAAAAATTAATAGCTCTTCTTTCCATTTAACAAGCAACACTAGACTAGAATCTTTATTCTCTATGCGATTTGCTACCGTTAAGACTGTGCTGGTAATACTTTAGAATCAATCTTCCCATACCGCATGCAGTGCACTGGGTATGGCCGCAGGTATAGCTGGATCCAGGGGGTCAAATGATGTCAGAATCTGCTCTCTCTCCAATCGGTTTTATTGAGCAGACTCTCTTTGTGTAGGTATGTCTCTCCCCAACTTCAAGTCCAAAGGCAAAATTTATGTGCCTCTTTTCCAGTCACTTATACAAAAGTTCCAGGATTGGTTTTGACTGGGCCCCGGTTGATTTGGCTTGAGTCAAATGCCCAACCCTAAACCAATTTCTGTGGCCATAGAAAAGCAATGTGATTTGCAAGTGTAGGATACAGACAATCCTGAAGCCAGGGAACTTAGGCTAATCAGTAGCACTGGGCCAGATGTTGGGCAGGGCAGGCAAAAGATAACAGCAGTGGGACTCAGAGCAGTGTTGTCTCTGAGAGGTGTGAATAGTGGGGATGTGGCTTCAGAGTGGAGGTTTTAGTAAATCTTTTCTTGTACTTTGTCTACCAGGATAAGGCGGGAAGGTGTAGGAGTATTTTGGTCCTCATGACAGTGATAGATAAAGATACCTTTAAATGCACAATTTGGTTAACTGGGAAACATACAGAATCATTTCATCATTCTATTTGACCTAGAAATTAGATTCTGTTTCTGATCTTGTGACAGACTGGTTTTCCAGCTCATCGTGGGCCAGATTCATTCACATTCATTCATCCATATGTTCATGCATTCATGCAGGCCAGAAGAATCCACTAAGAGTCTGCCATGTAGGAAGCACTGGGGTCACCCTGAAATCAATGGTACCCTAGAAGGGGAATCTCCGAAAGAGCATCCAACCCCTTCTCTCCCTATCAGCTGTCATTCTCCCCACCAGCCCTGCAAAGTAGGTCCATGGGGCTCTGACATCATAAACCCGAATACACCCCTCACCCAGCTTAAACCATTATTCAACATGGACAATCTTGCTTCATCTCTACTCCCACTCCCCATCCTCTGATTATTTTGAAGTAAATCCCAGACAACATACAACCTGTAAATATTTCAGCAACTATCTCTGAATCCATCTTTATCTTTTTGTTAAAATCACTTATCACTATCATATTTGCAATAATTACTTAATATCATCAAATATCCAGTCAGTGTTTACATTTCCCCAGTAGTATTTTCTTTAACAATTTGTTTATTTGAAGCAGGACCCAAATAAGGTCCAAATGTTGTAACTGTTTATGTGTCTTAAATCTCTTTTAATCTGTAAGTTCTCCCTCTACCTCTTTTTATTTATTTAAGCCTTGAAAAAAAAATTACGTTAACAACCAGCTTTTGTCCTACAGTGCATGCCTGAATTTTCAGGATACTTTCACAGAGCCTTTATAACAATAAGCTGACAACCAGAGGGTCAGAGTCCACCTAGCACAGCGATTAGAGTATGAATTCCAGAGCCTAACTGCCCGTGTTCATATCAAGGCTCTGCCACTTAATAGTCACATGAACTGACCTCTCTGTGCCTCAATTTCCTCATCTTTAAGTGGGGTTCACAATAGTACCTTCCTCATTGGGTTATTTTGAGAATTAAATGGCTTGATATATGCACAATAATTGAATAGTGGTGCACAGAACACAGCAAATGATACATTATACAGATGAAACTGAGTCAGTCAGGCTGACAGGTCCAAGGCCTCACAGCTAATGGGTGGCAAGGCAGAGACTAGCACCCTGATTTATCCCACTGGCTTGATACTGTTTCAGACCATTGATAAATGAAAGCTCTCACGGGGTGGGCATCACTCCGCCCCTGGCCAGGATGTTACTGCCTTTCTGTTGTTAAATCACTGGGATGACTTTAGGAAACTTCTCCAGGTCTCATCTCAGTCTCCAGATCCGCAAAGTGGTGGAGATGGAGATAAATCTCAGGTGCCTGCAATCCCTTTTAGGAGAAATCCCAGCAGAAGACGCCCTTAGCAAGCCTAGCAGGAGAGTCATACAGTCTGCTCCACGTTGGCGCCAACCACAGAAGCCTATAGATTCCCGAAAGGAGTGTGATCCACCCCCAGGCCTCCAGGAAATGAGCCTCGCAGCGCTAACCACTACTCCCTCAGCCTGACTCAGGGGGCAGGCCGGTACCCATCACTCTCCCCAGGTTATCCGTAATCCTGACTCACGGCGGCCCTGATGGCAGCTTCCCGGTTTATTCACACGGCCAGGTAAGGGGAATGCCTCCCCCAGACAGCTTCAGCGGTTTCTGCAGCAGGAAACCAGCCTCATTGGACGTCTGTCGCGCCTTTGGTTACCTAAGGCCTGGCAGCAAAACAGGGACTTCATGGTTACCTAAGGCCTGGCAGCAAAACAGGGACTTCATCTCATCAGGACTGCGGAGGTGAGTGAAGCTAGGTGCTGCTGATCATCCGCAAGCAGTCGTGCTGGGGTCCTTGAGCATGTGATAGGCGGCTCTGCAGAGTGCCCCTCAAAGCCGCAGACGGACATCCAGCAGTTCTCAACTTGTAGGGTCTGAACAACAACATGCAAATAAAGACCAGCAGTAAAGATATGTTAGAGGGACTTCCTGGTTGGTCCAGCTGCTAAAACTCCCCACTCCCAATGCTGGCCACCTGGGTTAGATTCCTGGTCAGGGAACTAGATCCCACAGGCCGCAACTAAGATCCAGCGTAGGGCTTCCCTGGTAGCTCTCTGAAAAAGAATCTGCCTGCTAATGAAGGAAACACGGGCTTGATCCCTGGTCCTGGAAGATCCCACATACGATGGAGCAACTAAGCCCATGTGCCACAACCACCGTGCTCTAGAGGTTGGGAGTTGAAATTCTGGAGCCTGGGCACCCTAGAGCCTGTGGTTGCCAACAAGAAGAAGCCACTGCAATGAGAAACCGGCACAGCATAACTGGAGAGTAGACCCCTACAACTAGAGAAAAGCCCACAGGCAGCAAGGAAGACCTAACACAGCCAAAAATAAATCATTTTTTTTAAAAGACCGTGCTCAGCCAAATAAATAAATAATAAAAGTTTGTTTAAAAGATATGTTAGGATTTTCTGTCAAATAAAAATTCGATGAGGGACTTCCCAGGCAGTCCAGTGGTTAAGACTCCATGCTTCCAAGGCAGGAGGCATGGATTCCATCCTTGGTCAGGGAACTAAGATCCTGCATGCTGCTCAGTGCAGCCAAAAAAAAAAGAATTGTATGAAACTTTAAACATTTTTGTTCCTTTTGAAGTTTTATTTCTTTACTTCATAAACTTCAGGACAACAAATGCAAACAGAAAAAAAATTCTATTACCATTTTGCTTTTGTTACTTATTTTCATCAACATTTCAAATGAAAGGTCATCAGAAATCCAATACAAAAAGAAAGAGGAACAGAATAAATAATACAAATGTCCATCATACAAAATATTTGGCTAAATAGTTTGCAGTAAATCCATAAAACACAACACTGGCAGTAGTTACAGAGAGTACGTGGATCTAATTTTATTGGCATGGCAATGTGATTCTAATACAGAATACAAAGTATTAATAGTCTACGTAATACACACCCACTGGCGTAAAGCTATGGGTGTCTCTGCTTTGCAGCCCCCAGTGCTTTTTTTATCTTAACACTCAAACCTTTTCCTGTCATTCCTTAATTAATATTTAATGTCCCTGCCAGACTAGACACTCCATGAGAGCAGGAACTCCATCTTTAGCCCAAGCACCTATACCAGCCCGAGACGTGGCACAGGACATGTGGTCAACAGAACCGAACCGTGGAATCTCAGGAACTAAGCTTGTCCCTGCTTCCTTTCCAAATTGCTGACGCATCGTTGACTTAACCATCTATTTCTAGAATTTTTGCCTAGGATTATCATCAAGTCTGTGGAATTTACCATTCTTCTAGTTGGTGAGTGTTTGCATTCTTATTCACTTTGGTTCTCAGTTTGCACAGTCTCTCTCATTAGATTGCCAGCGTTTTGAAGCCAGGGACTGTGCTCTGTTTTGTTCTTTCTGCAATGGCCAGGAAAATGTTCTGCTCAACCATTTGGTCTTTGAGCTATCGAATGAGTTGGCAAGTATAAGCTCCTAAGAGAACAAAGAATTGAAGTCACTGTAATTTAGCTGCAATCACAACTCCCTTTCTTTTTTTTTTTTCACTTTTGTATTTTTATTCTTGTTACACCTTTTATTTAATATTCGTTAGCCGAGCCAGTGTGGGCAGGAAGAGGGGAGACAGGCTTTGGATTCACACCAACTTAAAAATCTCAGCTCTGCCACCCCTCAGTGGTGCAACTTTGGATACATTGCTTGAGTATTTCTCTGGGCCTTGGTTGCAATTTTGGATACATTGCTTGAGTACTTCTCTGGGCCCTGGTTTCCTTGTAGGTAAAATGAAGATGATAACATTTGCCTCGCGGATTATGGACATTCAGTTATACAATGCAAGCTACAGGCTTAACACAGTGCCTGACACATAATAGATGCTCAATAAACGTTATCAATATCTATATTGACACAGTAGAAGACGGTCTCTTAGCCAGTTCAGCAGCTTAAAGGAGGCTTCCAGTCCTTATACAGAGCAGTCTGGTGGGTGCCCGCAGCATGTTGAACATTTGAAACCGGAAGCTTCTCTGTAGCGCCTTCATGTACGTCTGCTCCAACTACCTGAGTTGTTTTTGTCTCCAAACCTGTTCTGTGTTGTCCTCAAACCTCTTTATCCCAGCTGAACTTGTCCTTGTAATTGAGTGATTTTTTAACTAATTAATTAATTTGGGATGGGCTGGGGAGGTGGGTTCAGGATGGGGGACACAGGTACACCCATGGCTGATTCATGTCAATGTATGGCAAAAACCACCACAATAGTCTTAAGCAATTAGCCTCCAATTAAAAACAACTCCCTTTCTTGTGCCGGGCACTGTGGTTGGAGCTCTGTGTCAATTACCTTTCATTCATCACAACAATCCTCAGAGGGAAATACTACAAGCCCCATTTTACCCCTGAGGCTTCAAGTCACCCACCTAGTAAGAAAAAGAATCAGGGCTGGAGCCAGTTTTTCCTGACTCTGAAGTCCATACCTTTTTTAACCTTTATTTTATTCAAGTATAGTTTATTTACAATGTGTTAATTTCTACTGTACAGCAAAGTGACTCAATTATACGCCTATATACATCATTTTTCATATTCTTTTCCATAATGGTTTATCACGGGATAGTGAACATAGTTCCCTGTGCTACACAGTAGGACCTTGTTGTTTATCCATTCTCTAGATAAGTTTGTATCTGCTAATCCCAAACTCCCAACCCACCTCTCCCCCTATGCCCCACATCCCCTTGGCAACCACAGATGTGTTCTCTGCATTTGTAAGTCTGTTGTTTCATAGATAAGCTCATTTGTGCCATATTTTAGATTCCACGTGAATTTCGTATGATATTTGTTTTTCTGACTTACTTAGTATGATCATCTCTAGGTCCAGGGGCCATGCTTTTAATCACTTGCGACCATGCCCTCCCACTCCTCCAGTAGCTGACAAGAAACAAACTGGGCCTCTTTGGGGCAGTTTGATGAATCAGAGGGAGTCCTGAAAGGACAACTCACTAAGTTAACCTCCCAAAATTTTCATGTCTGCTTAGATAACGACCATGACGGCTACTAGAGAAGACAGTTTTTCAACTGTTGCTCTTGGCTCCTGAACCAAAGCAGAAAAGACATAATCCCTGATCTGAAACCTGTGAACAGCCTCGTCAAACCGCTTCAGTCCCTGAGCCTTTGGATAACCCCCTCCCCATCCCGTGTGGCTTTGTGAGGTAAGCTATACGGAAGGAAACAGTGTGGAATATTTCCTGGACAGATCCTTTCTCTTGCCGAGGAGACCTATGAACACAAGTAAAGAGAAGGCACTAAGAGAAAAAGATTTAAAGGAATTAGAAGTATAGCGAAGGTGTGATTGTCCACAATCCAGCTCCAATCAAGGATGGATAGATGATGTTTGGCCGTCATTATAAGAGGCTCTGGTTGATAAATACTGTCTGGTATTTCCTTGCTGACTTCTTACCCTCACACCACAGGCCCTGATGGCTGTGGTCCATTATGCAAATACAACTCCCTGAATCAAGCTGTGGGTGACTCACCCACCCCCTTTAAAGCCACGTTGGGTTCGAGGCAGTGACTGCTCAGGGTAGAAGCCATGGCTCACAGACCCTGCTTCTCCTACTGGCTATTGGTCTGCTGGTTGGTGGTAACTGTGGCAGAAGGTAAGGGTTTTGCTTTTATTCTCCTGCGGGTCCACTAATTAATAAGCTGTGTAAAAAGAATGAATTTGGCTCCATGATTATACATATCCATGAATTGGAAACATTTACGTCAGCTTCCATCAGCATATGTGTTTAAAGAGAAAGACACTGAATTTTATCATCGGAAGATGTTGGTCCTAGTCTCAGTCCTAGCTATATGACTTCAGATGCACTTAACTGCTCTGAAATGCATTTCCTCTTGTGTAAAGTGACGGCATGAATGACATCCATTATTATGGGGGTTGTTAGGACCACATGAGCTATCCTTCAAGAAAAGCTCTTCAAGCTTCAAGCACTATATGAATACTAGTTATTATTGCCGTGGAGCTAACAATATCCGCCCTGAATTACAGCAATGTCCACCTCTTTGATTTCCTAACCATGTCTAGTCAGTTGTGTCCTGGTGCTGTGGAGGTGAGCCTAGACTTCTTGCTTTGAGATTCTATGAGATTCAATTTCTCCACTGCTCCTTTCTCTTTCCTTTTCCCCCACTACAATATTTCCAGGTGGCCTGAGCTAGAGAATTGGTTTGCAAACCCTGGGGACAAGCAAGAAAAGGAGGAGAGCCCCAGGAGTCATACCAGGCCCTCCACCCCTTTCATGTGGCCCTGGAACTTTGCAGGGGTGCAGCCAGACCCTAGTGGACCCTAGTCATCCCCCAACCAGTTCACTGCGCCCATGCACCACAGCTCATAACAGAGTGGAGGGGAGCCGGGCCATTGGAGCTGGTGGTTCCAGAAAGTGAACCACTCTTCAGGAAACCCTATAAACATGTAGCTAAATAAGTTATAATGAAATTAGAGGTTTATTCACTTTTTTTAAGCACCACTAAAATGTGGTTTCTGTTTTGGGCTCCCTCTTCCCCACTGTCCCTCAGACTGGCCTCAAAGTCCTTCAAATGCAGCTTCACTCTCTCCAGGCAGCCCTGGTTCCAGGTCATCACTTGCTTACACCTGTCCTGGCTCTGCCAGACAGGATCACGTGTGGGTCCTTGAACTCACCCCGTCCTCTCTCATCTCCATGGCAGCAGCAGTGGCTAGCGCTTCCCCTGCTTTCACCCGTTTATTACAATTCTGCTTCATAGGATGTCATTTAGTGTCACTATGGTACTATGTGTGTCATAGAAGTCACTATGTCACCTTCACAACAGTTTTCTTAAGATATGTAGTTTTAAAATTGCAATCTCCTTCTATCTGACATTTTTGAATTCTTACAGCAATTCACACATCGCCCACGGTACTTCCTGCGTTATGCTCTGTATTGTAAATCCATGTATTTGTAGCATCTCCCCATAGGCCCTGTTTCTTCATCTCTGCCTTTGCCGCAGCTCCTAACACAGTAACCTGCACACTGTTGAGTTGACTAGACTCACAGCACAGGATTGAAAGAGGCCTGTGTGAACTTGTGTGAAGTGGGCTCCAAAGTCTTTATCTGTAAAATTTGGGACTTGACCAAAATAGCTAGTCATTCTGTGAGTCTATGCAGTGGATTAAGTTGCAGTTATTGTGAGCAAGTTAATCACAGGACTTATATTTCTTTTTGGTTCGCCTCTGAAGGCACCTGAGAATGTATAAAAGAAGAACTGCATACTTATACATCAAGCATAAAGCTTACTTCTCTTAAAAATCAGGGTAGCGCACTACAAAACAGCTATTGTCTGCCCAAACAACCACAGACTACAGGTAATTATATTTTCTAAAAAGAGGTCATCTCATCCTTACTTTTTTTTAAAAGTACTAGTTGGTGTACTATGAATTTCATGTCTAGACTATAATAAACCCACTTAAAATTGATGTCCAAACTCCAGCAATAGTTTGGCTTATTTTATTATCCTCTAATTTTGAATGTAAATTATTTTTGAAAATTTTATGGGTTTGGCAGGACTTCCTTGGCAGTCCAGTGGTAAGACTCCACATTTCCACTGCAGGGCACATAGGTTTGATTTCTGGTCTGGGAAATAAGATCCCACATGCCATGTAACCAAAAAAAAAAATTTTTTTTAATTTTTTTCTGAGACTAGAATGAAATATTCACTTAGACTTGCAAAAATCTGCAGAAATGTACTCAACACCCATTAATACAATCCTCACCTGCCTGCCTGGCCACTCATTCAACTCATCTGTTATGTATTGGGCATAAGTACTCATGCTAAGCGAAGGACTGTTTATAGCAATGACCAATAGGGGCTTCCCGGATAGGACAGTTGGTAAAGAATTCACCTGCAATGCAGGAGACCCTGGTTCGATCCCTGGGTTGGGAAGATCCCCAGGAGAAGGGAAAGAATACTCACTTCAGTATTTTGTCCTGGAGATTTTCATGAACTGAATAGTCCATGGGGTCGCAAAGAGTCAGACACAACTGAGAGACTTTTTCACTTTCACTTTCAATGACCAATAGAGTCAACAGTCCTCCTCATCTTCATGGAGGTTCAATAACCTACTAGCTCAGTTCAGTTGCTCAACCCCATGGACTGCAGCACAACAGGCCTGCCTGTCCATCCCCAACTCCCAGGGTTCACTCAAACCCATGTCTATTGAGTCAGTGATGCCATTCAACCATCTCATCCTCTGTCGCCCCCTTCTCCTCCCGCCTTCAATCTTTCCCAGCATCAGGGTCTTTTGCAATGAGTTGGCTTTTCGCATCAGGTGGCCAAAGTATTGGAGCTTCAGTTTCAGCATCAGTCCTTCCAATGAATATTCAGGGTTGATCTCCTTTAGGATTGACTGGTTGGATCTCCTTGCTGTCTAAGAGACTCTCAAGAGTCTTCTCCAGCACCACAGTTCAAAAGCATCAATTCTTCAGTGCTCAGTTTTCCTTACAGTCCAACTCTCATATCCATATCTGAGCACTTTACATATCTTATTTTAGACACTACAACAAGCCAATAAGGAGCATTGTTTTCTCCATTTTAACAAATAAGGAAAGGCAGACTTGGAGGACACTATCAATTAAGTTATGGAAGCTGTCAATAGTCACACAATTATTAAATGGTGGAGCTCATATAAGTCATAGAGCTCAGGGATTCTATGCTGTTTTTAAAAATTATGAAAGTATGATAACATTTACAAGTGACTTGGAAAATGCAGAACAAAGTTATATATAGTTCCACTGTATATTACAATTATTTTTTAAGTAGATAAATTAAGATTTTTAGTTGGAGTTAAAATAGAAAACTCTCAAAAATTAATAGAATGAATAGGCATAAAAGTAGAAGGAGGTAGTGGACCTGAAAAGCATTTTGAACAAATTCAATGTAATTATGGTTTATACAATTTTCACACAACAGCAGAATACAAATCCTATTCAAGTTCCCAAAGACTGTAAACCAGGAGAGACTGGAATATATCCAGGGGTGTGAAACAAGATCCAAAAATTTCATGGTCTAAAGGTACTGAAATCATACACAGTCTGTTCTCTTAAGGGATCCTGTGCTTTTAAACACTATGCTATTCTCTCAAAATGTTTCCAATCTGCATTTAAATATTTGACTGACTTTAGTCTAATTAAGATTACAGAAGAGCTCTCATTTTTGATTTTCAGTATCTTTGGTGTCATGTCAGTATGCTACATAGTGAGAAATATTTGCTTATTAATAATCACATTATCCCTGAGAGGTAGGAAAGTGATAACTTTTGCAATTATGGAAGCTGAGATCTCTCTCCGTCTGATCAAGTCCACTGTAGGCACAGTGCTAGTGATCAGGAGACCAGGTATGCATGATGATCTCACAGGTACATCAGTGGAGGAGGAATATAACCACTGAATACTAATCACATAACTGATAAATATGGTGAAAGTGGACTCACGGGTGCTGTGGAAGCATATTGCTAAAGGCCTTAAGCCAGCCTCAGGGCAGGGAAGACCTCCTTGAGGAAATGAGACGTGAAATCTGCATAGAGATAAACCAGGCAAAAAGAGCGGGAAATGATGTTCTTGGCATCTGGAACCAACTTTTTAAAAGCCCAGGACCATTGATGATTGCTGTCAAAGTATTTGTCAACATTTGTCAGAAGAGAGCATTGACTAATACTGGACAAACCAGGGATTTCTCTGGTGGTCCAGTGGTTAAGACTCTGAGTTTCCAAAGTAGAGTGCACGAGTTCAATACTAGTGACAACACTAATACTTATTTGTGGGATGGCGGAAACAGAGTCAGATTCCTATGGATTAAATAGGGTGAGGGAAAGGGAGTCAGAATGTGTAGACTTCTCTTTGAAGTGAGAGAAGTAGAAACAAAGAAGTTCATGGCAGATCACCGAAGTTTTCTCTCTGCAATATGAAGCAAAGTAATCTGCTTAGAAAGGCCAGGAGAATTGTGAAGAGAATTCTTCATTAGAAAAGTCAGGAGAATTGCGAAGATAATTCTTCAAATGAATGAAGAAGAATGAGAATGTTGAAGGGGCTTTGAAGAGACTATGGGAGGTTTAGAAGACAGAGAGAATGGATCAGAACAAGGACAGAGAGAATTCTGGAGCAGTATTAACTCTTCGGAGACCATGAATGGCATCAACCCACTCACTCAGATGTATGGCCTGAACCTCGTAAAAAGCCTGTGACAGTTCCCCAAATAAGTCCCTAAAGTTCCCACATGTTACAACACTTGAGCTAGCCAACCAGGAACCTGCAGTAGTCACCACGTGTGTAGTCTGCTGGGGGAATGTGGTTCTACGTGAGCTAATTACTGGGAGGAGCATATATCTTGACCTTGAGTACCGAGAAATTCCTGGAATAAGACAGCATTGACTAATATTGAACAAACCAGGGACTTCTCTGGTGGTCCAGTGGTTAAGACTCTGAGTTTCCAAAGTAGAATGCACAAGTTCGATCCTTGGTTGAGGAATTAAGATCTCACATGCTGCGTGGCATGGTCAAAAAAAAAAACAAAATAAAAAAGTTTTTTTTAATTTTAAAAAACACTAGACATCCCAGAGTCAGAGAAACACTAACAACTCTAACACCCCAATGTCAGGAGGATTTGGTAAGTAGCCTCAGTTTTAAGAAGTAAAATGAGCACAAAGGGTGGATATTTTTAAAAGCTAGAATCCAATTCACTGAGTGGCAGAGCCCAAGACCTAGCTAAACCTTATCTGATAGCAAAATGTCCCAGTGGAGCTCAAGAGTAAGGCTAGCTTCCTCTCTAGCAACTGGATTCTCAGCAGAAAGTTTTTATGTTAAAAAGGTTCATAATTAATCTGATTGTATAGGAGGAAAGAATGAGTGATATGGCATTAAGTCATCTTCTGTAGTTTGAAATGTCTTAATCTAGTTTCAACCATAACATTTTAATACTCAGTAGCCTGAGTGGATATGGGAGAAAGAGTCAGTATTTAATTCACCCATTCAAGCTGGATTAACAAAATAATAGAGGTGATTATTATAAAGATATTTCCAAGAAACTTAAGTACAGCCAGCCCTCAAAAAGACCAACCCTGGAAAGTCAAGAGCCGAGGTTACTCTCACAATCACCCTGTTACCACATAGGTACTTGTCTCTTTTTCTCTTTGAGAGGCCTTCCCCATTTTACAGCTATGGAAAGACTGGCTCAGCTGGCCAACTCCTGACTCTCCAGCCTCTCCCCTACACCTTCTCCTTACATCCTCCACTGTGTCACTTTGTTGAAATTCTTGGATGAAATCTGATTTGTCACTGGCCAGTCAATGAAAGAGTTGAATGTCTAACAATAGTCCTGTGAGGAATTCATCTTTTCCATCATTCACACTCAGCTGCCCTTTCCAGACTTGTATTGGCAAGTTTCTAAAGAAGAGAAGGGATAATTTTCTAAAGGAAATCTTGCTATTTCATAGCCAATTTGATTAAATGATATAGCTAGAGGAAAGACCTTGACACTGGATATTGATCCAAATTTCTTCTTGGAAACTTGTCACCTGGTCCTCACTGCTCATTCCTCTGCTGCCTGTAGACTCTCCCTCTGTCCTCTTCAAGGAGCAATTTCACTGCTGGGGAAGTGAAGCAAGTTCTTTTGGATTAATAGCCTTCGGGGGGACAGTTACTTTTCTTAACATTGCATTTTTTTTCCACCAAATTTTCTTATTTATTTATAATTTATGCACAATAAAAGGCAACATCTTAAAAGTGCAGATGAATCACTTTTTACATATATGCATATGTGTATATAATCATATGTGTGTACACATATATTTTTGTGTATATTTATATGTATGTGTATAAATATAAATGTGTATACATATCTCCATATTTATGTAACAACCACCCAGATCAAGATCGAAAGAATTCACTGGTTCCTTTCTCCACTAAATAACACCTACACATAACCCTAAGCTGTTTTTCACTTTTTTTTAAACCATTCAGTTCAGTTCATTTGCTCAGTCGTGTCCGACTCTTTGCGACCCCATGGACTGCAGCATGCCAGGCCTCCCTGTCCATCACCAACTCCCAGAGCCTACCCAAACTCATGTCCATCACATTGGTGATGCCATCCAACCCTCTCATCCTCTGTCATCCCTTTCTCCTCCTACCTTCAATCTTTCACAGCATCAGGGTCTTTTCCAATGAGTCAGCTCTTTGCATCAGGTGGCCAAAGTATTGGAGTTTCAGCTTCAGCATCAGTCCTTCCAATGAATATTCAGGGTGACTTCCTTTAGGATGGACTGGTTGGATCTCCTTGCAGTCCAAGGGACTCTCAAGAGTCTTCTCCAACACCACAGTTCAAAAGCATCAGTTCTTCGGTACTCAGCTTTCTTTATAGTCCAACTCTCACACTCATACATGACTACTGGAAAAACCATAGCTTTGACTAGATGGACCTTTGTTGGCAAAGTAATGTCTCTGCTTTTTAATATGCTGTCTAGGTTGGTCATAACTTTCCTTCCAAAGAGTAAGCGTCTTTTAACTTCATGGCTGCAGTCACCATCTGCAGTGATTTGGGAGCCCTCAAAAATAGTCTCTCACTGTTTCCATTGTTTCCCCATCTGTTTGCCATGAAGTGATGGGACTAGATGCCATGATCTTAGTTTTCTGAATGTTGAATTTTAAGCCAACATTTTCACTCTCCTCTTTCACTTTCACCAAGAGGCTCTTTAGTTCTTCTTCACTTTCTGTCATAAGGGTGGTGTCATCTGCATATCTGAGGTTATTGCTATTTCTCCTGGAAATCTTGGTTCCAGCTTGTGCTTCATCTATCCTGGCATTTCACATGATGTACTCTGCATAGAAGTTAAATAAGCTGGGTGACAGTATACAGCCTTGACATACTCCTTTCCCAATTTGGAACCAGTCTGCTGACCTGCATACAGATTTCTCAGGAGGCAGGTCAGGCGGTCTGGTATTCCCATCTCTTTAAGAACTTTCCACAGTTTGTTGTGATCCACACAGTCAAAGGCTTTGGCATAGTCTATAAAGCAGATGTAGATGTTTTTCTGGAACTCTCTTGCTTATTTGATGATCCAGCGAATGTTGGCAATTTGATCTCTGGTTCCTCTGCCTATTCTAAATCCAGCTTGAACATCTGTCATAGATTAACATAATTTTCCTTGTTCTTGAATTTCATATAAATGGAATAATACACTACATACTCTTTTGTGTCTAACTTCTTTGGCTCAACGTAGCATCATAGGATACATCCATGTTGTTGTATTCATAATTCTTGGTCTTTATTACTGAGTAGTATTTTATTATATAAATACATAGTTTATTTATCCTCACCTATTGATGCTTTCTGTGTGTATGTACTTAGTTCCTTCAGTCATGTACAACTCTTTGTGATCCTTTGTACCATAGCCCGCCAGGGTCCTCTGTCCATGGGATTCTCCAGGTGGAATACTGGAGTGGGTTGCCATACCCTCCTCCAAGGGATAGTCCCAATCCAAGTCTCCCACAATGCAGGCATATTCTTTACCATCCAAGCCACCAGGGAGCCCACTGATGGTTTCCAGATTTAGATTAATATGAATGAGAGTGCTATGCAGATTTCCTTTGTGGTTAAGACTCTGCACTTCCACTGCAGGGGGCCCAGGTTTGATCCTTGGTCAGAGAACTAAGATCCCACATACCCCACAGTGTGGCCAAAAAAAAAAGCTGCTTAAAAAAAAAAATTCTTGAACTAATCTGTAGACATACGCACTCATTTCTCGTGGATAAATTCTCCAGCATGGAATTTCTGGGTCACAAAGAATGTCCATGTCTCATTTTACTGACCTAGACAGTTCTCTCAAACATGCTTTAGGGAGACTCTAGAATTCTCCCTTCCATTCTTTCTCCTCTGCTACACCTGATGACTCTCCCCTCTGCTCCTGTCATCAGGCCTATTTCCTGACATGCACTTTTCTCCCCACAGGACAAGAAGTGGTCACGCCTCCTGGAGACTCACAAAATAATGCAAACCCTACGGACTGCGAGATCTTAACACTCACCCCTCCCCCTGCCACAAGGAACCCAGTGACTAGGATCCAGCCCATCACCAGGACACCCAGGTGTCCCTTCCATTTTTTCCCGCCACGATGGCTCCGAGTCTACATTAGGTTTCCATACAGGCCTTATCCTCCTCCAACGTGGAACCACCATTTTCAATTCCATCCATATTTTTGTCCATACAGTCGCCTTCCTCCTTATTACAATTACTTCCCCAGGAGAAGACTCTGGAGAGGAAGTTCCTCTGAGGAAAGCAGAGAAAAGAGAGAAGCCCCAAATGTGCTGAAGTAAAAGAAGCCAAGGCCTCAGAAAAGACTAGAAAAAGATTTGTGCTTTCAGTTTTCAACTAAAACAATTGGGTTGGAAAATTATGCATCTTAAACTCCACTGACTGGAAGTTGTTCTCCTTGTCAGCAGTGATCGTATTGGTTTATAGGTTATTCATGATAACAGAATAGAAGCAATAATGACATTATTCTTATCCTTTACTTTTTATGATCAAAGCATGTTTATGCAAGAAAAGTTCTAATATGAGTGGTTCCCATAATTCCTACCATCCTGCAATACCGGAAGAATCATCTCCATCTTCTAAATCACAGTGAAGAGCATTTAAATAAATCGAGACTGCTATAAACCAAATGGAGACATTAATGACACCCTTTTATGCTTACTGGAAAACTCACAAAGCAAGGCATATTTACAAAGTGATCTTTAAAAGAAATTATAAAAGACAGAAAGTTTTGTTTTATTCTGTTTGGCAGTGGTTATTCATTCACTTTTAATTGACATGATATTATATTAGTTCCAGGTTATTTAACACAATGATTCAATATTTGTATATATTACAAAATGATTACCACAATAGTTCAGTTAACATCTGTTACCATACATAATTACAAAACTTCTTTCTTATGAAGAGAACTTTCAAGATCCACTCAGTTTTCCAACAACAAAAAAAAATTATAAAGATTAAAACAAAAAGCTATGGGGAGTTTAACAATAGGTACTATTTTAAAGATACTATAAACTAAATTACCTAACCAAAAAAGTTCTTTTTAAACTGCAATATCTAAATATACTT
Source organism: Bison bison bison (assembly GCF_000754665.1). Lineage (NCBI taxonomy): Eukaryota > Metazoa > Chordata > Mammalia > Artiodactyla > Bovidae > Bison > Bison bison. Next base: position 1,794,481 of record NW_011494664.1, on the reverse strand, counting down.
TAATGTTAACTATTTAAGCCACCAATGAAAACTAGTTTGATATGTATCTCACTGTTTCTCCTATTATCTTCGTATGCATGCTAAGTCACTTCAGTCGTATCCAACTGTTTGTGACCCTATGGACTGTATAGCTCGTCAGGTCCCTCTGTCTGTGGGATTCTCCAGGCAAAAATACTGGAGTGAGTTCCCATTCTCTTCTCTTCATATAGATACTAGTTTAAATTATATACTTCCCCTAAAACTTTCAACAAGATTCTAGGCTCAAAATTCAAGTACAGAGATGTTCTAGTAAGTCTAGAACTCCACAGACACAAATTCAGTGAACTATAGTTCCAAATAGGAAAAGGAGTACGTCAAGGCGGTATATTGTCACCCTGCTTATTTAACTTATATGCAGAGTACCTCATGAGAAATGCTGAGCTGGAAGAAGCACAAGCTGGAATCAAGATTGCGGGAGAAATATCAATAACTTCAAATATGCAGATGATACCACCCTTATGGCAGAAAGTGAAGAGGAACTAAAAAGCCTCTTGATGAAGGTGAAAGAGGAGAGTGAAAAAGTTGGCTTAAAACTCAACATTCAGAAAACAAAGATCATGGCATCTGGTCCCATCACTTCATGGGAAATAGATGGGGAAACAGTGGAAACAGCGTCAGACTTTATTTCTTGGGGCTCCAAAATCACTGCAGATGGTGACTGCAGCCATGAAATTAAAAGACGCTTACTCCTTGGAATGAAAGTTATGACCAACCTAGATAGCATATTGAAAAGCAGAGACATTACTTTGCCAATAAAGGTCC
>NW_011494664.1:1791998-1793580 GCF_000754665.1 Bison bison bison | reverse complement strand
AGGAGAAGGGGACAACAGAGGATGAGATGGCTGGATGGCATCACTGACTTGATGGACGTGGGTCTGAGTGAACTCCAGGAGTTGGTGATGGACAGGGAGGCCTGGCGTGCTGCAGTTCATGGGGTCGCAAAGAGTTGGATATGACTGAGCGACTGAACTGATAGGAACCTTGTATTGGGAGAAGGCAATATCAGCAACAAATCCCACAGGCTGTGTTCATTTGTTATTGATATTTCTTTATCCATTCTGTAAAATACTGCCTCCTTTTTGTGTGTTCACGTTGCCTGTAGTATAGGAACCTCGGTTTCTCATATGTGGTCAGTGGCTTACATCTGTTCCTCCCAAAAACTATGTGCAAAGTTGCTGCTGCTGCTTCTACGAAGGAAAAAAAGTAGGAGTTTGGGGGCACACAAAGTCATGGAGATGCTGGGAATGCTGCCTGGGAAGTGGAGAGAGATATAAAGTCATCATGCTCTGTTTCCTCACTATATTAAAAGATAAAAAGAAAAACACTGTTTTCTTTACTACATAGCAGATTTTCATCCTAAGAACAGATATTTGCTTAGAAATCACAAGCTTAAGTAAACCTGTATTTGAAATCCTCATTAAGTTAAAAAAAAATCTCTATTTTGTAATAAACTTGCTCACTCATTTGCTTTCTTTTTGGTTGATGGGGCATAATCTGAAAAGGGCCAACCTTGGGCAAACATGAAGACAGATCAGTGCTGTATTTGAACCTCACCTCCCTCCCTGGACCTCCTGCTTTATTACCTCTCACTCTCACCTCTCACTGCTCACCCAGCTGTTCCGTGAGCTCACCACACTCCACTGCCCAAAACCAACCTGGTTCTGACAGGCCTTTCTCTCCCCAGACATTTGAACTGCAATCCAGTATCTCAGCGTGGTTCAGTTGCTTAGTCACGTGCGATTCTTTGTGACCCCATGGACTATAGGGATCGCCATTAAATCTGCTCTGAAATCCAATCCCTGAAGGCCTTGTTGGTGATCTATAGACCTCAGGAAAACTAAGACAAAGTAAAAAAGGTGTAACAGCTTCAGTGCATCCGTTACAGAAAGTGGGCTACTCCTGGGGTATTTCACAGTAAGACCCTTTTTCGAAATGGCCTCAGATAAAATTACATCATTTCTCACCCTTGAACATGCATAGAATAGCCTACCTGAGAAACAGCCCACAACCACAATTAAAAGTATAGGCCTTTGTGAGTTTCCAAATCCAAATATTACTGCTCCGTCATGTCTGACTCTTTGGGATCCTTTGGAGTATAGCCTGCCAGGCTCCTCTGTCCATGGCATTCTCCAAGCAGGAATACTGGAGTGGGTAGCTGCTATTCCCTTCTCCAGGGGATCTTCCCGACTCAGGGATCAAACCCAGGTCTCCTACATTGCAGGCAGATTCTTCACCCACTGAGCCATCGGGGAAGATCCTTGTGAGTTTGGGTTAGTACATTTTTCTTTTAAAATATGGAGGTACCTAGTAGGTTTATTTGCCTGGAAAATCCCATGGATGGAGGGGCCTGGTGGGCTGCAGTCCATGGGGTCACTAGGAGTCGGACACGACTGA
>NW_011494664.1:1749670-1791898 GCF_000754665.1 Bison bison bison | reverse complement strand
AGCGACTTCACTTTCACTTTTCACTTTCATGCATTGGAGAAGGAAATAGCAACCCACTCCAGTGTTCTTGCCTGGAGAATCCCAGGGACAGGGGAGCCTGGTGGGCTGCCATCTATGGGGTCACACAGAGTCGGACACGACTGAAGCAACTTGGCAGCAGCAGCAGCAGTAGCAGGTTTATTGACTTAGGGGGATCATTTTCAAGTACTAATATGTCAAAATGAACTAGTTTACAGGTGTTCCTCTCAGCATATAGATGGGATTGTCTGCTTCTGCAGCAATGGCAGTCTGTTGGGAACATGTGACTGTTTTAATGCATCTTTTATACATGCTTTAATACGTCTTTTGCTTTGTGGCAGAAATAGCCTATGCAAGTCTAAAGTTCTAATTATACTAAAAAGGCTTAACCTGAATCAAATCATCCAGTGCTGGGACTCGGCATATTGCATACTGAGTGCATATTGCATATTGCATATTGAGTGCAGCACTTTCCACAGCCTCATCTTTCAGGATCTGGAATAGCTCAACTAGAATTCTATCACTGCTGGGAGCCAGCGTGAGAAACTCCGCCCATGGCAAAGGTCATGAGGAAGGAGGCTCGGCATACGCAAAGGCGGGATGGAGCCTCAGGAGTCCCCCTGGAAATTCTCGAGCATCTACCCCCAAAACCAGAGTCTGCCTACTTTCTGCTTGTGCTTTCACCTACACCTCTGACTTTACGGGGGGCTGTCCCCCACTACCTCTCTCTGAAAAAAGAGTTAGCTTACAGCTCCAGTTAATAATTCCTGGGTGTGACAGTGTTTCAACCTACAAACTCCTTTGGAAATCCTCTAGCCTGCCTGAATAGGTTTTTTCGGCCACATGTGATTGTTCAGAGCCTCCCAACTGTGAGAGGCAGGAGATGTTCTAAACTGTCTAAACACAGATTCCTTTGAGTAGTTACAAGATGGATTAGAAATTGTATTGGTGAAGGGTTTTTCACTTGTTGGGCCAATGTTTGCTGCTAAGTTTCCATATCCCTTACCTGCTGTGTCCCTGGCAGTGTATTGATTAATATGACTGGTGTAAGTAGTAGTTTTAATGTTTGTAACCTTGGACCCTTAAGTTAATTCTTTTTCTTGTTGTAGCCCACCACACCTTTGCCCTATAGGAATGCAACTTTAATGCTTTTGGAGGGTGGCACCTGACTAGTCACCTTTAGAGAAAAATAAGTTTTCTGAAGAAAGGGTCTTAAAATGTTAACAGGCCTCTGGGCCAGAAGATGATGCAAATCACCTAAACTTTTGCGTATGATAAGTTTGCAGGAAGAAAGCCTGGCTTACTGCATGACTCTACCTCTTCCCCCATTATCCTCTATGCATAACTTAAGGTATAAAAACTACTTTGGAAAATAAAGTGCGGGCCTTGTTCACCGAAACTTGGTCTCCCCATGTTGTTCTCTCTCTCACCTTCTCGCTGAATTATTCAGCCTCTTTTCTCCACTGAATTTCCTCACTGAGCTATCCTTATTTCAGCCTCTTTTCTCCACTGAATTTCCTCACTGAGCTATCCTTATTCTATTACTCTTTATATCCTTAATTAACGTTTAATTAAGCAGTTGTTTCCTGATCCTCACCGACGCCGTCCCCGCTTCGAATTCCCTGGATCCACCGGGGCTGGACCCCGGCAATCCAGCAAACCCAAATTTACAAAACAACTGCTCTGTAATTTCCAAAATATGTGGATGTCAGGGTAGACAAAGTGTAAAGACGATTAAAGAGACATGACAGCTAAATGTAACATGGCCTGGAGCTGGGACGGAAAGGGAGATATTGCCATAAAGGGTATTATTGGAACAACTGGAAAATTTTTATGTGAACCATGTTTTAAGTAGTAGCCGTATATCAATGTTAAATTTTCTGAGCTTGATACTTATGTAAGAAAAGATCCTTAGATAAAAATCTGAAGGTAAAGGAATATGTTTTATGCAACTGTCTTAAATTATTTGGGGGAAAAAATGTGTGTGTGTGTGTGTGTGTGTGTGTGAGAAGGAAGGTGGGGAAGGGAGATGGGGGAGAAAAGGGGAACATGGAGGGAGGCTGGGAGGGAGAGTGAAAAAAAAATCGTGGGGAAATGTTTTTATAATTGATATATTTGGAGGAAAGGCATATGGCAGTTCTTTATATCATTCTTGCAACTCTTCTGTAGCTTGAAATTATTTCAAAATGAAATTAAAAAGACATTATTAAAAACAACACAGGACCTAGCAATAGGGGTTTAGTTGTCGGGGAGGAACTGGCCTGTTTAAGGTCTCAGGAAACAGATGAGGGAGATGACAGTTGAGACTGGGGAGCGGGTACAAAAAGAAGGAAGATTAAAAAGAAGATCTTGGGGGAAATATCCTGCATTCAGTGCAATGACTGCACTGAAAGTGGTCACAGTCATTTGGGGAGGACAGTGCCCTGCAGGCTAGGCTGTCCCTGCTACCCCTCCTCCCCCCAAGAAGGCGCACTTGACTTGTGGGAGGGGCTACGCCTACGTGGACTTTAAAAGTACCTAAGATTCTGGTGTACACTCAAGATGAGATGTAACTCATATTTTTGTTCACTGAGATATTTTGTGATTAAAAACTCTGAGCAAAGTGGAAATGCAGTAATTTTAAAGGAATTTTATGTTGAGTTCTGCCAAGTGAACACATCTTCTTTTGGTTTTATTGTGTTTGTGGTCAGTATGAAGAAAACAAAACCTCTGCTTACTGTATCTTTTCATAGTCATTGTAACAAGAAGCAAACAGTCTTTTGTGGTCACCGTAAAATGACTATAATGTTTGGTAGCAAACAGAATCCATGTACTCTTACTAAGGTTAGATAATTTGTTGTATCTTCAGTCCAAGGTTTCTTTATGCTTTTTAAATAATCCAGTAGTAGAGTAGAATCTATTAGCTAAAATCAGTTTGGGAATTAAGAGCAAAACCTGGGGTGGGAGAGAAAAGGGTGGACTTTTACAAGATACAATCAGTAAAAATTCAGGGAAAGATCTGAAAACCATGTATGATAATTCATACTTGTTCCTGAACTGTGCCCTGAGTTGGTAATGTGGGCCTTCCCTGGTGGCTCAGACGGTAAAGCATCTGTCTATCAATTCGGGAGACCTGGGTTTGATCCCTGGGTCGGGAAGATTCCCTGGAGAAGGAAATGGCAACCCACTCTAGTACTCTTGCCTAGAAAATCCCATGGACAGAGGAGCCTGGTGCAGGCTACTGTCCATGGGGTCGCAAAGAGTCGGACACGGTGGAGTTGGTAATACCAGTAGCTTTTTATCATATCCCTCTTGTCCTTAAATTTTATTTTAAAAAATTTATATCCCAACACTTTCTGCCCTTGGAATTTTTCTGTCTTCTGAGTTTTTGTTTTTGTTTTTTTTTAATGTTTAAAAATATGTCGGCATGATGTCCAATTTTTAACTAGTGACTTGGGCAAGAGGAGAAGGGGACGACAGAGGATGAGATGGCTGGATGGCATCACTGACTCAATGCACGTGAGTCTCAGTGAACTCCGGGAGTTGGTGATGGACAGGGAGGCCTTGCATGCTGCGATTCATGGGGCTGCAAAGAGTCGGACACGACTGAGCAACTGATCTGGTTTGATCTGGGCATGATACAATTACCAGAATTTAAAGAGTGGTAGTCACGCCCATATGGGGAAAGATGTTTGGGTGTGTTCTTTTGAAACTGAAACTGTAAAAGTAGGTGCTTAAAAGATCTTGTTTGCTGCTCTGTATGGTAAAAACTAATTCTGTTGTATCATGTACATAGTTACTCATCACAGATGAGTAAATTCACAGAAAATTAACCATGTATTTATTCTTGCCTTGAAGCTAAGTTAAACATAAAATTCTATTCCTACAGCCCACAGTATGACCGACCTTGTAGTGATTCATATGTTGATTATAAGAGTTATGGGGCATCTAGACTGGTTCAGCTGAAACTCATGTTCACTGGTATCTGGGGAAGACAGTTTTTAATTGGGTAAGGAGAGGGAATTCAGTTGGAGGTTGGGGTCTCAAAGGGAGAAATAAAAGATATAAGATGGCATGTCCTTCCACAACCATCACCTGGATTGAACTGGAGCTGGGTGATGAGCACCAGATGATGATCAAAATGTCTTTTTTTTTTTTTGGTTACTCAGCATGGCATGTGGGATCTTGGTTCCCCAACCAGGGATCAAACCTGTGCCTGGATGCCAGGGAAGGGCCCCTGCCAATGTCTTTAAAAGAAACTTTAAGGTCTTCCTTGGTGATGCAGTGGCAAAGAATCCTCCTGCCAACGCAGGAGACGATGGGGCTCCGACCCCTGGTCCAGGAAGATCCCACATGTTGTAGAGTAACTAAGCCCCTGTGCTCCAAAGCCCAGGACACAATTACTGGCCCACATGCTACAACTACTGAAGTCTGTGAGCAGAGAGCCCATGCTCCCCAACAAGAGAAGGCACGGCAATGAGAAGCCCTCACACCACAGCTAGACAGCAGCCCCTGCTGGCTACAACTAGCGGAAAGTCTGTGCAGCAACAAAGACCCAGCGTAGCCAAAAGTAAATTTTTAAATAATTTTTTTAAAAAAAGAAACAGGGTCCCAGAGTCCTTGCACACATTCTCTGTCTTCTCTTTCCCAGCCTAGCCCAGCCTCACCACAGTGGACACCTTCATGGGTACCTGGAAGTTAGTGGATAGCAGGAATTTCGATGACTACATGAAGTCTCTTGGTGTGGGTTTTGCTACCAAACAGGCGGCCAATATTACCAAGCCTATCACAGTCATCGAAGTGAATGTGGACACAATCACCATAAAAACACAAAGCGTCTTTCAGAATAGGGAGGTTAGCTTCAAGCTGGGAGTGAATTTCAATGAGACAACAGCAGATGACAGGAAAGTCAAGTCCACCGTGATGCTGGATGGAGGCAAATTTGTCCACGTGCAGAAGTGGAATGGACAAGAGACAACACTTGTATGGGAAATAGTTGATGAGAAACTCATCCTGCCGCTCACCCACTGCAGTGCGGTTTGCAATCGTACTTACAAGGAAGAGGCATGACCTGTCCACTCCTTTACTGACTGCTCTTCTGCCAGTTGGCTACTCATGGACTCGGCACCAGATTGCCTCATTTTTCTCCCCTAGCATTTTATATAAATCTACCTTGATTGCAGAAATTTTCCTGGTGTCAGGTGGCATCAGCCTAAATCCAGTTCCAATCTCATTGTGTATGTTTGGTTTTTTAACTGCATCCAAAGGGTGCTGCTCTGAGGTCAATAACGCAGAGTCAAGGCCAAAAAAAAAAAGAAAGAAGCCTTTAGGAGCCTCTGAAAAGAGCAGAGCTGCTTTGGGATCAATGTGACAAAGTATCACACAGTTTAAGGAAGGGGCCCTTCTATCCAGAACTTCTTCTCTGCACAGAACTTACTCCTCCTCTGGAAAATAAAAGCAACTACTTTAGGGAAGTCAGAAGGCGGCAGCACTCTCATACGTGGTTTCATCACAGTTTGGGGGTGTGTTCTGGGGATTTGTGAGCAGCAGGTGTCAGCAAGGGACATTCAAACCAGGAAGGAAGTTTGGGTCTGAGTGATTGGGCTATGGCACATTCCAACACTGGGATTAGCTAAATTACTGATTAAAAATGAAAAACTAAGAGCCAACTTCTTTTGTAAATGTTACCTTATGGCATTTCAAAAATTATTTGGAGGAGTGTACTAGCTTGCTTGCGTTGCCTTTATAAAGGCTGGGTGGCTTAAATAATAGAGACTTATTTTCTCTGAGTTCTAGAGGCTGATGGTCCAGGATCAAGGCGTCAGCAGGGTGGGTTCGCTCAAAGGACTCTCTCCTTGGTTTGCAGATGGTCACACACTAGCTGCCTTCTCACATGGCCTTTTCCCTGTGCCTGTGTGCCTCTGCTGTCTCTCTTGTGTATCCACATACTCTCTTAGTAAGGACATCAATCAAATTGGATTTGGACCCACCATAATGGCCTCATTTTAACTCCCATCACCTTTTTTAAGGTACTGTCTCCAAATATATCACATTCTGAAATCCAGTGGACAAGGCTTCAACATAGGAATTTGAAGGGGATGAGTTCAGCCCATAACAGGAGATATCCAATTTTGATAGCAGTAATTACAAACTTTCAGGAGAGCTGCATAATCTAGAGAGAGCTGCTTCCAACTCTAAAGAAAACAAGGGTTACAATGCTTAGGTACTTTTTTAAAAGTTGAAGTATAGTTGATGTACAATATTATATGTTACAGATGTATAATACAGTGATTCACAATTTTAAAGGTTATCGGTTCAGTTCAGTCACTCAGTCGTGTCCGACTCTGCGACCCCATGAATCGCAGCACGCCAGGCCTCCCTGTCCATCACCAACTCCCGGAGTTCATCCAAACTCATGTCCATAGAGTCGGTGATGCCATCCAGCCATCTCATCCTCTGTCGTCCCCTTCTCCTCCTGCCCCCAATCCCTCCCAGCATCAGAGTCTTTTCCAATGAGTCAACTCTTCGCATGAGGTGGCCAAAGTATTAGAGTTTCAGCTTTAGCATCAGTCCTTCCAGATCTCCTTTAGAATGGATTGGTTGGATCTCCTTGCAGTCCAAGGGACTCTCAAGAGTCTTCTCCAACACCACAGTTCAAAAGCATCAATTCTTCAGTGCTCAGCTTTCTTCACAGTCCAACTCTCATATCCATACATGACCACTGGAAAAACCATAGCCTTGACTAGACAGACCTTTGTTGGCAAAGTAATGTCTCTGCTTTTCAATATGCTATCTAGGTTGGTCATAACTCTCCTTTCAAGAAGTAAGCGTCTTTTAATTTCATGGCTGCAATCACCATCTGAAGTGATTTTGGAGCCCCCAAAAAATAAAGTCTGACACTGTTTCCACTGTTTCCCCATCTAATTCCCATGAAGTGATCAGTTATACTCCATAGTTATAAAATATTGGCTAGGACTTCCTTGGTGGTTCAGTGGTTAAAAATCTGCTTGCTGGGACTTCCCTGGTGGTCCAGTGGTTAAGAATCCACCCTGCAATTTAGGGGACACAAGGTCAACCCCTGGTCAGGGAACTAAGATCCCACATGCCATGGAGCAAAGGTCCTGCATGATGCAATGAAGATCCTGCGTGCCGCAACTGACACCCTATGCAGCCATAATTTAAAAAAAAAAAAAGAATCTGCTTGGTGCTAAAGGGCACACGAGTTTGATCTCTGCTCCGGGAAGATTCCACATGCTGCAGAGCAACTAAGCCCATGAGCCACAACTACTGAGTCTGAGCACCCTAGAGCCCAGGCTCTGCAACAAGCAAAGCCCCTCTCACCACAGCTAGAGAAAGCGGGCATGCAGTAACAAAGACCCAGAGCAGCCAAAAAATAAATAAATACATTAAAAAAAAATTGGTTCTATTCCCCATGTTGTACAATGTATCCTTGTAGCTTATTTTATACCTAATAACTTGTAGCTCCTACTCCCTATGCCTATATAACCTTTCCTCCCTTCCCTCTCCCCACTGGTAACCATTAGTTTATTCTCTATATCTGTGAATCTTTTTGTTATAGTCACTGGCTTGTTGTCTTTTTAAAATTCTACATGTTAGTGAAATTCCACATGTTAGTGATATAATATTGGAGAAGGAAATGGCAACCCACTCCAGTATTCTTGCCTGGAGAATCCCAGGGATGGGGGAGCCTGGTGGGCTGCCGTCTATGGGGTCGCACAGAGTCAGACACGACTGAAGCGACTTAGTAGTAGTAGTAGTAGTGATATAATACAGTAGTTTTCTTTCTCTGTTTGACTTACTTCACTTCACATAATGCCCTCCAAGTTCAACAGTGTTGCTACAAATGGTAAAATTTCATTCTTTTTTGAGGGGCTGAATATATATGTACTGGGGGCTTCCCAGCTGGTGCTAGTGGTAAAGAACTCCTCTGCCAATGCAGGTAGACTTAAGAGATGCAGGTTCAACCCCTGGGTCGGGAAGATCCCCTGGAGGAGGCACAGCAACGCACTCCAGTATTCCTGCCTGGAGAATCCATGGACAGAGGAGCCTGGTGGGCTACAGTCCACAGGGTCGCAAAGAGTCAGACATGAGGGAAGCGACCTAGCACGTACATATGTACCGCATCTTCTTTATTCTTCATCTGTTGATGGACACTTAGGCTGCTTTCGTATTTTGGCAACTGTAAATAATGCTGCTGTGAACATTAAGGTGCATGTATTTTTTTCATGTTTTTGGTTTGCTTTTTCTCCCCAGATACATACCCAAGAGTGGAATTGCCAGTGTATGGTAGTTCTATTTTTAGATTTTTGAGAAACCTCCATACTGTTTTCTGTAGCGGCTGCACCAATTTACATTTCCAACAGCAGTTTACAAGGGCTCCCTTTTCTCCACATCCTTACCAGTGCCAGTGCAGACTAATTCTCCAATTTTCATTCATTGTGAGCATCAGCTTACATTTGGCTACTTGTAAATCACACTTGGAAACTGTATTTCCAATTCATTCCAAAGATGTTCAGCACTCTTTTGGGATTAGCATTCTTTGAAGTGGGCTGATCCGCCTCCTGCCACTCTGCCTTTACCCTTCTGCTCACCTTTCATCATTGTGAGGCAAATTTACTTTCATAATTTTCCAAATTCTTTTCTTTTACTCAGGCTTCTCAGTGAAATCCACAGCTCCTCCTCCCCACAGGAATGCTCCCACCAGCAGAGCTCTCCTCCGGCCCCTGCTTCTGCTTCACTGACCTCTGAATCACCAGCAACTTGCTGACCTTAGGGGAGAACCTGATCCAATCAGAGACAAAGTCCACATACCTTGGGTCTCTTCGGCTCCCTCTATGCTTCTTAGAGCCCCTCGTGCTCAGATGCTAAGTCGTGTCCGACTCTTTGCAACCCCATGGACTGAAGCACACCAGGCTTCCTGTCCTCCACTATCTCCTGGAGTTTGCTCAGGTTCATGTCCATTTAGTCAGTGATGCTATCTACTTGTCTCATTCTCTGCTGCCGTCTTCTCTGTTTGCCAAATCAAATAGATTAAGCAATCCTCAACACTGGGCCCTTAAAAATGGGGAAAGAAGACCATTTATGGCATGGACAAAAGGGCAGATAATACCCCTCAAGTGAAACTCATCACAGGTTTTAGCACTTTTCCCCGTAGGACGAAAATCGCTTACAGTGAACGGGGTTTTACTGCCACCTCCTGGATCATGCTTGGCAGCACTGGGCAGCCATGGGCGGAGCCAAAGGAGTAGGGGTCACCATAGCGAAGTGGATGTAATGTCAACTACAAAAACTCCCGAGCTCAGAACTTTCATAACTCTCCTTAAATAACTTCCAGCCATCCAGGCAGCACTGACTTCTTCATTCCTCTACCCTAAAAGGGAAAAATGCCTCTCTCTCATTAACTTATTTTCTCCCAAGACTCAACAGAAGAAAGGGGATCTGAGATCTGACCACCTTACCTGGGATGACAAGTATAATTAAACATAGGCAGAACACACGATGACATAAATCAAAGCAAGATCCTCTATGACCCACCTCCTAGAGTAACAGAAATAAAAACAAAAGTAAACAAGTGGGACCTGATTAAACTTAAAAGCTTTTGCACTATAAGCAACCATAAGCAAGGAAACTATAAGCAAGGTGACAACCCTCAGAATGGGAGAAAATAAGAGCAAATGAAACAACTGACAAAGGATTAACTTCCAAAATATACAAGCAGCTCATACAACTCAATACCAGAAAAACAAACAACCCAATCAAAAAGTGGGGGAAAGACCTAAACAGACATTTCTCCAAAGAAGACATACAGATGGCTAAAAACACATGAAAAGATGCTCAACATCGCTCATTATTAGAGAAATGCAAGTCAAAACCACAATGAGATATCACCTCACACTGGTCAGAATCGCCATCATCAAAAAGTCTACAAACAACAAATGCTGGAGAGGGTGTGGAGAGAAGGGAATGCTCTTGCACCGTTGGTGGGAATGTAAATTGATACAACCACTATGGAAGATGGTATGGAAATTCCTTAAAAACTAGGAACAAAAACACCATATGACCCAGCAATCCCACTTCTAGGCATAGAAGGAAACCTGAAGAAACCAGGGTTGAAAGACACATGTATCCCATTGTTCATTGCAACACTATGTACAACAGCTAGAACATGGAAGCAACCTAGATGCCCATGGACAGATGAATGGATAAAGAAGTTGTGGTGCATATACACAATGGAGTATTACTCAGCCATAAAGATAAATGCATTTGAGTCAGTTCTGATGAGGTGGATGAACCTAGAACCTATTATACAGAGTGAAGTGAGTCAGAGAGAGAAAGATACATATCATATTCTAACATACATATACAGAATCTAGAAAAATGGTTCTGAAGAATTTATTTACAGGGCAGAAATGGAGAAACAGACATAGAGAATAGACTTAGGAACATGGGAGAGGGGAGGAGAGGGTGAAATGTATGGAAAGAGTAACATGGAAACTTACATTACCATATGTAAAATAGATAGCCAACAGGAATTTGCTATATGGCTCAGGAAACTCAAACAGGGGCTCTTTATCAACCTAGAGGGGTGAGATGGGGAGGGAGGTGGGAGGAAGTTTCAAAAGGGAAGGGATATATGTATACCAATGACTGATTCATGTTGAGGTTTGACAGAAAACAACAAAATTCTGTAAATCAATTATCCTTCAATAAAAAAATTAATTAAAAAAATACATTCTCCAGGCTGCATTGTATTTCCCAGTTTAAAATAATTTTTGATCTACAATATACTTTGTACCAAACTATGTTATCTGAATCTGGTGTTTGCCTTTGTTTTCAGGAGGTGGGAAACATACCTACAAAGGAAAATCTCCAATAGTACAGCTGAAATCTGCTTCAGTTTTTCTTAAGACCTTTAATATCTTTCATTAACTAAAGCATAGTAACTCCAATACTTTGGCCACGTGATGCAAAGAGCTGACTCATTTGAAAAGACCCTGATTCTGGGAAAGATTGAAGGCAGGAGGAGAAGGGGACAACAGAGTATGAGATGGTTGGATGGCATCATCAACTAAATGGTCATGAGTTTGAGTAGACCCCGGGAGCTGGTGATGGACAGGGAGGCCTGGCGTGCTGTGGTCCTTGGGGTCACGAAGAGTCGGACACGACTGAGCGACTGAACTGAACTGAACTTTCACCCAGTTTGGTCCCCATGGTAAATTTTTCTAAGATTTACTCATTTATTTTTATTTTTGTCTGTGCTGGGTATTCGTATAGAGTGAGGGCTTTCTCTAGTTGCAGCGAGTAGGGGCTACTCTTCAATGTGAAGCATGGGCTTCTCATTGCAGTGCTTTGTCTTCTTGCGGAGCACAAGCTCTGGGCACATGGGCTCTAGAGCACAGGCTCAGTAGTTGTGGTGCATGGGCTTAGCTGCTCCAAGGCATGTGGGATCTTCCCAGTCCAGTCCAGTCCAGTCATTCAGTCATGTCCAACTCTTTGCGACCCCATGGACTGCAGCACGCCAGGCCTCGTGTCCATCACCAATTCCCGGAGCTTACCCAAACTCATGCCCATTGACTTGGTGATGCCATCCAACCATCTCATCTTCTGTCATCCCCTTCTCCTGCCTTCAATCTTTCCCAGCATCAGGGTCTTTTCGAATGTGTCAGTTCTTCGCATGATGTGGCCAAACTATTGGAGTTTCAGCTTCAACATCAGTCCTTCCAATGAACACTCAGGACTGATCTCCTTTAGGATGGACTGGTTGGATCTCCTTGCAGTCCAAGGGACTCTGAAAAGTCTTCTCCAACACCACAGTTCAAAAGCATCAATTTTTTGGTGCTCAGCTTTCCTTATAATCCAACTCTCACATCCATACATGACTATTGGAAAAACCATAGCTTTGACTAGACGGATCTTTGTTGGCAAAGTAATGTCTCTGCTTTTTAATACACTGTCTAGGTTGGTCATAACTTTCCTTCCAAGGAGTAAGGATCTTTTAGTTTCATGACTGCAGTCACCATCTGCGGTGATTTTGGAGCCCAAGAAAACAAAGTCAGCCACTGTTTCCACTGTTTCCCCATCTATTCGCCATGAAGTGATGCAATTGGATGCCATGATCTTAGTTTTCTGAATGTTGAGCTTTAAGCCAACTTTTTCACTCTCCTCTTTCACTTTCATCAAGAAGCTCTTCAGTTCTTCTTCACTTTCTGCCATAAGGGTGGTGTCATCTGCATATCTGAGGTTAGTGATATTTCTCCCAGCAATCTTGATTCCAGCTTGTGCTTCATTCAGCCCAGCGTTTCTCATGATGTACTTTGAATATAAGTTAAATAAGCAGGGTGACAATATACAGCCTTGACGTACTCCTTTCCCGATTTGGAACTGTTGTTCCATGTCTGGTTCTAACTGTTGCTTCCTGACCTGCATACAGATTTCTCAAGAGGCAGGTCAGGCGGTCTGGTATTCCCATCTCTTTCAGAATTTTCCAGTTTGTTGTTATCCACACAGTCAAAGCAGAAATAGTCACATAGTCAATCCACATAGTCAATAAAGCAGAAATAGATGTTTTTCTGGAACTCTCTTGCTTTTTCAATGATCCAGCAGATGTTGGCAATTTGATCTCTGGTTCCTCTTTCTTTTCTAAATCCAGCTTGAACACCTGGAAGTTCATGGTTCACATATTGTTGAAGCCTGGCTTGGAGAATTTTCAGGATTACTTTACTAGAGTGTGAGATGAGTGCAGTTGTGTGGTAGTTTGAGCATTCTGCCTTTCTTTGGGATTGGAATGAAAACTGACCTTTTCCAGTCCTGTGGCCACTGCTGAGTTTTCCAAATTTGCCAGCATATTGAGTGCAGCACTTTCACAGCATCATCTTTTAGGGTTTGAAACAGTTCAACAGGAATTCCATCACCTCCACTAGCTTTGTTCATAGTGATGCATACTAAGGCCCACTTGAGTTCACATTCTAGGCACTTGCATCAGCAGGCAGATTCTTAACCACTGGACCACCAGAGAAGCCCCATGGAAACTATTAGTAGTATTTTCTAATATGGTCCAGTTGTAGGGAGGTACGTTCTTATACACTGTTGCTGGGAATGTAAATTGGCACGGCATTTCTGGAGGACAATATGTCAGAATCGATCAAAATCTAAGAGGAAGCATACCTTTTGCATTTTCAAAATATCCCTGGTGAGCACTGCGACTGTTTCTCCAGCATCCATTCCTTGTTTGCCTCCAGCTGGGTGGAAGCCAGGTGGTCATTAACCTAGACCAATCAGTATAATCCCGTTTCCTTTTGCTCTTTCATTAATTCAAAGAAATTTAACAGAGACCCAAGCCAAGCAGTGCACACCATTCCCCTGGCTACAATGTTTGATTCAAGGTGAGCAGTATCCAAATCTAATTTAATTAATGTGAAGTTTTGTTTACGGCTGGAGAAACATGCTTCCTCCTCTGTAAATGGATGAGGTTACTTGTAGCTCCAGGAGTCTAAGCTCCAAAAGTTCATATTATCTAAACAAAATACATATTTTTTTTTATTGATTCCAGATCTAAGTAATCATGTTGTTGTTCAGTCGCTCAGTCATGTCCAATTCTTTACAACTCCATGAACTGCAGCAAGCCAGACTTCCCTGTCCACTATCTCCCAGAGTTTGCTCAAACTCATGTCCTCAGAGTTGGTGATGTCATCCAACCATCTCATCCTCTGTCACCCCCTTCTCCTCCTGCCCTCAATCTTTCCCAGCATCAGGGTCTTTTCCAATGAGTTGGTTCTTCACATCAGGTGGCCAAAGTATTGGAGCTTCAGCTTCAGCATCAGTCCTTCCAATGACTATTAGGGTTGATTTCCTTAAGGATTGACTGGTTTGAACTCTTTGCAGTCCAAGGGACTCTCAAGAGTCTTCTCAACAAACACCCACAGTTCTATCATTTATTAATTGAGTGACATGATAAATTTCTTAAGCTTTTGAAGCCTATACTTTGCCTGTAAACCATGACTAACATTCCTACCTTCATAGGGCTTCTATTCCTATTGTCAGATAAAAATCACAGAGCTAGATGGTTTGGAACAGAAAGAGGTTATAAAAAAGATGTGGTTCGCAATCTTTAAAGACACAGACATTTTGGCGGCGGCGGCGACTCTGGGTATTGACCTCGCCCGTCTGTGTGCTTTCAGAATCTGGCCCTGACTCTCCCGGAGGGTCTAGAAGTAACTCAACAAACAGCTTTTCTATTTGAAAAATATATAGCGGAGGAGACAGACAGGTAGGTATGTGTGTAAGCAAATGGACTGATCATCAAAGGAAGGAGACTAATTGTAGGTTTGACAGGGACAGAGTAAAGGGACAATGTAAGTGATTAGTTAATCTTACTAGGGGAGTGTAAGTAGGAAAAATATGGAAAATCCCTGTAAGTTAATGATAGCTCAAGAAAGCAAGTTTGCCTAACCATAAAACTAAGCAGGCTTTCTTAGCAACAAAACCATGTAACAGAAGCACGAGACATGCCCCAAAGCAATAAAACAAGGGTGGCATGAGGCCCACCACTTGCCCAGTAAACTCAGTAAGTTAACGATCCCTAGGACATGCTCTCTGCACACATAAGAAACAACAATAATTTGTGGACCTAGATGAACCACGTAGGGACAAGAAAATTCCCCTTTTCAACCTGGAGAAGGAACTGATGATAGAAGCACAGAGTCTAGTCAAGAGAGACAAGGAAGTTCTTCTCCCCCTCCCCACTTTTCCTTTGACTGTAAAATTGTAGCCCAGTAAGTTCTCGGTATGCAGCATTTCTTGCCCACCCACTTGTAAGCCTCAGAAGCGTCCTATTGTAATAAATCACTTATCTACCACTTTTCTCTCACTGAATTCTTTCTTGTGCTGAGACATAAAGGACTATAGTACCAGACCTCGTCAGAACCCCTGAAACAACACCAAACAGTTTGGGGTTCAGGAGAGAAGTAACCAGTGGAGACATTGTTGTGGGACAGAAGGACTGTTTTCAATTCAAGCAGCAGTTAATGGAGGTCGTTTTCCAAATTTAGAGGCACATGTGTGTGTGTTCAGTCACTTTAGTCATGTCCAACTGTTTGCAACCCTAAGGACTGTAACCCTCCAAGTTCCTCTGTCTGTGGAATTCTCCAGACAAGAATACTGGAGTGGGTTACCATTCCCTCTTCTAGGGGATCTCTTGACCTAGGGATCAAACCTGTGTCTCTTGTGTCTCTTGAACTGACAGGAGGATTCTTTACCACTGAGCCACTGGGGAAGCTCTAGAAGCATGAAGATAGCTAAATGGAGATAAACTGATACAAAAAAACCTGTTCTCTTGACTGATTGGAGATCCTTCCCTAATGTAAGGAGAAGAAAACATGCTGAATTGAAATATTTTGGTTTCACCTTCCTGACTCCTCATTTAATTCATGTTAACCAATAACACAGTTTCCAAAATTTGGCTAGAGCCTTCCTCACTTCTACAGGAGATGATCCTACACGCCAAAGTAGAACAAGAAAGGATTAAATAAGGCTATGCAATGGAGGGAAATAAAATTTCACTGAAAGCAAAGGAAAACAACATTTTGTCGGTGAGTTTTTGTTTTGTTTTCAGTTTCTCAGTATATAATAACATCACAAATATCCACAATAATAATATCCAAAAATATCTACAAACACAAAGCTCTAAATCACAAGTTACTTACAAGTGATGACAAGTGATTTGTGGTAAGGTACTTCTCAGAAAGACATGTTAAGAAACAGATAAGCTTTATCATAATTATGAGCTTTTCTGGTGGCTCAGTGGTAAAGAATTCGCTTGCTAATGCAGGACACTTGGGTTCTATCCCTGGGTCAAGAAGATCCCCTGGAGAAGGAAATGGCAACCCACTCCAGTATTCTTGTCTGGGAAGTCCCATGGACAGAGGAGTCTGGAAGGCTACAGCCCACGGAGAGGCAAAAGAGTCAGAGACCACTTAGTGACTAAACAACAACATGGTAATTACACTTTCGAGTTACTTCATGTCTGAAGCTACAAAGAGAGAAAATAAGACCTTTTAAAACATAATGTGAGAACATACTTTTTCATTCACATGGAGGAGTGTTAAGGGTTCATTTCTAATGCTAAAACACAACACAAAAAAATGGGAAAAAATTCATTTAGTCCAATTTTCTAGGACCAGCCTTAAAACCTGAAAAGCAGTGATGCTGAGGTCTCTAATTCCTGCCAATGGTTCGGTTATAGGAAGCAGGGCTTAGCAAACAAGTCAAGTACATTTTCCCACCTAGTGTAACACACAATTTACTATAGATTCAGCCTTGTAGCAAAACTAAAGTGAAGGAACCAATGATGAGAGTCACAAGAGAAAACACATCTTCTGTGTCCCCATTTCTATAGGATGTTAGCTATCCTAACCAAGCAAGGCATTCTCTCTTACCAAGCAAGGTATTCTCAATCAAGAGAACCAGCTTCTAAGATTGAGTTTGTCACAGTTTTTACCAGGTCGTCTTTACAAGACAAGTAAAGGACAAGACAGGGCCAGGCTGCTTGTATCACTGGCTGTACAAGAAAATTAACTTGCTATCCATTTCCTAAATTTTGAAAAGAAAATTAATGGATTATTTCAAACTTATCTGTTAAAACTATACAGTGCTGCATGCATTATTCATGGTCGCAAATAAAAATCAAGCAAAAACCATATATGGAGCTCAGTAAGATATAATATTTATTAATTTTAAAACATACATACACACAGCAAGCCCATTTCCCCCACCAGTACATACATATATTTTCTATTAGTAAGTGGCTTAATCATATCCTTGTAGGTGAGAAAAAGTTAAAAGTAACCTCAAACTGAAAAGAGGGATTATTTTGGTTCAGTATCTATGGCCCCAATTTGCAAAATCTTCTTTTTCAAGTAGTTCTGCAAGTTCTAACCAGATAAGATCCTCAAGTCTCAACCTGGACTTACAGTAAATCATTTTTAGTTCCTTAACTCTGAAGTTCACAATATGTTTTAATAAACAAAAAAATGCCCAAAAGCAAATATAGAAATGAGAAGGTTATGATCTTAGATCCTTAGACACTGAGATGATATTTTCACACTGATCTATAAATTAAAATAACATAGAAATAAACTAGAGAAACACTTGGCTTTTTAAGTATCATCTGCTTTCCATGCTGTAGAGTCTCTTGGCAATATTTTTCAAAGTAAAAATAAAATAATATTTTAATGTACTTATACACAAATTTTCTTCAGCATGTTAGCCATAACAATCTAGTCAAATACTTGGTCAGAGGTTAAAGATAGAACCTCAGAATCAAGACCAAATTTTAGCTGAACTACCACCAATAGACTCCACATTGGAGCCTCTTATTTTGCCTCCTCTGGAATGTCCTATTCTTTTGAAGCCCAAGTGTCTAAGGTCAGAATTTCAATATTAAGCTCTTTAGAGTAATAGAGAAAAGTGCTAGTTAAATTTGGGAGGCATTCTAGCCAATGCCTTTTGGAAAAAAACAAAATGTTGTTAATAGGTTAAGGCAAAAAAAAAGTGTCCACACAAATTCTGGTCCCCTTAAAAACCATTCTCTAAATGCAGAGCACGACTTACAACCCAGAAACCAAAAACCTGCAGTCCAACTGGTTTAACATTACCACCTAAAAGTTTGGACCAGAGCACTAGAAAAGATGCATGCGCTGATGGTAAATGATTTTGCACCTTGATAAAAAGTTTTGGGGAAGGCCTAAGTATTTGAGGAAACAAGGAGAGAGGAACATCTCTAGGTTCTGTCTAATGTCACCTTCAAACTATCAGTGGGACAAGAGAGAAGTCCTCACAGTCGACATTCCCTCCCTAAAGCATTTCCAACTGGGGAGTTTCATAGACACTGAGCCAGATAAGAGTAATCAGCCTGAGTCGACTGGTATAACGCAGTTTCAGCCCTGAAACTCTGTATGGTTACCTCTGTTTTTTTTCAAATGAGAAGCACAGTACTCAGCTCCAAGATAAACTTAACGAAATTCTTCTTCACCACTCATTTCAATCACATTCCTACACACAGGAACATTAGCACTAGAATCTTACAAAACAGAGGACTGTCCAATGCCAGAATCACACTAAGTTATTAGAAATAATGGTTTCTTTGCAAAATTTGCTTTAGTGTGGTTCTTAGAAGATCAGCAGAGGCCAAAATTCCCACAATAACACTGATCAAACATTAACAATAATCACAGAAACCAAAGATACACTTCTATCCATAGAGAGTAGTTACTTTTCTCCTTAAAGCATAGAAACAAGCAAGATTTTTAAATTTGTTTTATAATTAAGTTTGGGTAAAGGAAACAAAATCTTTTTTATCTTTTTTTTTTTTTTCATTTTCTTCAATTGATCCTAGTTTTGATCATCTACCTCCACTGAACTCACTTCCAAATAAATGTACACATTTATATAGATAGCAAACAAGATTCAATGCATAAATAACAAAACCTTTTAAATGCTTCTCTTTTATTTTTACTCACTTTAAATACACAATCTACTAATAGTAAATACACATTCATATAACAAGAACCCTATCACTATGCTTTCATTTGATACATCTTGAAATAGCATCAACGGACTTGAAATGTGAGGGGATAACAGTTATTCAATCTTCCTGTGAAACACATGGATGGTGTCTTTTCTTCTGCTGTAAGGCTTTTCTTAGAAAATGCAGGCAGTTCAGAAGTCAATGCTCAAAGCCATGAATCTCTGCTCCTAGAATTCTGTTGCACAAGAATGTTCTCTCAGGTACCATAGCAGCATCTAAAAGCAAAGGGGGATATATACCACCCAATAGTTCATACAAATTCCTGCTAGAAATTGATTTCTACCTCTCTTGCCTTCTTACCCTGTATATATTGATAGTCTTGGTAGGTATTACGTGGTCTAAGAAAATCATGAGTATCAAAAACAAGATTTTAAAGACAGTCTTCAGGATAATTACTCACCAAAACTATCATGTGTAGCACATCCACTTTTATATAAATAATGACTAATTTTGACAAAACAGATCCAGGTTTTAAGAGAGCTTGAAGTTTACACAGTATGTATAATGAATGCATTGTAATGACTTCCACTAGGGCCTTGGAAAGGACCTCTAAAAATGAGAAATTAAAATTTAAAATTTGTTCACGTCACAGTAAATTCACATTTGGTGTCACAGACATTCAAAATACTTTGTGGAGGTTGAAAGATTAATTCTAACAACACAGTTATGAGAATGTGGGATTTTATTACCAATACATTTCACAGAGTTAATGAGATACTCAATTTTGAATGACGTGTGTGAGCTCACATAGAAAAGTATCACCCCCAAAAGGTCTGATTTGGGGGGGGAGAAGTTTTAGCATTAAAAAGTTCTATTTAAAAGGAAAGCAATCACTGGGTTTAGTGCTGATACCTCTTTATTAGGAAAAGGATTATCTAGCAGTCATTTGCTCTTTCTTGTTTTACAAGCCCAAAGGGCATATGACTGATAAGAGAGATAAGTCCGTATCCTCCTGGAACATTTCTCACCCTAAATTCACATTACTGTATCCAATAAAATACAGCAGATTAGTTTAAAAGCAAGAGATGTAAACTCTATGAAAAAGGATTTCATCCCAGAGACAAATGCTACTTCTATTTTTTTAAGTGGTACAATTCTTTGTCTATTAGGAGTTCCCACAGAGCCAAACATGGAAGAATATTTTGGCTGGGAATCTGTAACTTTAGCAAGCTATTAACACAAAACATTTCCCATGAAAGGTAACACAGCTCCAAGTGTGAGAAATCAGACCTACCCAGTTCAGAATCAACAGGCCACTCAGTGCTGGTGTTCCACGGGAGGCAAATCAGCCTCTGAATCATCTGACAGGGGAGATTTTGATACCTAGAAGTTAATAATTGAGCATAATAGATTCTCAGTAATTGCCAAAGTCCTACTTCCCCCAAAAGGTTAACTATTCATATGGATAGCTCAAGCTGCTTATACAGAAAAAGATGAAGTAAGGGCTTCATCTTACTCTCTGACCTGGTTGTTGATATATATGCTAAATGATACTTCTGATGTGCCAGGGCAATGTAAACCTGCTATAACCCATGTTTACTACCTATCAACAAAATAAACAAATCAAAACCGTTTGAAAAAAATACAAAAAAAACAACTGAGGATGAAGGACAAGAGTCAAAACTTGGAGATACAACCCTTCGTGTGGGAGTAAGTTTCCAGTTTTGTTTGTTTTTCACCACTGTGACTTTGCCCAAAGGGCAAGCCCTGCTATCAGAGTAGTGAGAAGTGCAAGATAGATCAGTAGAAATTACTCAATCTGAAAAACAGAAAAAAAGATTGAAGAAGGTGAAAAGCCTCAGGAACCTGTAAAAAAAAAAAAAAAAACCTACCCAAAGGTCTACCATATAAGTCACTGGAATTTCATAAAGAGAAAAGAAAGATATGGCAGGAAAAAATATTTGAAGAAATAATGACCAAAACTTGCCAAATTTGGTAACAGAGATCAGTTTGCAGATTCAAGAAGCTCAGCAAATTTCAGAAGGATACACTCAAAGAGAACTATGCCCAAACATAAGATATTCAAGCTAATGAACACAAAAGACAAAGATTAGATAGTGAAAGCAGCTAGAGAAAAATGAAACACTTCATACAGAGGAACAATTCAAATACCTGATAATTTTCCACCAGAAACTGTAGTGACTAGAAGACAGAGAAATAATTATCTTTATAGCACTGAGAGAAAAAAATTCTTTTTTAAAAATCTACCAACTCGTGCTCTATATCCAGTGAAAATATATTTCAGGAAAGAAGGCAAAATAATAATGTGATTCCCAAATGAAAGAAAAGTAAGAGTTTGTCATTATCATACCTGCTCAGTAAAAATCATTACAGGAGGTTTTCCAGACAGAAGGAAAATAATATCAGAAATTAAAACTGTAATCTTTATGAAAGAAGGAAGAACAACATTAAAAGTCAGTAGCTAGGTAAACATAGAAAACTACTTTCTTTGCATAAACTGCTTAAAATACTTATTATTATTTATAGATTATTTATAGAACAGTCTTTTGGACTCTGTGGGAGAGGGAGAGGGTGGGATGATTTGGGAGAATGGCATTGAAATATGTATAATATCACATATGAAACGAGTCGCCAGTCCAGGTTCGATGCACGATACTGGATGCTTGGGGCTGGTGCAATGGAATGACCCAGAGGGATGGTATGGGGAGGGAGGAGGGAGGAGGGTTCAGGATGGGGAACACATGTATACCTGTGGCGGATTCATTTCGATATATGGCAAAACCAATACAATATTGTAAAGTTAAAAAATAAAATAAAATACTTATGATTATTTTAGCAAAAAGATAATATAGTGTAGTGAGGCTTTCTATGTATGTGAATAAAATACATAACTCTAACATAAAGTTCAGGTGTGCAGAAGAGAAATAGGTTTTGAAAGATTCTACATTTTATAAGTGATACAATGCTTATTCTAAGTAGACTATGAAAAAATTAGTTGTATACACTGTAATCCTTAGAGAATTCATTAAAAAAATAATGCAGAGATTATCACCAAAGAACCAGTACTAAAAATACCTAAATACAAAATAAGACTGGAAAGGGAAAACAGAGGAATAAAAATAACTAATAAAAAAATAGTGCTAGATCCAAACACTTGAATAATCACATTAATGTTAATTGGCCTAAATATTCAGTGGTAGGAAGGATTCTAAAGATATTCCCCTAAGATATCTGTCCCTGGTTAGTCAATCAAACTCACTTAGCTACTTCTGTGAAAGAACTTTGAAATTAATGAACATGAAATTAAAGAACATGAAATTAATGAACATGAAATTAATTTATCAATTCAGCTGACCCTCAGAGAGATTATCCCAGTGGGCCCAAGGAATCACATGTGCCCTTAAAAGCGGAAGAATGTCAGAGAGGTGAGGCAGATGAGTTAAGAGTGAGTCAAAGGAGTAAGAAAGTTTCAACCACAGTTGCTGGCTTTGAGGCCTGTGGAATTAGGCCATGAGCCATGTGAATGGCCTCTAGAAGCCAAGAACAACTCCCCAGGTGTCAGTCAGAAAGGAAATGGGACATGAGTCCCACAACCACATGGAACTAGATGCTGCCAACTACTTGAATGAGCCTGGAAACAGATTCCCCCTCTAGAGCCTCCAGAGAGAAATGCAGCCCTGCTGACATCTTAATTTCAGCCTATGAGACTCTTAAGGAGACCAGCAGCTGTACCTTGACTTCCAACCTATGGAAACTGTGAAGCTGAACAAATGGAGATTGTTTTAAATTGGTAGTAACTTGTTAGAAGAAATAGAAAATAAACAGACGTTCCAATTAAAAGAATCAGAATTGACAAAATGGATACAAAGGGAAGATCCTAATTTATCTGCTGTTGGCAAAAGAAACACTTAAAACATAAAAACCAGATAAGCTGAAAGTAAATGAAAGTATTGATAGAAAGACACACTATGAAAACAAATAACTGTAAGTACACTGGAGTGAAGGCTTCCCAGGGGGCACTAGTGGTAAAGAACCCACCTGCCAGTGCAGCAGATATGAGACGTCGGTTTGATCCCTGGGTCAGGGCAATCCCCTGGAGGAGGGCATAGCAGCCCACTCCAGGATTCTTGCCTGGAGAATTCCATGGACAGAAGAGCCTGGTGGGCTACAGTCCACAGGATTGCAAAGAGTCAGACATGACTGAAGTGACTTAGCACGTACGCACACTGCAGTGACTATTTTAATCTCAGATAAAATAGACTTTGAGGCACAGAGCACCAAGAGAGATAAAGTGAGAGACTTCAAAATGATAAAAGAGACAATGTATCAGAAAGACAAAACAAGTATAAATGTGTCTGTACCTAATAAAACAGATTTTTTAAAATACATGAAGCAAAAATAAACAGAAAAATAGACAATGCCACAATCATAGTGAAAGATCTATCAAGATCTTTCAGGAACTGATGAAACTAAACAAAAAAATCATCAAGAATATACAACGTTTGAACATTATCAACCTTAATCGAATTTCACATTTATAAAACACTACATCCAACAACTAATTATATACATTATTTTTAAGAGAATAAGGTTTATTCACCAAGACAGACCATGTGCTGGGCCATAAAACACATCTCCATGCATCTAAAAAAATCGAAATCATACAGAGTATATTCTCTGATCACATGAAGTTAAAATTATAAATTAATAATAAAGTATCTAAAGAATAACCAAGTGTCTGTTAAACAACACATTCCTAAAAAATTATTGGGTTAAAGAAAAAATTACAAGGGAAATTTTTTAAATGTTTGACCAGAATGATAAAGAAAATATAACATATGGAAATTTGTGGGATGAAGCAAACAGTGCTTAGAGGAAAATATTTGAAGTTATGTCTGTAAATATAAAATGTGTAAGCATGGGGTGGAGTGAGGAGTGGAGACATATTCCATGGATTAAGCAATATTTCACTTACAAAATCTATCTTACAGATTGTTCCAGAAGGTATATAATAGACTTTTATAAATGTGAAAATGTTATGTAGTTCAGTGCATTGATGAATACCAGAAAGTAAGGGTGCAAGGCAGGCCCTTGGCTTTCAGTCTCCAGTTACGTCTCTTTCCACCCAGATTTTCCACACACAAATTCATGTTATTTTGGTGTTAATCTGCTTTTTCAATACACCTACTTTCTCTTTCATTGTATTTTAAATACAAATGGAAACTGAACAAATAACTTGAGAGGAAAAATGCAGAACCAGTTTTCAGATATAAAACGATTAGTTCAGAATGAGAAAGAAAAATATTGAAGAAGGGGGAAGGCAGCCAAAGCTTTTCTTCCATTGCATGCAACTAGATTGAGCTGCTGTTGCTGCTGCTGCTAAGTCGCTTCAGTCATGTCCGACTCTGTGTGACCCCAGAGACGGCAACCCACCAGTCTCCCCCATCCCTGGGATTCTCCAGGCAAGAACACTGGAGTGGGTTGCCATTTTCTTTTCCAACGCATGAAAGTGAAAAGTCAAAGTGAAGTCGCTCAGTCATGTACCGACTCTTCGAGACCCCATGGACTGCAGCCTACCAGGCTCCTCCGTCCGTGGGATTTTCCAGGCAAGAGTACTGGAGTGGGGTGCCATTGCCTTCTCTGTAGATTGAGCTATGTTGACCCAAAAAGTGCTTTGAACAATAATGTGCTCACAAAGAGCAAGTGGGAATTTTTGCCTTTAAAATCTGCTTTACATTTAAGTTTAGACGTATACAAGGAATTTCCCGCAACACTGTAGTTCCTAAAAATAAAATCTGTGGCCATGCTTCATCTTCACACAATAGGAATTTGTTTAGCTTTAATGATGTTGCTCCCGAAATGGCTGGCAAGGGATAAGGCAAAAAGCAACAGCTGTCTATAAATGTTTTTCTCAGAATCACTCGGTAACTGCCTCTGTAATTTGTTATCCTCAGCAACAGCATTCCCCTTGTTTGCAGAGTTGTACAAATTATTTCAGGAGTAACAGTAGGAAAAAGTACCCACATAGAGGAAGAGGGTACATACAGGGGCTGTTTATGAAATGGAGATACTTAAACAATCGGGATGGGGAATTCCAAAATAAAAGTTGCATCAAGCAGAAGTGAAAACTTGTTTGAGGAACAAAAGTGGGGGGAAAAAAGAAGTAAAGGGAAAAATTCAGGGATGCATGTCTCAAGTTTGTTGTTAGTTATGGATGGCCCAAGAGATTAAAAAGTTGGCCAGTTTTCTTAGGGATATGACTGTTGTTGATATGAAAGGAGCAGAAACATAAATATTCTGGAGAGATACGAGAAATTATAGAAAAAGACTATATGGAATAGAAAATCTCTAGCATGAACCTAGAGGGGTGGGATGGGGTGAGAAGTGGTAGGGAGGTTCAAGAGGGAGGGGACATATGTGTACCTATGGCTGATTCATGTTGATGTATGGCAGAAACCCACACAATACTGTAAAGCAATTATCCTTCAATTAAAAATAAATAAATTTAAAAAGAAAATCTCTAGCATGGATGGAGCAGATTGCCCTAGGGAAAAGTGTCAAATAAATAATACATTTTAAGAGGATAAAAACAATTCCAGAGTTTAACTCTTTGAAAGATGGGTAATATTAATAATTTTGGTATTATTGCAGTGAAATGCCATAACCTAAAATAAAGAATAGGTATATTAAAGCCACAGCTAGGCTAAATACACACACACACACACAATTTTTTAACCTATAAAAAACTGATCACTGTAAGCTGGGAAATGTTTATGTAAATATATATGTAATAAGGGTGCTTAATGCAATGAATCATAAAATAAAATTTAACATGCAAATTTTATGCTGCTGCTGCTGCTAAGTCACTTCAGTCGTGTCCGACTCTGTGCGACCCCATAGACGGCAGCCCACCAGGCTCCCCGTCCCTGGGATTCTCCAGGCAAGAACACTGGAGTGGGTTGCCATTTTCTTTTCCAACGCATGAAAGTGAAAAGTCAAAGTGAAGTCGCTCAGTCATGTACCACTCCCAGCGACCCCATGGACCGCAGCCCACCAGGCTCCTCCATCCATGGGATCCTCCAGGCAAGAGTACTGGAGTGGGGTGAGATACCACTAATAAACCTACCCAATCAATAAAAGCAAACTCTCCATATGACACTTTAAAAGGAAGTATGTGTGCGTCCTAAGTCACTTCAGTTGTGTCTGACTCTTTGCAACCCTAAGGGCTGTTGCCCACCAGGTTCCTCTGTCCACGGGATTCCCCAGGCAAGAATATTGAGTGGGTTGCCATTCCCTCCTCCAGGGGATCTTCCCCACCCAGGGATCGAACCCACGTCTCCTGCAGTTTCTGCATTGTAGGCAGATTCTTTACCGCTGAGCCACCCAGGAAGCCCAAAAGAAAGTATGAGAGAAACCCAAGTTCCATGAAACCTACAGACAGTATTTCTTTACCTGCTGTAATGTGATACTGGGGGTGTGCAAGTCAATTGTGGCCAGAGACGGAATTCGAGATTCTGAAAGATTTTTGTTCTCTTTCTTTATTAGCCTGGAATTCCGAGCTAGACAAAAATAACCATAAACAATGAGAAAATGAGACATTTTTGTTTGTTTTTCACATTCTATATCTGTCCTTCAGTCTGTAGTTATTGTACATAAGTCTACATTTTCACATACTTAAAGATGTAAAGTTACTAAACATTTTTAATATTGTTAGTTTACTTAACATACATTTTAAATAACGTATACAAAAGGGCTAAAATAGGAAAAGCATTATAAACATACCGATGCCTTCCAGGGCTTTTAGTTCAGGGAGATGATTATAATTTAGTTCAGGCAAACGGACATCTGTCTTTGAGTATTCCCTTCTTTTCTTATTTGCCTGAAGTAGGCTCTTTTCACTAGCAACCTAATATCATCAGAATGGTTAACACAAATGAATTAGCTTCCAGGTAAGCTTGTCCCCTTTTCATAACTATTATATTCATATCTTAAAATTTATGGAATTCAAAAGCTGGAATAATATACAAAAGCTGGAATAATATAAAGTTTGAGGAACACTAATAACAAATGAAACAACTTCACCCAGTTATTTCAAATCTCTTCCTATTAAATTTACTAAAATTGCTAACAAGTGGGATGCTTGGTTGCTGAGTTTCTCCTTCTCCCTCCACCAACTGGCAAGCGTCACAAGGTTAAAAGATGGGCATCAGTGTCCTTTCAGGCCAGCAAGGTCAGGCCTTATGACACTTGCTGGACTTTTATGCAAATAGTTGTTACTGACACCTGAATTGTGAATAGTTCATCTTGTTACAGATCACATCGCCTAGCACACTTTTCACTTTCCCAATGGTAATCTTGTTACTCATTTTTTTACATTTGTCCTTGTCTCCTTCCTCAGCATTAGCAAATGATACTATCTTCCTAGAAATGCATTTTATTAAGGTATAAAGGATAAAATTATTATTCAAATTATTTTCCTAATCTTTCTTAGTACTATTACTTCATATTTTATAAAGTCTGGAAAAATAATAAAGAACAGCAGTAGCACTTCAATTCTGCACCTTTGTGAGTTTGACATTTCCCAATCTGTTTCCTTTAAGAAACACAGAAACTCTACAATCTTTTCCACATTTTCAAAACAGATGATACACAGAGATATTATATGATTTGCTAAAAGGAAAAAACTACATATAGATGATGAAATCATATGTATGTCCATGTATATACACATACATGTATAAACAGTGAAATATACACACAAAGACTATAATGACAGTGTTAAGCCCCTGAGGGTCCAGATGTCTTGAGTTTAATATTCTGTGAACTACTCTGCCTCCCAGAAAGTCTTCAGAAGTCCTGTAGTGAACTTTTGAGTTTCTTTATTTTGGATGTTTCTATTTACTCTTTTAATAGAATTAGTGCTAAGCCTCAAGTTTCAAATCAACTATAAAATAAAATAATTAGTTTAAAAAAAAACTATCCACAAGTAAAAAACAATAAAATAATGAGTATAAACTACTAGATTTGTATATTCAAAAAGTGACAAGTTAAAATACATAAGAGATGTTTATAATAATATACTTATCTACATCTCAGAATCAGGGTACAAAGCATGGGAGAAGGGTATTGATATTCAACCTAGAAGTTGAAGAAAGTGTATGCTTAGTTCTGCCTCTGTTAATTTTCATTAAGAAAAGACCCCATGGGTCTTCTCCCCACTAATCTTTACCTCCTTTCTTGAGTCCCTGTTCCAAAGGAAGATAAACAGAAATGAGATCTAAAATTATCAGCCAGCATTGATTATGTAATGCCTGAAAGAAGCCTGATATCAATGGCAGCAAAACGGTGTTGAGCCAGCTACTTTGAGAAGCCTTGCTGATTAAAATAGTCTTCCAAAGGAGATCAGGAATGTAAAACACACAAAAAAAATCCATAAATAAATGAGCAGAGTATAGCAAAAAAAAAAAAAAAGGAAAGTACTATGGATACAGAAATTATAGGCTAAGAATAGTTAAAAGAAAAATAAATGCAATGTCTCAATCATGAGAGATAGGAAAAGAAGGGTATACTTTTCAGCTCTGAGGATGATGAGAGAGGTAGAGAAGGGAAAATCATGAGAAAAATACTCCTTTGGAAATATACATCCATACCTCCCTGTTCCTGGCAGAAGAATCCATTCACCACATTTCTTAAGCAGTTTAAATGCATGTGACACTATTCAAGGTGTGGGGCAGAACAGTGATGAAAACAAAGAAAGCACAAATTCCTCCTGGGAAGTTTCCATTCAGGGAAAGGGGTAGCGGGGAAAGACATTACATAAATAAGAGAATACAGAGGATGTCAGGTAAGGCAATTAGGGGTGGGGAATTAAACAAGGGGAGGGGAGAAAATAATAGGAGACAAAATGAGTTAAAATATTTGAGAAGACTTCACAGTAAGATTTCATGAAAGTCAAGAAGGAGAGAAAGCAAAGTCTTTGGATTATCTGGGGTAAGGATACTCTAAAAGGGAGGAAACAGCAAGTGCAAAAACCCAACTGTGGGAGCACGTCTAGCCACGTTCTAGGAATAGCGAGGAAATCAATGTGATTGGACTTGTTTAGTTGCTAAGTCATGGCTGACTTTTTTGCAAGCCCATGAGCCCCCTGGGTTACCATTTCTTACTCCCAGGGATCTCCCCAACCCAGGGACTGAACCTGTGTCTCCTGCATTGGCAGGTAGATTCTTAACCACCGAGCCATCAAGCTGGATGGACTGCAGTGATCAAAAACGAGAGTAGCCAGGAGTGGGATGGAGGGATGGCGAGGGTAAATCACTCAGGGACCAAAAGGCCCTGAAAGCACTTTGTTTTTTCTCAGAGATAAGAAGCCAATGGAGGGTTTTGAGTGGAAGAGCAATGATGATTCAACTTAACTTTTAAAAGAAGACTTCTGGCCTGATAATATTCCTCCCAACCTTCAGAAGACCTCTGAACCTTGACATGATTCTACTACTGCAATCTGACACTATGTTTTAATTTGTTTATTCTCTACTAGACCACAAGCTCCTTGAAAAAAAAGATTAACTTATTCTTCTCCAGTGTTTTCTGTTTAATGGATAATAAATATGTTAAGTGAATAAATAGAATATTTCTACCAGAAATCTGATCTGGGTGAGATAAGATAATTTACCTTTTCAAATCTACTCTATAAAAGTACTGATCACCAAACATTAGGTTAAGAAAATTTATGATTACTGAAAAAAATTAAAGCAGGTCATTTTAACAATAACATCTTTTTGACTAAAGTATAGTTGATTTACAATGTTGTGTTAATTTCTGCTGTATAGGAAAATGATTCAGTTATATATACATTCTTTTTTATATTCCTTTCCATTATGGTTTATCTTAGGATATTAAATACAGTTTCTGTGTTATACAGTAGGACACTGTTGCTTATCCATTCTGTATAATAATAACATCTTACATTTAAATTTCTAGATTTATAAAACTTAAACTTGACTTTGATGGTCTGGGATGATATATATATAGTTAAGTTTCTACATTATGATGTATCTCCCAACAAAACTCTCAGTTCTTCACTATCATGTTTAATATTAATAAAATATAGAAATGACTAATGCTTGCTCTTCTACCACTGAGAACAGTTCACTTACCAATGTGGTCACATTAATATTATAAGCTCCTGGTGGAGAATGTTTATTTGGTTTAACAAATGGAATACAATACTTCTTGGTTTTCTCATCCACTCTGTAACAAAAACAACAAAAAAATTTACATTAGAAGCAGTAGTAATTATTTTTTTCAAGCACAAAATTAAATGACCCAACACCAAGTGACATGAACAGACATGAATTTGAGCAAGCTCCAGGAGATAGTAAAGGACAGGGAAGCCTGGTGTGCTGCAGTCCTGGGGTCGCAGAGAGTTGAACATGACTTAGTGACTGAACAAAAACTTACCACCCAGTGACATGCAGTTTAATCAGAATTTACTGCCTATTCTTTTCATTCCAATCCCTGAGAAAGGCAATGCCAAAGAATGCTCAAACTACTGCATAATTGCACTCATCTCACACACTAGTAAAGTAATACTCCAAGCCAGGCTTCAACAATACGTGAACCGTGAACTTCTAGATGTTCAAGCTGGATTTAGAAAGGACAGAGGAACCAGAGATCAAATGGCCAATATCCGCTGGATCATCGAAAAAGCAAGAGAGTTCCAGAAAAAACATCTACTTCTGCTTTATTGACTATGTCAAAGCCTTTGACTGTATGGATCACATTAAACTGTGGAAAATTCTGAAAGAGATGGGAATACCAGACCACCTGACCAGCATCTTGAGAAATCTGTATGCAGGTCAGGAAGCAACAGTTAGAACTGGACATGGAATGACAGGCTGGTTCCAAATAGGAAAAGGAGTAAGTCAAGGCTGTATACTGTCACCCTGCTTATTTAACTTATAGGCAGAGTACATCATGAGAAACGCTGGGCTGGATGAAGCAAAAGCTGAAATCAAGATTGCTGGGAGAAATATCAATAACCTCAGATATGCAGATGACGCCACCCTGATGGCAGAAAGTGAAGAAGAACTAAAGAGCCTCTTGACAAAAGTGAAAGAGGAGAGTGAAAAAGTTGGCTTAAAGCTCAACATTCAAAAAACTAAGATCATGGCATGTGTTCCCATCACTTCATGGCAAATAGATGGGGAAACAGTGGAAATAGTGGCTGACTTTATTTTGGGGGGCTCCCAAATTCCTGCAGATGATGATTGCAGCCATGAAAATGAAAGACGCTTACTCCTTGGAAGGAAAATTATGACCAACCTAGACAGCATATTAAAAAGCAGAGACGTTACTTTGCCAACAAAAGCCCATCTAGTCAAGGTTATGGTTTTTCCAGTAGTCATGTTTGGATGTGAGAGTTGGACTATAAAGAAAGCTGAGCACTGAAGAATTGATAATTTTGAACTGTGGTGTTGGAGAAGACTTGAGAGTCCCTTGGACTGCAAGGAGATCCAACCAGTCCATTCTAAAGGAGATCAGTCCTGAGTGTTCACTGGAAGGACTGATGTTGAAGCTGACACTCCAATACTTTGGCCACCTGATGCAAAGAGCTGACTCATTTGAAAAGACCCTGATGCTAGGAAAGATTCAAGGTGAGAAGAGGACGACAGAGGATGAGATGGTTGGATGGCATCACTGACTCAATGGACATGAGTTTGAGTAAATTCTGGGAGTTGGTGATGGACAGGGAGGCCTGGCATGCTGTAGTCCATGGGGTCGCAAAGAGTCAGACATGACTGAGGGACTGAACTGACTACTAAATGCCCACAGCCACACCATGCAACAGCAGACATGCAAAACCAATTATTTCTTTTATTATGACAACCTCTTTTTGTGTTATTAAACTAAATAGCTATAGAGTCTCTTCACCTTAAATAATACAACTCTATTTTCTTAGGACTCGGTAAATTTTTTGATCAAATGCTAATAATTTTCATCACACTGGCCAAGAAGTCTTTTGAAACAGCAACCTGACAGGAAGCAATAGCAGGGACTTCCCTGGTGGTCTAGTGGTTAAGAATGTGCCTTGCATTTCAGGGGACGTAGGTTCAATTCCTAGTCAGGGAACTAAGATCCCACATACTACAGAGCAACTAAGCCTGTGCACCTCAACTCCTGAGCTGTGCCCTCTAAGGCTGGTGTGACACAACTAGAGAGTCTGTGCACTGCAACAAAAGATCCTGTGTTTTGCAAGTAAGACCTGACACAGCCAAATAAACAAATAATTTAAAAAAAAGAATGAAGAGTATCCAGAAGTCTGAAAGTAATAATGCAGGTCGTTGGACTGATAAATATTTGCAGCTTGTAAATATGTAAGAACATTTTGTTCTTATTTTCCTGATTCATACCTGTAACTCTGAATTCCTGAGATAGTTCCCATTCCAGAAGTAATAGTGGGAGCTGTTGCAGAAAGATTGTGTGTGAGTGGGGGAATTGCCATGCCTGGATTTCTTGTTTGGTCCACGCTGCCATTGCTGCAATCTCGGAGGCTTGTTGAAGGCACTATTTTGACGGGGCTCATCCCATTGTCATTGAGACAGCTGGAATTTGAAGCTCGACTCGCTTTTTCCACTTTTTCTCCATCTGTTTTTGATCCTTTTATTTTAAATACTTTAGAATCCTTAGTTTGGGGATCAGCATTGGTATCCTGTTATAAAATATTAACAACATTAATGATCTGAGGAGAAGGAAAAATCACCTTTTCCTATGAAGTACTTGTCAACAAAAGCAGAATTCCAGAGACAACACCTTCTTGTGCTCCAGTTTTTTCTTATTCTACCTATGGAACTAAAACTAAACCTGGGATTCTCAGACACCTATTTCAAATGAAAATGCAACTCACACGAGCTCTGACATATCTATATCAGATTTAATGATGTATACATAGAACTTCCCTTGTGGTCCAGTGGTTAAGAATCTGCCTGCCAATGCAGGAGACACAGGTTCAGTCCCTGATTCAGGAAGATTCTACTTGCCAAGGGGTAATTAAGGCTGTGAGCCACAACTGCTGAAGCCCGAGTACTGCAACTGCTGAGCTCGTGCCCTAGAGTCCATGCTCCACAGTAAGAGAAGCCACTGCAGTGAGAAGCCCACACACTGCAACTAGAGACAGCCCACACGCAGCAAAGAAGACTAGCACAGTCAAAAATAAATTACTTTAAAAAAAAATTATATATACACATAAGCAGGTATACACGTATCAAATTACAGTTCAGTGGAAAGCAATGAAAGAGGACTCAAGCATGCTGACTTTTGTTCTCATGTATTTAGAGTCAGGGAACACAAAATTGAGTCCTCTTTCTTCTTTGGGTTCATTTGAGAAAATGTGAGTGAGTTGGTGGTAGATTTGAATTATCTTACTGAGAACAGATTCTGGATAATTTACCAAGAAAAGCAAATTTCAAATAAACTGAGTACCAAAATCTCAATTTTTAAATGCTCTACTTTATATACAATTCTAAAAATTATATTTTTCTCTCCTATTATCTAAGGGGGAAAAATGGTGTATATATTTGCATATGAGTGTACACAAGCATGTCTAAATGTTCTTGAATGAGTATGATTTCCTGACAAGCCCTATTATACAGATTTGTGTACAGTAGGCACTCAGTACATGATATCCTAAGATTTTTTTTAAAACAGGTAATGTCTACAGAAAATACATTTTTATAACTAAGCTAAAAGTGAACTTGTTAACCACTCAGGAAACTTTTAAGATCTTCAATATCCCATACCCCCCTCAAATTTAAGGATATATTAAACTTAAAATTTAATATGCATTAAAACATGGAAATTTACCTGTACCACAAGTGTTTTTCTCTCTTCACCCAAGGACTCATCCTTTTCCTTTTCCTTCTTTCTGATTTGAGATTTTTTAGATAAAGAAATGTTTCTGGCATCTTTCTGTACTTTTAACTGCAGTTCCTGAGGAAACCTACATAAAAATACATTTGTCAATAAGACTGTATGAAACAGATAAATTTAGTAAAAATTGGTGTTCAAGATACTTATCTTTTAAGAATTGAGTATTAAACTAGACTGTGTTATTCAAAATGAGAAATGAGGTTTCTGCAGACCACTGGGGATCTCTGAAAATCTTTCAGGAGGTTCATAAGATCAAAGCTCTTATCTTATTATGAAGGTGACTTCTTTTTCACCATCTGACATTTGATGAAACAAAAAGCAATGGGGGGTAAACTGCAGGCACCTTACCAAGATTGAAGCAGAGGCACCAAACTTTACAGAGGTACAAAATTTTACAAACCTTACACAGACTTTATTATATTCTTTTAGTCACAAATTCTTAAGTTTAAGTTGGAGAGGGGGCAGTTTTGTTTAAGAATGTCCCTGATGGAACAGTAAATATATATATATATATACACACACACACACACACACACACATTATTAAATCTATACCCCTGAAAAGGTACCTCCGCTGCAAATTAAAGTGCAATGGTTGTCTTAAGAAAAGCACTTGTGTAGCTGGTTGAGTTACAAGCTAAACTAGCCACTTTCTTCATGGAACATTATTACTTGAAAAACTGACAGAAACATTATTACTACTCAGACTTGGGGGTATTCAGCAGATATTTTCTTTTAAAAAATGAACAAAGGAGTGTGTTACTTCAAGGAAAAATCCAATATATTTGTGTTAATGATAAAATTCACATTTTTATAAAAAATTAGAATTTAATTCAACTTGTATCCACTACTGTCAACTTAGCAGTTCCTAATACTAAAGGTTTTTCTGATGAGAATGTGACTTTTTTATATAGTCCAATGAAATGTCAACATTACTAAAGTTCTATATAAGTTAGCAAAAGAGTATTTTCCAAATGACTAAATTGATGCTTTTGAATTGTGGTGTTGGAGAAGACTCTTGAGAGTCCCTTGGACTGCAAGGAGATCTAACCAGTCCATTCTGAAGGAGATCAGCCCTGGGATTTCTTTGGAAGGAATGATGCTAAGGCTGAAACTCCAGTACTTTGACCACCTCATGCAAAGAGTTGACTCGTTGGAAAAGACTCTGATGCTGGGAGGGATTGGGGGCAGGAGGAGAAGGGGACGACAGAGGATGAGATGGCTGGATGGCATCACCGACTCGATGGACATGAGTTTGGATGAACTCCGGGAGTTGGTGATGGACAGGGAGGCCTGGCGTGCTGCATTTCATGGGGTCGCAAAGAGTCGGACACGACTGAGCGACTGAACTGAACTGAACTGAATCAATGATTCTACAAAAGCATGCATGAGTAAAAGATCTACTCAAAGTGTAAGACAGACAAGTGGATTTTCATGTAATGGGAAAAAAAGTTCATTGATATGGTTTCAGATTCCACAACACAAGCAACCTTTAAGAAACACCACTGTCCAGTTTTGGTACAGTATCAGAGTTTTTTGGTATGGAATCAAAGAAAAATACCCACAGTGATCTAAAACAACTATCAAAATTCTCTTCCATTTTCCAACTACATATTTATGTGAGGCCACAGTTTCTCTATATACTTCAACCAAAACAACATATCATAAGAAATCGAATGTGGAAGCAAATACGAGGATCCAGTTTTCTTTTACTAAGTTAATAATAAATAGATTGGCAAAAACATAAAGCAATGTCATTGCCACTTATCTCACTAATTTTTGTTTCGTCAGCTGCACTGATGCCAGCAGCTGGAGCAGCACAGGAGACTATGCCAGCTACTCTGGCACACACAGGTTTGGCACATCAACGTCTCCATGTACATCCACAGAGTCAGCAGTGTCATAGGACTGGGTATGGTGTAAGTTCAGCAGCAACAGGAGATGACACCTTTGCAAATACATCAGGACCCAAGATGATAGCATCTCACAGCTGGTAGCAAGACCAGAAATCAGTGACCTGAGTGACAGAGGTCATCACAGGGAGAGAAAGAATGGCATGAAGGGACTGTTTCGTGAAAACCAAGAGCCCTAAGTTAGCGAATGCAGGGGACCACTCCTAGGAATGTGTTGTTGCTAAGGGCGAATGGAGGTAGGGTGGTAAATATTTGAGATCCTATTAGAACAGGTGGGTAAAGAAACACTGTTTGTTACTGTTATGTACTGCTATGGGGGCCTTACTTTAACTCTAGGTTGATGTGACATACAACCACATGGTACCGTACCTCTCAGCAAATCCATCCATATGGAAGAAATCATGGTGCAGGAGCTCAGCACAGAAGGGCCTTTTGTCTGGGTCAATATGTAAGCATTTCTGGGAAACCAAGGAATATATATAGTTCATATCAAAGAAAAACTGCCTACACTTACATGTCTAAACATAGAAAATTCTTCTTCAGAGTCAATGAATTTTAAACATCTATAATAAGTGATAAGGAATAAAGCACAAATCTAGACAGTGACCACCAATGACTGCTAGTATCACAGAAAGAAAGACCACCGGACATTCAGTGTCTCTGAATATACAAAAAGCTCTTATGAAGTATCCTTGCCAAAAACTCAACCTAATTCCGATCAAGCTCTAGCTCTACTATGAGTTTATACAAAATATGGGACATGGAGGAACATATTAAACTATACTATGTGAAAAATTCTATGGGAAAAACAACCTGTTTTCTTTAACAGATAAATGGCAAGGTTTAAACAAAAAACAAAGAGGTGAAGAGGAGCTTGTAAATTAAGTGTCTTAAGAGACATATCAACTGATTGTGATCTCTAGACTTCATGTGGATCCTAATTCAAACTATAAAAAGGAATTATGAGAAAATTAATGAAACTTTGAGCACTGATTAGACATTTTACATTAAGAAATTTTTGAGAATTTTTAAAATTTACAGTACTTGCAGAATGGAAGGGAAGGGAACTACTCTGTGCTTATTATTGTGCTAGATACTTGACATAGATGATTTCATTTTATCTTATTCTTTCATTTTCATATAGATTTTATTATATCTTGTTCTGTCCCTGTGGAGCCACTCACAGCTAGTTAAAATAGAAGGGACTCAATAAGTAGCTTTACAATAACAAGAAAATTATACAAATAATTAAGGTATTTGTAAGTGAAATATCATAATATCTGCAATTTGCTTCAACATACTCCAAAAAAATGTTGCTGAGGGAATTCCCTAGTGGACCAGTGCTTAAGGCTCTGTGGTTCCACTAATGGGGCACAGGTTCAACTCCTAGTCAAGGAAATAAGATCCCACAGGCCACACAGTAAAAAACTGATGAGAAAAAAAAATTCCTGAGTGTGTGGATAGGATAGATGAAATACATCCCAAAGATTTTTAACCATTGTAGCTAATGACCAGCTTATGGGGGTTCATGACACCACTATTTTTTCTACTTCCTTTTCTATGTTTAAGATTTCCTATAATAAAATGTTCAAAAAGTCATATGATTCTACCATAAGGGACATAAGCTGGACAATCATTTTACCTTTATTCCTTTTAAATTTCTTTATAGACAGATCATAAAGCTAGTCTAAATAAAGAATATTTGGATCTGTTACATTAGGTAGAAAAATAACAATGTATTTTTCTAAGAACTTGTTGTAACTATTCATAAGCTTACTAAGCTTTTTTTAAATGAGTTATTTAAAGAAGTAAAAAAGCAAAAAATATCTTAGCTAAATGTTATGTGACCCTGCTCTTTTAGAGATATTTATTTTATCGACACTTTAGGACAGGGACCTCCCTGGTCGTCCAATGGGTTAAGACTTAGTGTTTTCACAGCAGAGGGCACGAGTTTGGGTTTGATTCCTGGTCAGGGAACCAAGATCCAATATCTCACATGCCACATGGTGTGGGCCACCCCCCAAAAACACAACACTTTAGGACAGTCCTCGGAGAAGGCAATGGCACCCCACTCCAGTACTCTTGCCTGGAAAATCCCATGGGCAGAGGAGCCTGGTAGGCTGCAGTCCATGGGGTAACCGCTAAGAGTTGGACATGACTTGAGCGACTTCACTGTCACTTTCCACTTTCATGCATTAAAGGAAATGGCAACCCACTCCAGTGTTCTTGCCTGGAGAATCCCAGGGACGGGGGAGCCTGATGGGCTGCCGCCCATGGGGTTGCACAGAGTCCGACACAACTGAAGCGACTTAGCAGCAGCAGCAGCAGCAGGACAGTCCTAACTAATGAGGGTTTTTTGAGCTAATAATTCCAAAAGGTCCACTTTTAGAAACAACTTGATCCAGTGAGAATGTCCCTAATATCTTCCTCAATTAAATACAAGGCAAAGGGGATGATCATCTAAAAATTAGCTTCAGTGAATCTAGTGGTTGAACAAAACCTCTTTTTCACAATATACTATAGGATCATGATCTGTAGACTTTAATACTTTAAATTGAAGCCCTAGACTTTAATACTTCTCTACTCGTCTTTTCATTTTCTTATCCTATTTTCTTTTTTCCACTTATACAAGGCCTGCATTTTAAATGTTAAACATTAAAAACACATCATTATGGGACTGTTTTCACACTTAAAACATGCTAGATAATACAAAATGATTTTCTTTAAAAAACAAGCAAAATTTTCAGGACTTTATCTCTGACATTCCTCCATCTCTGTTCCCACCAAATCAAACTCTTTCTTAATGTTGTTGTTGCTGTTCAGCGGCTAAGTTGTATCCAACTCTTTGTGACCCTGTGGACTGCAGCACACCAGGCTCCCCTGTCCTCCACTGTCTCCCCATGTTAGCTCAAATTCCTGTCCATTGAGTCAGTGATGCTGTCTAACCATCTCATCCTCTGCCGCCCCCTTCCACCTTTCTTAATGTACAAAAATTTAAGTTGTCAGAGGAAACTGTTGACCGAAAAGATCAAGTAGACCAGGAAAAAAAAAGAGAAAATCAAATCCACATAATGTAAATTCCCTGTCAGAAAGAGCAAAAAAAAAAAAAAAAGTATTGATTACCTTTGCTAAATCAATCACAACTTCAGGGAGTTTGGGATAGCGTCTTTCCAGAGGTACAGTTTCTTTGATTTCAGGCAACCTTACTCCAGCAAACACAGGATTTTTATAAAACAGCTCCTGATGTCTTGGAATTAGATTCCCTGGCAGTGAGAATGGCACACATCTCTGTCATTATGCATTATAGGACAGGTGGTGTAGAGTAGAGATGAGAGGAACTCAGTATGTAAAGTGGGGACTCTCTCAGCATGCAAAAGCACCCAAAGACAGTGCTCTTATTGTGGTGGTGCCTGGCAGTCATTGTGGTGGTTTTAACACAAAGTCAACTCAAAGGAAATTGACATTCATATCTCAACATACTCATTCAGAAAAGTTCCCATGCCACTGTGTAGAAACTTGAAGACATGAGGGTGGAGCTTAGGAAAAGGACAGGTAAAGAACACTGTATAATTTCTTTTAATTGTATAAAAAATACTTTATTTCCAACAACAAAGCACAAAATTGCTGACCCAAACTGCAAATACTAATAGTTGTATGGTCAGAATCTAATCTAAATAAATAAGTTCCACTCTTTAAGAATGTGATTTTTACCCAAGTGATTTTGGCCTGATGTAATCACTTTTGTCTTTACTCTCAATTTTAATACCTAACCTAATATAAATTACCCAGATAACCACGATGGTGTGATCAATCACCTAGAGCCAGACATCCTGGAATGCAAAGTCAAGTGGGCCTTGGGAAGCATCATTATGAACAAAGCTAGTGGAGGTGATGGAATTCCAGTTGAGCTATTTCAAATCCTAAAAGATGATGCTGTGAATATGCCAGCAAATTTGGAAAACTCAGCAGTGGCCACAGGACTGGAAGGGGTC
Organism: Bison bison bison; assembly: GCF_000754665.1. Classification (NCBI taxonomy): domain Eukaryota; kingdom Metazoa; phylum Chordata; class Mammalia; order Artiodactyla; family Bovidae; genus Bison; species Bison bison. The sequence continues at coordinate 1,752,507 of NW_011494664.1, read as the reverse complement.
AGTTTTCATTCCAACCCCAAAGAAAGGCAATGCCAAAGAATGCTCAAACTACCCACAATTGCACTCATCTCACACCCTAGCAAAGTAATGCTCAAAATTCTCCAAGCCAGACTTCAACAGTACGTGAACTTCCAGATGTTCAAGCTGGATTTAGAAAAGGCAGAGGAACCAGAGATCAAATTGCCAACATCCGCTGGATCATTGAAAAAGCAAGAGAGTTCCAGAAAAACATCTACTTCTGCAGTATTAACTAAGCCTAAGCCTTTGACTGTGTGGATCACAACAAACTATGGAAAATTTTGAAAGAGATGGGAATACCAGACCACCTGACCTGCCTCCTGAGAAATCTGTATGCAGGTCGAGAAGCAACAGTTAGAACTGGACATGGAACAACAGACTGGTTGCAAATCAGGAAAGGAGTACGTCAAGGCTGTTTATTGTCACCCTGCTTATTTAACTTCTATACAGAGTACATCATGCAAAATACCAGGCAGGATGAAGCACAAGCTGGAATCAAGATTGCTGGGAGAAATATCAGTAACCTCAGATACGCAGAAGACACCACCTTTACGGCAGAAACCGAAGAACTAAAGAGCCTCTTGAAAGAGGAGAGTGAAAATGTTGCCTTAAAATTCAACATTCAGAAAACTAAGATCATGGTATCTGGTCCCATCATATCATGGCAAATAGATGCGGAAACCATGGAAACAGTGAGAGATGAGAGACTTTATTTTGGGGGGCTCCAAAATCCCTGCAAATGGTGACTGCAGTCATGAAATTAAAAGGCACTTACTCCTTGGAAGAAAAGCTATGACCAACTTAGACAGCACATTAAAAAGCAGAGACATTACTTTGCCAACAAAGGTCCGTCTAGTCAAAGCCATGGTTTTTCCAGTAGTCATGTATGGATGTGAGAGTCAAACTATAAAGAAAGCTGAGCACCTAAGAATCGACACTTTTGAACTGTAGTGTTGGAGAAGACTCTTGAGAGTCCCTTGGACTGCAAGTAGACCCAATCAACCTATCCTAAAGGAAATCAGTCCTGAATATTCACTGGAAGGACTGATACTGAAGCTGAAACTCCAGTACTTTGGCCACCTGATGAGAAGAACTGATTCACTAGAAAAGACCCTGATCTTGGGAAAGATTGAAGGTGGGAGGAGAAGGGGATGACAGAGGATGAAATGGTTGGATGGTATCACTGACTCAATGGACATGAATTTGAGTAAGCTCTGGGAGTTGGCAATGGATAGGAAAGTTGGCCTGCTGCAGTCCATGGGGTGACAAAGAGTAGGACACGACTGAGTGACTGAACTGACTGACTGACTGACTGGATATAAAATACACATATGAAAATTCTGCTGTAAGAAACCACTGTGTTGTTTATGGAATTTCTAACCTAAACACTTAATCCTCAAGATATTTCCCCTCATTTCCATTTTCCAAACTCCTTCACCCAACAGAAAGTTGACATTTCTACAAATATGAGAAGACTTTGATAATGTTGCTTTGAAATTCTGTCCAAATAGCAAAAGTCCTAACTGAAGCAAGATTAAATTACCTTGGAAGTCCCTGTGCCACTCAATGTAAAGATGAGAATGAGGTAATAGTCATATTATATAAAATGCTTGCTGACCCAAAGATAATATGATCCTTTGTATTCTCTCTACACATGACTTACTGAATGCAAAACTGCAGAAAAATTTCCAATGTCTGGTCTTTTCTTTAGAGGGGAGCTGGGCAGAAGGACAGGTAAAAGCATTATTAGGATCATATGTCAGATAGACAAAAGCCAGGCAGAGGATGAATGAATGAATAAATACATCTATATATATTTTTATATATATATATAAAGGACAGAAATGGTATGCACCTAACAGAAGCAGAAGATATTAAGAAGAGGTGGCAAGAATATACAGAAGAACTATACAAAAAAGATCTTCAGGACCCAGATACTCACGATGATGTGATCACTGACCTAGAGCCAGACATCCTGGAATGTGAAGTCAAGTGGGGCTTAGAAAGCATCACTACAAACAAAGCTAGTGGAGGTGATGGAATTCCAGTTGAGCTATTTCAAATCCTGAAAGATGATGCTGTGAAAGTGCTGCACTCAATATGCCAGCAAATTTGGAAAACTCAGCAGTGGCCACAGGACTGGAAAAGGTCAGTTTTCATTCCAATCCCAAAGAAAGGCAATGCCAAAGAATGCTCAAACTACCACACAATTGCATTCATCTCACACGCTAGTAAAGTAATGCTCAAAATTCTCCAAGCCAGGCTTCAGTAATATGTGAACTGTGAACTTCCTGATGTTCAAGCTGGTTTTAGAAAAGGCAGAGGAACCAGAGATCAAACTGCCAACATCCACTGGATCATGGAAAAAGCAAGAGAGTTCCAGAAAAACATCTATTTCTGCTTTATTGACTATGCCAAAGCCTTTGACTGTGTGGATCACAATAAACTGTGGAAAATTCTGAAAGAGATGGGAATACCAGACCACCTGACCTGCCTCTTGAGAAATCTGTATGCAGGTCAAGAAGCAACAGTTAGAAATGGACATGGAACAACAGATCAGATCAGATCAGTTGCTCAGTCATGTCCAACTCTTTGCAACCCCATGAATTGCAGCACGCCAGGCCTCCCTGTCCATCACCAACTCCCGGAGTTCACTCGGACTCAGTCCATCGAGTCAGTGATGCCATCCAGCCATCTCATCCTCTGTCGTCCCCTTCTCCTCCTGCCCCCAATCCCTCCCAGCAACAGAGTCTTTTCCAATGAGTCAACTCTTCGCATGAGGTGGCCAAAGTACTGGAGTTTCAGCTTCAGCATCAGTC